>NW_027362821.1:4585000-4857500 GCF_046119375.1 Phyllobates terribilis
TGCAATGATGTCACAGAGGGCTTTGTGATGTCACCCCTGGGTATATTAGAAGCCTCGGCCCATCTGCAGCTTGTATCTCATTGACCATACCTTGGTGCTGAGAGACCTCTGGAGATGATGAGTATCATCCTATCATTTCTGTGCTTTACGTTGCTCTACCCCCCACATTACAGTACACTGAGGGCGAGTATGTTCTCATCAATATGGAGGTCACAACGATCAGCTAATGAGAATATCGCCTCTTGCAGGACTTCTCATACTGGACACGTGACCGTCCGTCATATGAAAGTCCAACTGTAAATAATATTCCATGGACCCTGGTGGTGAATCCCAAACTTCTTCCTGATCTTCTCAATGGGATATTTCTGAAAGTTGCTTGATAATGTATCCATCACTGTATAATAACAAGGGCTCTCTGTTGGACTGGATTGGGTATAAATATACAGGACTTTATTATGTTTTTTTTCTTTATTATAGGATGACCCACTACCCGTGGATCTCAGGAGAAGCACCTATCAAGCTTCCATCAATCTTCCTTTTTTGGCTCTTCCGTGACGCAGTTTTTGTTGCGGTGATGACACTACTGACAATACTAGAGTATTTGGCCTTAAGTCTTGTCCTGAGCAAGTGGGCAATGTCTGAACCTGGTGAAACAATCAGAAAACTCCTGAGAACAAAACCATTCTGAAGGAACAAAGTGCTTGTAAGGAGCCGATTTGCATCCCTCAGATTCAGGAGCAAGACTCCAGGAGAACACCTGTCCTGCCCAATGGCAAATGTTCTACTCCATCCATGGCTCCTGCACCGCAGGATGCGAAAAAGGTTCCTAGCTGCAACTATAAAGTGGCGTTCAGTGATATTGTCTGGGTCAGAACGATCCCTCACAACAATATAGGAAGAAGAGCTCGAAGTTCCACGGAGCATAAAGAGAGGTTACTGATTTTTCAGAGAAGCCAACAATCCAGAATTCCAGAGCCAAGAGCACCAGAACCTAGAACACCAGAACCTACCATGTCAGAACCTAGTATGTCAGAACCTAGAATGCCAGAGCCTGAAATGCCTACAACACCTCCACCCAAAATCAAGAGGAGAAGATGTTTCCTTAGATGTCTTAGAGGCGAGGAAGATTGAGAAGGCAACTGCTTGAACTTTCCCATTGCTCGTGTTTTCATCACAGGTTAGTCCTATACATGCTGTCTGATGGGCACCATCTTACTACATACAATGCAGCATTGCACCTGAAATCGAATGGATATTTTGTCACACACTTGCACTTTAGCACCTTATCATATGGCGCCAGGGGCGGACACAGACTGTAGTGGGCCCCTGTGCAAGAAATTTTTGGGGGCCCCCCCTGCGCTTCATAAGGCAACAAAGTTATGTAAACATAACCCCCCCATGTGCAGCTCACCCCCCCGTGTGCATCTCTCACCCCCCCATGTGCATCTCTCACCCCCCCCATGTGCATCTCTCACCCCCCCCATGTGCATCTCTCATCCCCCCCATGTGCATCTCTCATCCCCCCCATGTGCATCTCTCATCTCCCCCCCCCATGTGCATCTCTCATCCCCCCCATGTGCATCTCTCATCTCCCCCCCCCATGTGCATCTCTCATCCCCCCCATGTGCATCTCTCATCCCCCCCACTCCTAGTTAATTAATTGTATTTAAGAAAAATAAAACTTGTTATACTTACCCCCATGCGATCCCTGCAGAATCTTGGCGCTCGTCCACGTCGCTGCCACCAGGCTCTCCTGACGTTCGGCCATGTGACGGTGCCACATACATAGCCAACAGCTTTTGTTTTGGCCAAAAGATTTTTAAAGCCGCCACCACGATAAGGTAGACTCTTCTGGCCGGGCCCTACTCTAACCTATTAAAATTTTCTTAAAATATCCAATACTCTTTTTAGAAATATTTTTATTTAGTTTTCTTTAAGGGAATGTGTCATATAAATTTTTTTTTAAAATGACCAATAATACCACATACAGGGAATACCGCCACACCATGACCAGACCACATATTACCACAACATAGTGACCGAATAATACCACACAGAAGGGAGAAAAACTGCGACACCATGACCAGACCACATATTACCACCACATTACTAATATTACCACCACATTACTAATATTACCATAAGTGTCATTATACACGGGAGCTCTATACATGGTATGTATAATGTAAGTGTCCAGGTAATCTAGTGATCACCAGTGACATTATACACAGGAGCTCTGTATATAGTGTCAGTGTACAGGTAATACAGTGATCACCAGTGACATTATACACAGGAGCTCTGTATATAGTGTACAGGTAATACAGGGATCACCAGTGACATTATACACAGGAGCTCTGTATATAGTGTACAGGTAATACAGGGATCACCAGTGACATTATACACAGGAGCTCTGTATATATTGTCAGTGTACAGGTAATACAGTGATCACCAGTGACATTATACACAGGAGCTCTGTATATATTGTCAGTGTACAGGTAATACAGTGATCACCAGTGACATTATACACAGGAGCTCTGTATATAGTGTACAGGTAATACAGTGATCACCAGTGACATTATACACAGGAGCCCGGTACATAGTATATAGTGTAAGTGTACATGTAATGCACTGACTCACTGGTGACGTCTCTAGGTGAAGTCCTTCAGCTACGCTTTTCTCCTTCATCCAGCACAGACCGCCATCACGTCTTCCAGCCAGGACTCGTCTCTGCATAAAATAACACAGTTATCTAGAGCACATTCCCCAACTTCTACATTACGCAGCTGAATACAGACGTGCATCCACCATCAATATATGGTTAGTTATTATGCAACCTACCATTCCAAATATAAATTGTAATCCACCACGGTGCCCCCATTAACTGTAAATAGGCACTTAATATATAATTTAATTAGAACCTCTACTCTATACTTCCTGTTCCCCGCATTCATTATTTACATGCACCCCCTGCCCCAATTCATTATATCATGTCCGTGCTCTCCCCACCCCATCGTCATTTATCATTTACTCTCCCCCACCCCACATTCATTATGTGCAGCTCATTATCCCCCTACTCCTAATTCCCCCATGTGCAGCTCATTTTCTCCCAATTCCCCCATGAGCAGCTCTCACCACCCCCCATGTGCCCCTCTCTCATCCCCCTCCCCCACATGTGCAGCTCTCACCACCCCCCATGTGCCCCTCTCTCATCCCCCTCCCCCACATGTGCCCCTCTCTCATCCCCCTCCCCCCCATGTGCCCCTCTCTCATCCCCCCCATGGGCATCTCTCATCCCCCTCCCCCACATGTGCACCTCTCTCATCCCCCCCATGTGCATCTCTTATCCCCCTCCCCCATGTGCATCTCTTATCCCCCTCCCCCATGTGCATCTCTTATCCCCCTCCCCCATGTGCATCTCTTATCCCCCTCCCCCATGTGCATCTCTTATCCCCCTCCCCCCATGTGCATCTCTTATCCCCCTCCCCCATGTGCATCTCTTATCCCCCTCCCCCCATGTGCATCTCTTATCCCCCTCCCCCCATGTGCATCTCTTATCCCCCTCCCCCATGTGCATCTCTTATCCCCCTCCCCCCATGTGCATCTCTTATCTCCCCCCCCATGTGCATCTCTTATCTCCCCCCCCATGTGCATCTCTTATCTCCCCCCCATGTGCATCTCTTATCTCCCCCCCCATGTGCATCTCTTATCCCCCTCCCCCATGTGCATCTCTTATCCCCCCCACCCCATGTGCATCTCTTATCCCCCCCACCCCATGTGCATCTTTTATCATCCCCCTCCCCCCACGTGCACCTCTCTCATCCCCCTCCCCCCACATGTGCACCTCTCTCATCCCCCCCCCCACATGTGCACCTCTCTCATCCCCCCCACCCCATGTGCATCTTTTATCATCTCCCCCCACCCCATGTGCATCTCTTATCTCACTCACACACACACACCCCTCCCATTTCCCCCACTCCTAGTAAATTGTATTTTGAAAAAAACAAAACCTGTTATACTTACCCCCATGCGATCCCTGCAGAATCCTGGCGCTCGTCCAAATCGTTGACACTAGGTTCTCCTGACTTCCGGCCATGTGACGGCGCCGTCACATGACCGGAAATCAGGGGAATCATGAAGGCGCTGCCGCAGGAGCGCAGCGCAGCGCTGAGATGTCCCGGACCCGGCGCTTGGCATGGGGCCGGGGGCCCCATGAGGAGAGAGACTCACAAGAGGGGGCCCCCAACGGGGCTCCAAGGGGGCCCCTACCGGCTGGGCCCCACACTGGAGTCAGGGCAGACATGCCCTGATGGCGGCCCTGCTGGAGGGGCCCCCTCTCCCTCGGGGCCCCCGTTCAATGAACCGGCTGCACGGGCGGTAGTTCCGCCCCTGTATGGCGCATATATCTATGAACGCTTTGCTAAGGATCACTGTCTAGTATGTGCTTCTGATGAACCTATTTTTGGAAAACGTGTCGAGGTTTGGCATACTATGTACTTGAGTTTGGCGTACTATGTGCTTGTTGGTAAATTCTATTGCCATCTATAATCTACTAGATATTATAATGTCTCTGGTGGGATGCCCCATGCCGAATTGTTGATAACTGACTATGAGCATTGTCCTCTATTTCTTATCTACTATGGTTACAGGTTGATGTGATGAGAGCTGTGCCATTGGTAGCGATTTTTCTACTGATTTGTCAGTTATATTTATGTTAGTTTAGCAAATTTCTGCTTGTAGGGTCTAATGTTTCAGCATAGTGTATGTTCTGTGAGCTAAATTGTCATACTTATGCACTAGATAGATTATAAATTGTGATGCTTATGTACTAGATAGATTATTAGTTTAATCGGTGATTTTTTAAATATTTTTTAACATCAGGAGACTCAAGAATCGCATCTTACAGAAGACAAGAAGCCGAAATGCCGAAGGGTGATGACCTGTTGATGGCCCACAGCTGGAGGGTCATTACCTCTTGATGGCACAAAACTGGACAGAAGATAAAAACATTTGATGGCACACAGCCGGAGGGTGATGATCTATTGATGGCCATAGCCAGAGGGTCATTAACTGTTGATGGCACACAGCCGGACAGAGGATCATTACCTGTTGATGGCAGACAGCCGGATGGTCATTACCTGTTCATGGCGCACTGCCGGATGGTCATTACCTGTTGATGGCACACAGCCGGAGGGTGATGACCTATTGATGGCCATAGCCAGAGGGTCATTACCTGTTGATGGCGCACTGCCGGATGGTCATTACCTGTTGATGGCACACAGCTGGAGGGTGATGACCAGTTGATGTCACACTGCCGGATGGTCATTACCTGTTGATGGCACACAGCCGGACAGAGGATCATTACCTGTTGATGGCACACAGCCGGATGGTCATTACCTGTTCATGGCGCACTGCCGGATGGTCATTACCTGTTGATGGCACACAGCCGGAGGGTGATGACCTATTGATGGCCATAGCCAGAGGGTCATTACCTGTTGATGGCGCACTGCCGGATGGTCATTACCTGTTGATGGCACACAGCTGGAGGGTGATGACCAGTTGATGTCGCACTGCCGGATGGTCATTACCTGTTGATGGCACACAGCCGGACAGAGGATCATTACCTGTTGATGGCACACAGCCGGTCAGAGGATAAGATCTTTTGATTGCATACACAGGGTCCCTCCCTGATAACAAGGAACCCTGGGGAATACTGGTCATCTTGATCCCCCACTGACTATATACTTGCTCCACCTCAGCCTACACCATCATGGAGGACACTTCCACCTGTGTTCACTGTAAGGTTGGACTTTCTTTTATAATTACAGCAGATTAATAAACATCATAAAGCTGTAAAACTATCGAGTAATTTATTATAAATTATTATAAAGAAATATAAAGTATAATAGATAGCTATAGAGGGCACAGAAGACGACTAACTATAGAAAGCATGGTATCGCCTAATATATACTGTATATTCTAGATGGCGCTATTACACTAAATACATCACAACCTCCAGGGTGATATTACCGTACAATGCGAGATCACTAATAATGGCCACAGATTATGATAAAATGACCAGCTGCATAGTCCTGGAGTTATTATAAATGTCTCTAGTGTGAGGCAGGGACTGGACGAGTGTTGGAGGGAGGTATATTCCCCCAGGACGTCCTTTATGTATCCATGCTGCAGAATCTGCCGTACACTTCTGTTCTAGCAGTCAGACATTTCACTCTGCAAATCACAGGCTCAACATTGTGTAAAACTACCACCGTATATAAGAGCACTCAGAATATAAACTAGCGGCATGCCGTGCACTGCCCACGTCATGTGTACGGGATACAGGACCTGCAGGACCTGGTACGGCCATTATAGTTGATAGATTAATGATACCTGTGCAGATGAAGGGAAAAAAAATATGTGCAACAACAGGAGGAGAAAGTCTCAAAATGTAATTTGAAGAGTATAATAGAGAAATGGGAAACTTCTGGAGATGCAGATAAGTGGTACCAGGGCGAAACGTAAGTGTAGTCAGACAAGGGAAAAGTGCAAATGATCCAGTGACTCACCCCCTGGGCCAGTGCTGTAGTGCGGCGCGCATGCGCGCGGGGGATACCCGGAGCCGGATCCGATGGGGGTAGTAGTCTTCGTGTGGCGGTGACCCGGTCCGCGCCCAGGGTGGTCAAACTAAGTGGCAGTTATTGGTATGATGGTATTAGTGTCCGACTACGCCACCCGTTGATTTGCGGTCGCAAGGCTGCCACTGCAAAACAGTCCGCTGAGGCCGATGGTATATATGTGCAGCTATGGTGGTATAACCCCCAACGGGAGAGGTATAGCCTCAGGGCAGCTGGTGCGGGTGAAGGGAGTGATAGTAAGAGCGTCCCGGTACCTATGGTGCTGGTGGTGCGATGGAACACAGAGACTGATTGCAGTTTTCAATGCTTTACTCACAGTTGTTATTAACGTCAGTCCTGCAGGTGATGACGACCCGAGCCATGCTGCGTCCACCAGGTACGGGGCTCTACCAACCCCCAGGCAGTTCCAGAGTGTGACCTTGAACTCCTTTCCCCGTTCCTTTCTCTGGCCGTCCCCACTAGGGACCCACCCATGTCCAGCTTCCTCGGGCCTTCTGGTGGCGAAACCTTTCTCCGGTCTCCCTGACCCTATGTGGCGTGCCTTCGTGGTGGGTGTAGTGAGTGGTCGCACCAAGACGTGGCCACGACCTCCGGTTCCTGGCTGAGGATAAGTGGCCTCCACCAGTTTGGGATCCGGTACCCTGATCTGCCAACCCTTCACCCGCTGACTCCTAGCGTGTTCGGGTTCCTTCTTGCTTCATGTCTCTGGGCCTTTCCTTATGTTTCATTCTTTCCTTGCTTCTTGTTCCTTTCTTCTTCACTCTTGCTCCCTCCAGGGGCAGCACCCAGACAGGGCTGCTGCTCCCTGTCACTCCTCTTCTCACTCTTCTTCTGTCTGACTGAACTCACTCCTAAGATGGTGCCCACCTTTTATACTCCCTCTGACACCCGAGCCCAGGTGACTAGCAACCAATGGGCTCCTTCCTATGCCCAGAAACCCACTCCCATCTGCCCCTACACCACTGGGATATTCCTCCCCCCCCCTCCCCACTCCAGCCAGGAACAGAAGCTGTCGTACCTGCACATCTTTCTAGTGGGAGTACCGTCGGTCTGTTCCTCGGAAATGGGGTGTGTGTGGTGCATGCAGCTAACTGAGTTCTAGTCCACACTCCATCCTTACCCGGGGGTGGAATACCACACCTCTGGTTCGAGGTGCAATACCCCGTAGCAGCCGAGCCCTCGGGGTGCTACACCAGCGTAAAGGTTTGTTTAGTAGAAAAAATATTAAAACTTAGCTTTTATTAGCCATATAAAACACTGCTCCACAAAGAATACAGCAAATGTGCAACTATCATAGCTTACAGACCTACGCGTTTCAACAAATCATGTCTTAATTATGGCCCTACTACTAGAATGACAAAAAGGCATATATATATATATATATATATATATATATATATATATATATATATATATATATATATATATATATATATATATCCACGTGCCTGTATGACCTCCCTACAACACCTGGGCATGCTCCTGATGAGGTTGCGGATGGTCTCCTGTGGGATCTCCTCTCAGACCTGGACTAAAGCATCCGCCAACTCCTGGACGGTCTGTGGTGCAACGTGACGTTGGCGGATGGAGCAAGACATGATGTCCCAGATGTGCTCAATCGGATTCAGGTCTGGGGAACAAGCGGGCCAGTCCATAGCTTCAATGCCTTCATCTTGCAGGAACTGCTGACACACTCCAGCCACATGAGGTCTGGCATTATCCTGCATTAGGAGGAACCCAGGGCCAACCGCACCAGCATATGGTCTCACAAGGGGTCTGAGGATCTCATCTCGGTACCTAATGGAAGTCAGGCTACCTCTGGCGAGCACATGGAGGGCTGTGCGGCCCTCCAAAGAAATGCCACCCCACACCATTACTCACCCACTGCCAAACCGGTCATGCTGAAGGATGTTGCTCTCCATGGCTTCTCCAGACTCTGTCACGTCTGTCACATGTGCTCAGTGTGAACCTGCTTTCATCTGTGAAGAGCACAGGGCGCGAGTGGCGACTTTGCCAATCCTGATGTTCTGTGGCAAATGCCAAGCGTCCTGCATGGTGTTGGGCTGTGAGCACAACCCCTATCTGTGGATGTCGGGCCCTAATACCACCCTCATGGAGTCGGTATCTAACCGTTTGTGCAGACACATGCACATTTGTGGCCTGCTGGAGGTCATTTTGCAGGGCTCTGGCAGTGCTCCTCCTGTTCCTCCTTGCACAAAGGCGGAGGTAGCGGTCCTGCTGCTGGGTTGTTGCCCTCCTACGGCCCCCTCCACATCTCCTGGTGTACTGGCCTGTCTCCTGGTAGCGCCTCCAGCCTCTGGACACAGCCAACCTTCTTGCCACAGCTCGCATTGATGTGCCATCCTGGATGAGCTGCACTATCTGAGCAACTTCTGTGGGTTGTAGAGTCTGTCTCATGCTACCACGAGTGTGAAAGCACAACCAACATTCAAAAGTGACCAAAACATCAGCCAGAAAGCATTGGTACTGAGATGTGGTCTGTGGTCCCCACCTGCAGAACCACTCCTTTATTGAGGGTGTCTTGATAATTGCCAATAATTTCCATCTATCGTCTATTCCATTTGCACATCAGCATGTGAAATTGATTGTCAATCAGTGTTGCTTCCTAAGTGGACAGTTTGATTTCACAGAAGTTTGATTTACTTGGAGTTATATTCTGTTGTTTTAAGTGTTCCCTTTATTTTTGGAGCAGTGTATATAGATACATACAGTGAGTACGGAAAATATTCAGACTCCTTTAAATTTTTCACTCTTTGTTTAATTGCAGCCATTTGATAAATTCTGAAAAGTTCATTTTTTTTCTCATTAAAGTACACTCTGCACCCCATCTTGACTGAAAAAAACAGCAATGTAGAATTTTTTTGCAAATTTATTAAAAAAGAAAAACTGAAATATCACATGGTCATAAGTATTCAGATCCTTTGATCAGACACTCGTATTTAAGTCACATGCTGTCCATTTCCTTGTGATCCTCCTTGAGATGGTTCTACTCCTTCAATGGAGTCCAAATGTGTTTAATTAAACTTATAGGACTTGATTTGGAAAGGCACACACCTGTCTATATAAGACCCCACAGCTCACAGTGCATGTCAGACCAAATGAGAATCATGAGCTCAAAGGAACTGCCCAAGGAGCTCAGAGACAGAATTGTGACAAGGCACACATCTAGCCAAGGTTATAAAAGAATTTCTGCATTACTCAAGGTTCATAAGAGCACAGTGGCCTTCATAATCCTTAAATGGAAGAAGTTTGGGACCACCAGAAGTCTTCCTAGACCTGGTCGTCCAGCCAAACTGAGCAATCGTGGGAGAAGAGCCTTGGTGAGAGAGGTAAAGAAGAACCCCAAGATCACTGTGGCTGAGCTCCAGAGATGCAGTAGGGAGATGGGAGAAAGTTCCACAAAGTCAACTATCACTGCAGCCCTCCACCAGTTGGGCCTTTATGGCAGAGTGGCCAGACGGAAGCCTCTCCTCAGTGCAAGACATATGAAAGCCCGCATAGAGTTTGCTCAAAAACACATGAAGGACTCCCAGACTATGAGAAATAAGATTCTCTGGTCTGATGAGACAAAGATAGAACTTTTTGGTGATAATTCTAAGTGGTATGTGTGGAGAAAACCAGTCACTGCTCATCACCTGCCTAATACAATCCCAACAGTGAAACATGGTGGTGGCAGTTGTTAGAACCCTCCTATTAGTTTTTTCTATTTTGTGGTCACGTGACCTTGTGCCTATTTATTCCAGCTCCACCCTTCAGGCTTTGCTGGACTTCAGTGTTACTTTGACTCTTAATCTAGCCAGGTGCTTTGTACCTACTGTATCTCTCTAGTTTGTTTGGTCCTTGGACCACTAAGTACTTTTATCTGTTTGTCTTCTTCTGCTACTACTTCTGCCAGGAGGTGTCCATTTTTGTCCCAGTCCATAGTTCTTTTAGGGACCCCTCCCTTTAATCTATAGGTCTGCGTTCAGACTAGCCGCGGACGAAGGCGGTCTGTTCACAAGGAACAGGTTGCCCACTGCATCGTAGGGAATCAGCTTAGTCCTATTGTATGGACAGATTTCCTCTCTTTCCTTAGTTCTTGTAGCAGATCATAACAGCAGTATCATGCTATGGGTGTGTTTTTCAGCTGCAGGGACAGGACGACTGGTTGCAATTGAAGGAAACATGAATGCGGCCAAGTACAGAGATATCCTGGATGAAAACCTCTTCCAGAGTGCTCTGCACCTCAGACTTGGCCAAAGGTTCACCTTCCAACAAGACAATGACCCTAAGCACACAGCTAAAATAACAAAGGAGTGGCTTCAGAACAACTATGTGACCATTCTTGACTGGCCCAGCCAGAGCCCTGACCTAAACCCAATTGAGCATCTTTGGAGAGACCTGAAAATGGCTGTCCACCAACGTTTACCATTCATCCTGACGGAACTGGAGAGGATCTGCAAGGAAGACTGGCAGAGGATCCCAAAATGCAGGTGTGAAAAACTTGTTGCATCATTTCCAAGAAGACTCATGGCTGTACTAGCCCAAAAGGGTGCTTCTACTCAATACTGAGCAAAGGGTCTGAATACTTATGACCGTGTGATATTTCAGTTTTTCTTTTTTATTAAATTTGCAAAAATTTCTACATTTCTGTTTTTTTTAGTCAAGATGGGGTGCAGAGTGGACTTTAATGAGAAAAAAATGAACTTTTTAGAATTTACCAAATGGCTGCAATGAAACAAAGAGTGAAAAATGTAAAGGGGTCTGAATACTTTCCGTACCCAGTGTACATGCATGGAAATAAATGCAGAATTATATTTCTTAATACTGCAGTATCAGATCCTGTCTTGAATTTAACCCCTGTGGTATCCAATGTGAAAATCCACAGGGACTCCCGGTTCAGAAGTTTGCACTTATGATCCCCCCCTCGTGTGGATCTATATACCTTCTCTATCTCCATATATTTAAAGAATGAGGTGTCACCTTTATGAACTCTCGCAAAATGCCTCGATACTGCTGATGTATTTATGGCTTCCAAATTAATCGCATCAGAAAGATGTCTTCTGATACGGACTTTCAGCGCACCTGTGGTACAACCCACATAGTGGACCTTACACAAGGTGCATTCTATAAGGTATATAACCCCTGATGAATTACAATTGAGGAAATCATGAATTTTATATTCTCTATCATTACTTAAGGACATAAAACTATCTGTTTTAACCGCATGTAGACACGCTTTGCACCAATTGGCTCCACATCTGAAGAAACCTTTTGTGCTGAGCCAATTTGGTTGTACAGTATTAGTCTCACTGGTGTATAAGCTAGGAGAAAGGATGGTTCCCAGAGCGGGCGCTTTCCTGGCTACAAAGCGGATGGCATTAGAAAGTAGGTTTTTTAGTTTCTTGTTCTGATATATAATAGGGTTATACTTTTTAATTCTAGATGTAATTTTATTATACTGAGGACTATAGGTGGTAGAAAACGTTACCCTAGTATACAATGTGTTAATGTTATTTTTCTGTTCATTTCGGAGTATATCTTTCCGATTTATATTGGAGACAATTCTACTCGCTTTTCTTAAAGACCACTCGGGATAGCACCTATTGGATAGTCTGTTACAAATTTTTTCTGATTCCTTCTGAAAAGTGATGTTATCTGAACAATTTCGTATTGTTCGTATTAGCTCACCGTAAGGGATATTTCTCTTAATATGTGGCGGATGACAACATTTAGCTGATAGAATAGAATTTGAGGCTGTAGATTTTCTGTGGGGATTAATTTTGACCAATTCTTTCTCCTTGGTAGCCTCAAGTTCGAGATCCAAAAAAGTAATTTTGGATGAATGGTAGAACTAAGTGAATTTAAGATTAAAATGATTGCAGTTGATGTACTGTACAAATTGTACCACCTCCTCCTGTGTGCCCCCCACACCAGGAGGAGGTCATCAATAAATCTACCGTACCACACAATGTGTCCACTATATGTGTTATCATTATGGTAAATGAAAAGCTCCTTCCACCTACACATCACTATGTTCACTAGCGAAGGAGAAAATTTACTGCCCATGCTGACTCCTCTTTTCTGTAAAAAAAAAAACTTTTATCAAAGCTAAAAGAATTACGCTCTAAGAGGAACTGTACTGCTATGACCAGAAATTCTTTTATTTCTATAGAGTACGAACTGTATGTGTCAAGGTGGTAGGTTAAACATGCTAAAGCAATATGGTGTGGAATTGAGGGGGTATAATGCCACCACATCACAGGACAATCATCCAAAGTTTTTTGGCCATTCAAATTTATCAAAAATGGTCACTATGAATTTTGAATCCCTAATGTAACTCGTAGTTTCCTGAACCAGAGGCTGTAGGTAAAAATCCATCCAGGCACTTAATTTTTCACCTTGGGAACCAATCCCCACCACTATGGGTCTTAACCCCTTTACAGCCCAGGGCGTACTAATACGTACTGTACCTGCGCCCTGGGCTTTAAGAGCCAGGTACGTATTAGTACGCCCTGTTGATTTCAGCCACACACAGGCTGTGCGGGCGCGATCGCTGCCGGGTGTGAGCTGATTTTTGCTATGTGCTGGGAGCAGTCACGCACGGCTCCCGGCACATTAACCCCAGCAATGCTGCGATCGAAGTCGATCACAGCATTGCGGAGGTAAGTACTGCATATTCACCTCTTCCCCGTCGTCGTGCGCTGTCTGAGGCTGGGTTCTGTGGTTGTCATGGTAACCCAGATGTCGTCATGACAACATCCGGGTCACCAGATAGCAGAAAGATACTTTGGTCATGCACTGTGCATGATCAAAGTATCTTCTGCATCTACATCGCTGACAGCCTGTATAGCACAGGGATGGTGCTCCATCCCTATGTTATACAGGCGATCAGAGTATAAAAAGTGAAAGTCCCATAGTGTGACAAAGTATAAAAGTAAAAAAAAGTGGTAAAAAAATGTAAAAAAAAAAATAATCCACCAAAAATAAAAATATAATGTACCCATCAATAAATATTATAATGAAAAAAACCAAACAAAACAATAAAAGTACACATATTTGGTATCACCACGTCCGGAACGACCTGACCTATAAAACTGTCTCACAAGTTAACTCCTTTAGTGAACACGATAAAAAATTAAAATAAAAAACAAAGCAAAAAACGATGCTTTATCATCATACCGCCAAGCAAAAAATGGAATTAAACGCGATCAAAAAGATGAATATAAATAAAAATGGTACCACTGAAAACCTCATCTTGTTCCAGAAAAAACAAGCTGCCATACAGCTCCATCAGCTGAAAAATAAAAAAGTTATAGCTCTCAGAATAAAGTGATGCAAAAAAATAATTTTTTCTACAAAATAGCTTTTATTGTGTAGAAGCGCCAAAACATAAAAAAAGATATAAATGTGGTACCGCTGTAAACGTACAGACCCAAAGAATAAAGCTACCTCATCAATTTTACCACACGCGGAACAGCATAAAAAAATTAAAAAAAACAATTCCTGAATTGTTGGTTTTTGCTTATTCTGCCTCCCAAAAATCGGAATAGAAAGCGATCAAAAAATGTCACGTGCCTGAAAATGGTACCAATAAAAACGTCAACTCATCCCGCAAAAAACAAGTTGTCAAATGACTCTGTCGGCCAAAATATGGAAAAATTATAGCTCTCAAAATATGGCGATGCAAAAAAATGTGTCTTTTAGTGTGAGACAGCTGTCAATCATAAAAACCCGATAGGATTCTGGTATCGCTGTAATCGCACCGACCCAAAGAATAAAGTCGTCTAATCACTTATACAGCACAAGGAACGGTGTAAAAAATAAACTCTAGGGTTAAGGTTGTGCTAGGGTTGGGATTTTTTTCAAAAGCAAAAAAAAAAAAAAGATGACGATATGGCGACTAGTCTTGAGCACAAGTGCTCGCTACTTGAGTTTGCATCGGGTGCTCGGGTATGCATTGAGTATCGCGGGTGCTCGAGTCTCTGCCCCATATGCTTCACAGTCAAAAAAAAATGTGCGGGGATTGCCTGCCATGCACCAGCAATCCCTGCATGTTTGTTTTGGGTGTCTAATAACCGTGAAACATGTGGGCAGGACTCTAGCATGTCACTCGAGCACGTGCGATACATGGTGCATACCCGAGTACACGATGCAAACTCAAGTAGCGAGCACTTGTGCTCAAGACTAATGACAACTTATTCAATATGATGACCTAATGTTATGAAATTATGTGTCGTACCGGGTTCAAAATGTTCATTATACCCCTTGATAAAATCCTTGAGGGGTGTAGTTTCCAAAATGGGGTCACTTGTGGGGGGTTTCAACTATTTAGGCACATCAGGGGCTCTTCAAACGTGACATGGCGTCCGCCCTCAATTCTAGCCAATTTTGCATTCAAAAAGTCACACAGTGCTCCTTCCCTTCTGAACTCTGCCGTGCACCCAAACACTGTATTTTCCCCACATATAGGGTATTGGCGTACTCAGGAGAAATTGCGATAAGTTTTTGGGGTCCATTTTCCCCTCTTACCCTTGTGAAAATAAAACAATTGGGGCTAAAACATAATTTTTGTGGAAAAAGTTTGATTATTTATTGTCATGGCTCCATGTTTAAACTTCTGTAAAGGTTCTCTGAGGGGTCTAGTTTCCAAAATGGTGTCACTTGTGGGGGGTTTCCACTGTTTAGGCACATCAGGGGCTCCCCAAACACAACATGGCGTCCGCTAATTATTCAAGCAAATTTTACTTTCAAAAAGTCAAATGGCGCTCCTTCCCTTCCGAACCCTGCCGTACGCCTAAACAGTGGTTTTTTCCCACATATGGGGTATCTGTGTGGTCAGGGGAAATTGAACAACAAATTTTGGGGTCCATTTTTTCCTGTTAACAGTTTGAAAATAAAAAAAAATTGGGTCTAAAGTAACATTTTTGTGAAAAAGTTAAATGTTAATTTTTTTCTTCCACATTCCAAAAGTTTCTGTGAAGCACTTGAAGGGTTAATAAATTTTTTGAATGTGGTTTTGAGCACCTTGGGAGTGCAGTTTTTAGAATGGTGTCACTTTTGGGTATTTTCTGTCATAAAGACCCCTCAAAGTGACTTCAAATGTGATGTGGTCCCTAAAAAAATGGTTTTGTAAATTTTTTTGGAAAAATGAGAAATCTCTGGTCAACTTTTAACCCTTATAGCTCTCTAATAAAAAAAAAATTGGGCTCCAAAATTGTGCTGATGTAAAGAAGATATGTGGGAAATGTTATTTATTAACTATTTTGTGTGACATATCTCTCTGATTTAAGGGCATAAAAATTCAAATTTTGAAAATTGCAAAATTTTCAAAAATTTTCGCCAAATTTCAGTTTTTGTCACAAATAAATGCAAGTGATATCGAAGAAATTTTACCACAATCATGAAGTACAATATGTCACGAATAAACATTCTCAGAATCAGGGGGATCCGTTGAAGCGTTCCAGAGTAATTACCTCATAAAGTGACAGTGGTCAGAATTGTAAAAATTGGCCCGGTCATTAACGTACAAACCACCTTGGGTAGTAAAGAGGTTAAAGGTGGTGGGAAAATATTTTTATGTATTTTTGGCAGCGAATGGTAAACTGGAACAATTGGGTGATCTACGTATAAATATTCCATTAATTTTTTTTTTAGGGCCCCTCAGTGCAAACCTTCGTTTAATAGATTATACATAGCAGCATTAAACTCAACAGTAGGATCTCTAGCTAACTCCAAATAAACATCTCTATTTTCTAAATCCATCAAATTCAATTTTTTATACAATCCTGCATTCAGTACTATAGTGCCACCTTTATCCGCTGAGCGGACTAGTATGTCTGAATTATCCTTTAATTTTTTCAGAGCGTCTTTTTCTCTATATGTCAGATTAGAGTCCAAATGATTAGTAGAAGATAATTCATTCTTTAATTCCACTAGTTCTTTTTCAATTAAGTCCTGGAACTGATCCAGAACCAATGGTCTGGACTGAAGTGGGTAAAAGAAAGGATTACCAGCCCGAAAGTCATCATTTAAATTCACATTTGGAATTAAAGATTCCGTCTCGAATTCTTTCATTTGTAATAAAGACTGTTGTTCTGTGAATAATAACATGGAATCCTGGCTTGTCCTAGGAGAAACTTCTTCTGAAGCTGTATTCTGTGGATTTTTCATGTCCATAAAATGACATCGGATGGTGAGGTTACGTGCTAGTTTGTTAACATCCAGAATTGTTCTGAAAATGTCGAATTCGTTAGAAGGTGAAAAGCTCAGGCCTTTAGCCAGGAGAGAAATTTGACTCTCAGATAAGATGTAGCTAGAGAGATTCCAAACAGGTGACTCTAATAATGGCGTTTTTTGCTCTGTGTTGGGTACTTGCTTGCATTTACGCTTACGTCCTGCCCTTGTGTGACCCGCCACTAGCTGTTTCAGTAGCGGCTAGCCCTCCCTGGGAAAGGGGTGTACTCGGACGGCGGGCCCAGGTGGTAGAATGGGGATGCAGTCGCGGCCTCGGCCCGGTCCATGCCCAGAGCGCACACATTAAAAATAGGGGCCAGTTGATGAGTGGCAATTATGAGTGGATAAACGACTACGCCACCTGTGGTGTCTGGTGATGCGCCACCAGCGCTGCTGCAGTCCTCTGAGGCGGGATGTTGTGGCAGCCGATGGTAGTACTACTCCCCACAGGCGGAGCAGGGCCTCAGGGCAGAGGAAAAAGGAGGATGAGGGGAGTCGTAGTAGGTGCAGTGGTGCGGTGTGGTGTCCCGCTGCAATAATGGACCGGACGCAATGGATGTAGTCTTCCAAGCTTTACTCACGTTGTTAGGGGTCAGCTGCAAGGCTTCTCCTTGCTCCTCATGGCGTGCTGTGGCCACCAGAGAAGGGGGTTCGACACACCCCGGTAGTTCAGGTGCGTCTATCAGGACCCCCAGCACCAGCATGTTCCTATAAATCTCCCCCTTGGGCCTCTCCTGTCCGTGTGCGGGGCATGTTGCAAGGCTGGGTCTCCCTCTGGCTATACACAGAACAAGGGCATGGGTGGCGACTCCGCTCCGTCCGTTACCCGGTGGGAACCACTTAGCCTCCGGGCTTTTCCGACTGAGACGTGAAGTAACAAAGTCAGTTATCGGGGGCCTTACCCCTCTTGCAGCAGGAGTCCCTCTGACTAGGCCAGAATGGAGAGTACAGGTGGCGTATGCTGCTCCGTCCGTATTCCCTGGATCCTTTTGCCTGTGGAGCTCTCCTCCTCAGCTCCCCTCCAGGCCTTCTTAAGCAGGGACCTTGACCGGGTAGAGACCTCCGTTAACTCTATCCCGCTCCACGTCTCAAGGCCAGAGCACGGGGACCGTGCATCTCCAGCACGCTGCAGGCTCCTACACAAGGCCACTGCCAGCTGTGAAGACCACAATCAAACAACCTTGAACTTAAGATGGCTGGCTATTAATATGAACTGTATCTACAAGTGTAACCTAAAAGTGTATCCTCCACCCTCACCCACTACATGGTTCCCCCTATCTTTGGTTCCCTCATCTCCATTATCCTACTGGGGCAGCACACTAGTGCATACTAGACCCCCATAGGACAAGAGTGTGTAGTGTTGAGTGATGAGGTGGGGTCCTGACAGGTACTCCATCCTTATCTGGGAGAGGAGATACCACACCTCTTTCACAAGATGCAGTACCCCCCTGTGGCGACCGAACCTTCAGGGGCGCCACATTTTCCCCTGGTGAAACACCCCACGTCCGCGGGCTGCAAAGAGAGCAAAACATGGTACAGACTTTTTATATGCTTTTTCACAACAATCAAAAATCTTCCCATTATGGGAGGCTCTGATTCTTAAACGTTGCAGATAAATAGTACAAAAATATAAAAACATCAAAGAGACATTATGCATGTACACAGCTTGGTAGGAAGATAGAAAAAGAGGCAGTTCAGCAGCAAGAGGGACCTGTCCCAAACCCTCAACGTAGGCCCTGGGGTGGCTGCAGGGCATGGAGATCCTGTGTTGGACCTCCAGGAGAGCCACTCCAGACAGGTTTTGCTTCTGAGGTCTGAGGTAGAAGTAGAAGTGGGTTTTGCATAAAACCAATAAGGAGTACCTAAATAGATGCATAACTATATACAATAGAGTCTGTCTACAGCCAGTCCGCAGGGACAAATATCTCTCTAAACCGGGAGGAAAACATGGTAATAAACATAAACAATCAACAAGTCAACTCAAAGGTACAGCCTCCGGGGCCACTTAGTTCAGGTACCTCCACCTAGGGAAAGGCTCTTTCTTGCTCACGGAGCCAGAACGGTCCCCTACCGGCAGGTGCACAAGGGCCTCAACCTGGAATACTCTATGCACATCCAGGGCGTACCACCCACGCTCCCCATGGTGGCGGGTGTACGACACCAAGTCACCCGGGTAGAGATTCCGGCCAGGGTCATCCCTCCTCAGTTGTGGTTCGAAGTCTCTGGAGTTCACAAATACGTCCTGAGCAAACTGGGGACTCCTGATGAAGCCCCACCCCGCCTCCTGGTGGAAGCGGACGATCAGCCCTTCCTCCCGGGGGCTTGGATGGGCTGCCTCCTCCTGGCAGGCCTTGGACTTGGCGGCCTTAGCGCACACCTCCAGGCGCTCGCAACGTACCCGCCTCTCCCGCCGCTCCGTGTCCAGCTGGAGGAGCTCCTTGCAGCAGAAGTCCATACGCCTCCGCGCTTCCGCCCGGGTCTCCTGGGGGAAGCCCATTAGGTCCCCCCCTGGTTGTCCCAGACCATCTCCTCCGCCGCCGGGCAGGTAACCAGAGGCGCTGGCAGCGGCGACAGCAGGGGTTGCTGCAGGTCCTTCGGTGACGCGGACCAGTCCGGGTTGGGGCAGGTAGTGTCCCCACTAAGCACAGGCTCTTCTAGGCCGGGAGTCGGGAGGCATTGCAGGCCTCCGGCGGAGAACGACACGTGAGCCTCCAGCTCCGGAGTGAAAATCTGCTCCCAAACAATGGCGCCCGGGGACAGGGGTGCCGGCATTAGATCCACTAGGGCCTCCATGCGTCTCTCACCCGGGACAGGGGTTTGTATCTTACCCAGTCCTGGGCTGCACGCGGCCTCTGAGGTTTCTTCCTCCTGGGTTGCTGCTCCGCTTTCTTAGCTTGCAGAACCTTGGCGGCGGGACCGGATCTTCTGCAGCACCTCCTCTCTCCATGTCTCCCTTTTGTGGACACCGCACGCTGGGCATCTGCGACCCTCCGGGTCAGGTCCTATGACTCCACTCGGAGGAACTCGGCCTCCTCCGGGGTCAGGTGAATCCCCCGTAATACGAGCGATGCAGCAGTTGGTGGGGCGGCATCGGAGCATCTTTCCTGCACTGCTTCCATCCTCGCTGCTGGGTGTGGAGTCTCTAGGATTGTTGTGGCCACACCTTGTTGTTGCTTACTCCTCCTTCTCTTGGGGCGGCTCCAGGGCGGCTGGCTGACAGGCACTCCTTGGGACGTCCCATACGTCTTGATGGACACTACCTCGCGGACAGTCTCTAATGCAAGGGGCGGTCCTAGCTGTTGGCGCCATGGGGGAAGCCAGACCCACGATGGGAGGTGCTGGGTGGTTGTCCTTTTTGCACACAATGGCGTCCGTTCTTCTTGGGCGGGCGCCATCTTGGGTGTTAAAGACAGTCTGTTGTAAAGGCGCGCTGTACCCGCTGGCAATGGGAATCACTTCTTCCTTTGCTGCGGGCAAGCAATCCTGCCGACTACGCCAGTGATGTTTAACCCGCCACTAGCTGTTTCAGTAGCGGCTAGCCCTCCCTGGGAAAGGGGTGTACTCGGACAGCGGGTCCAGTTGGTAGAATGGGGATGCAGTCGCGGCCTCGTCCCGGTCCGTGCCCAGGGCGTACACATTAAAAATAGGGGCTAGTTGATGAGTGGCAATTATGAGTGGATAAACGACTACACCACCTGTGGTGTCTGGTGATGCGCTACCAGCGCTGCGGCAGTCCTCTGAGGCGGGATGTTGTGGCAGCCGACAGTAGTACTACTCCCCACAGGCGGAGCAGGGCCTCAGGGCAGAGGAAACAGGAGGATGAGGGGAGACGTAGTAGGTGCAGTGGTGCGGTGTGGTGTCCCGCTGCAATAATGGACCGGAGGCAATGGATGTAGTCTTCCAAGCTTTACTCACGTTGTTAGAGGTCAGCTGCAAGGCTTCTCCTTGCTCCTCACGGCGTGCTGCGGCCACCAGAGAAGGAGGTTCGGCACACCCCGGTAGTTCAGGTGCATCTATCAGGACCCCCAGCACCAGCCTGTTATCTCCCCCTTGGGCCTTTCCTGTCCGTGTGCAGTGCGTGTTGCAAGGCTGGGTCTCCCTCTGGCTATACACAGAACAAAGGCACGGGTGGCGACTCCGCTCCGTCCTTTACCCGGCGGGAACCACTTAGCCTCCGGGCTTTTCCGACTGAGACGTGAAGTAACAAAGTCAGATATCGGGGGCCGGTACCCCTCTTGCAGCAGGAGTCCCTCTGACTAGGCTAGAATGCAGAGTACAGGTGGCATATGCCGATCCGTCCGTATTCCCTGGGATCCTTTTGCCTGCGGAGCTCTCCTCCTCAGCTCCCCTCCAGGCCTTCTTAAGCAGGGACCTTGACCGGGTAGAGACCTCCGTTAACTCTATCCCGCTCCTCGTCTCAAGGCCAGAGCACGAGGAACGTGCATCTCCAGCACGCTGCAGGCTCCTACACAAGGCCACTGCCAGCTGTGAAGACCACAATCAAACAATCTTGAACTTAAGATGGCTGGCTATTAAATATGTACTTTATCTACAAGTGTAACCTAAAAGTGCGTCCTCCACCCTCACCCACTACATGGTTCCCCCTATCTTTGGTTCCCTCATCTCCATTATCCTGCTGGGGCAGCACACTAGTGCATACTAGCCCCCCATAGGACAGGAGTGTGTAGTCTTGAGTGATGAGGTGGGGTCCTGACAGGTACTCCATCCTAACCTGGGAGCGTTTTTTTAAGATGGATGGTAATTGTTTATTCCAACTATAAATCTTGTTCTGCGCATAGTCCTCACTGTCCCTTTTGAACTTGGATCTTTTTATATCCATAATGGTGTTCTCCAACTTGGCCAAATTAGATTTCAGTTTGTCATTACAAATATTAAATTCTTTTAGTTGCACATATTTCCCCAAAGACGATTGTATATTTTTAATATCCAATTTAATTTAAGTCAGTTCCAGTTCCTCATGTCTGATTATGAGGTGCATAAGATTCAGTGAACATTGACTAAGAATCGCATTCTGATCTTCTTGAAAACCGTCATTGTATATAGTGGTGGCGACTTTTTTTTAAACGCAGACCTCTAGGGATCATTTCCTTTTTTATATATGTGTCCAAGGTTGTGAGATCCCACCAAACTTTAAGTTCTCTGGTCATTTTGTTTTCCATCTGGAACATGAGATCTTTAAATTCATCCGGTTCTGTTGTCACCACTGACGGTTTATTATCAAAAAGAGATGCTAGTTTGTTCAGTCTAGCCGAACAATCCTCTGTGTCACTGAAATTCAATATGTCAAATTGAGGGGATGTGAAAATCCACAGGGACTCCCGGTTCAGAAGTGTGCACTTGCAGTCACACAAGCCAATGGCCTGGTAACAGGGGCCAAGCAGAGCCGGGTAAGTGGTAATACAAGTGGGCAGTGGAATGAGTCGAGGTTTTGGTAATCATGGTGTAACAGATCGGGCAGACTGACTGGGCAGGAGAGAATTTCATGTTTTCTTGATTATAGCATCATGCGGAGAATTCCTGCTCCTTAATATTAAAAGGGGTTGTCCGGGACTTTTTTTTTTTTTTTTTACCATGGACCTAAGAACTAACAGGCAAGTATTTGCTAACTATGTGCCTGTTGTGCCAGACGCCGATATTTGCTGGTTCAGAGTGGTCATGGAGCGCTCCTGACAGTGATTTTTCAGCTCCCGCTCTGATCTGTTGATGGGGTGTGACTGCCGGTGTCATGCTGATTGACAGCTGGCTCCCTGCTGCCTAACTGCAGGGAGCCGTCTGTCAATCAGCATAAAGTTGGCAGTCACGCCTCTTTGACAGAGCAGTCGGGAAGAGGAAGAGCTGTTCTGTTGACGTGAAGCAGCAGAATCGCTGTTAGGAGCGGTCCAGGAGCAATCTTAGCCACCACAGGGTAGAACAAGCACGTAATAAGCAATTACCTGCCTGATAGTTCTTAGGCCCATTGCATTTTTCTATCTCACCCTGTAGAAGTCACCTTCTCCTCAATCAAAAAGAGAAGGTGCATATCCACCGACATTGTGATGCGCCAGCTTCCAGATCCAATTGCAGATAAAATTATGATTTTATTGTTAATCCATTAAAAAGATATACACATTGCAAAAATAAAATAAATAAAGGTGGAGACCTCTGTGAAACCTACACGTTTCGAACGCCAAACGTTCTTAGTCCTGCTATAGAAATACATATAGGGAGTTACAATTTACATGCTCGACCGCGCCATCATATGGGCGTGTTGATCGTTCCTCACGCCCAATTTTCTAAGTAAAGAAATTATAGGGTGTGGGAATAACAGAATAAAAACAAGTGATCTAATCTTGAAAAGTAGGCAGTGTGTATAAAAAATACACAAAGATGATACAAACAATATGATATATACATTAACATAAAATCAAAAAGATAATAAAAGAAAAGTGCTAAACCTGTGTCAGAGAAATAGCTCAGAGCTTAGCGCAAGGAAGCACTCCTTAGAAGAACTCCTTAGGAAAACAGATACAACTACAGCAAGCTGTACCTTCCAGGACTGACCAATGACCAAAATCCAAGCTCTGATTTAATAAGATCACGGTTACACCCACATACCTTCTATTGGTGAGCTCATATGAGGACTTGTCATAGGTGTGCTAGATCTTTTAGAAGTTTATGAGATCCCCAACTTTCAGGATATCTTCGCCCATGGAGGTCTCGGGTGGGAAATATCATGGTCATGTTTTCTATCATGATTTTACCTTTCTATAGAGATGAAACATGGCATGGATAGCATTATCCATCTATACGATATTAAGTTGGGGGTGTTCGGCTGGCCTTACAATGATGTGAGTGAATGCGTTATGATCGTCCCTTTGCTACGATGTCGAAAATACATCTCCCATGAATATTGGATCGATGCAAACCCCAATGTTCATCACTGACCACAGTCTTCAGAGTGTCTGAGACAAGTCCTTTGAAAAGAGGAAGCCCTTGCTTCGGAAATGTACTTATCCGCCTCTGAGTATGCAAATTCTAGACTTGTTGGCTGGTTCTCATCAGATTCTTTGTTGAATTTACCTGGCCACTGCAGGAGGCCCTACGTCAATAGAGGTTGAAGTGTCAGCTCTTTCTCACTTTTCTAGTTATAATCCTATATGTTCAATGTGAGGGTGATATGTCCCCTCTCCAGAGATGTCTTTTTGGATTTTACAATTTTTCTTTATGACAGGGTGCAAAATTACCCTCCCCACCCCCAACCAGGATCAAACTGGGGTGTCTGGGGCCCCAATAGGAATTGATTCTAGGGGCCCACACTACAGCTGTATATGAAAACCTGTTAGCCATTATCCTGATTATAGTGGAGCGTCGGCTGTAAAATACAGGAGGCTCCTGCACCTCTTACTGTGCGATACCATAACTGGGATGTATGTGTCACCCTGGCCTGGATGCCACAAAATGTATTAAAGCTGTGTCTGAGAGCAAGGGGGAGGTTCTCTAGTCAGGGGAACATTAGCATGCAGTACCTCCTGTCTCAGGCCAGTAGAGGGAGCAGGCTGCCCCTATAAAAGCTGGTGCTGGGAGCAGGGTTAGGGAGAACTTGATGGCCTGTCTCAGGACTGAGACTTGTCCCAGAGCAGAGCAGGGACAGACAGTTGTATTGCACCTAAGAGGAAGTGTGGCAGGAGGAGAGCCACAAGCCAGAGACAAGAGGCGAAGTGAGCCTGTCTTAGCAGATAAAAGACTTACTTTACCAGACTTTGGTGTCTGAGGCTGGGAGGATTCTACATCCTCCAGCAGATAACCAGTCCGCAAGGGACTGTATATTCCTTGGCCTAAGAAGCCTGGAGGCCCTGCCACAACCGAAGGGACCAGTAAAGACGTACAAGGCTGGGAGCAGAAAGGAACCCACGTCGCAGGCCATACAGGCGAGAATACACGGAAAGCTCGGAAACGTGGGCTGTTACCCTATAAGGAGGAGATAGCCAGAAGGAGCGCAGAAAGCACGGTAGGCCTACACCCTCACCCTGACCAGGGCCAATTTCCCCATTGCTCTCAGACATCCAGGTCCCCTCCTAGCTGGGACTGTTTGTGGGTCAATTTACCTGTTCTAGTAAAGACCCTGGACTGCAACCTGTTGTCTGCGTGCTCCTTGCTCCTCCAGCACTATCAGCACTGGGACTCTCACTACCATCACTCCCAACATCCACTACACTGCCCTGGGGCCGCACTCTTCCCGTGGGGAGTCTCACTACCCTAGCTGCACACCTCATCAGCCCCAGCGGTCTGCATGCAGCGGCGGTTCCTAATAACCGCAATCCACGGGTGGCGTAGTCGGACATTATCAAAAGCACATAACGGACTACCACTGGCCTGACCACCCTGAGCCATGGAACCGGGTTGCCACTACTACTCCCATCGTTCCCCTATTGCCCGGATCCGAGTGCCCCACGGCCCAGGGGGCGAGTCAGCTTTGGCGTAGTCGGCAGGATTTCGTGCCCGCAACCACCGGGTACTGCGTGCCTGAAAAAGACTTTTGTAACTTACCTGTGGCGAAGTTTCCCGCCGTCCGGAGTCGTTTCCCGCCATCTGGAGCCGATTCCCGCCATCAGACGCCATCTTGGACCGTTTCCCGCCGTCTTCTGCCGTCTTCCCGCCATCCGCAGCTGCTTCCCGCCATCGGACGCCATCCTCAGGACGCCAAGCAGGAAGAAGAGGGGCGCGGACGCCGAAAGCGCGCGAGACCAGAAGCTCCGCCCCACGCACCGACGCTGCGCAAGGTCCTGGAAGGGAGAGAGAGCGACGCTGACGTCATCAGAACGCGATGCAAGGTCCTCGTCCAGAGCAGCAGCAGCGGAGCCGCGGCCTACAGAAGAGGATCGTTGGAAGGTAGGCCACGCTTAACTAGGGGGGAGGAAGATGCCGGATACAGAGGCGCCCACTACCACCAATGCAGCTGCAGCAGCGGTGATGCCCTTTTCCCTGCCCTACATCCCTGGAGCGGCCTGGCTGCCCAAGTACTCAGGGGAGCCCCATGCCCTAACTGACTTTAAGGAAAGGCTGTACAGTTTGTTCCAGGTTTACCCCCTGACAGAGGAACAGAAGGTCAGCATACTAACAGGGCAGTTAACTGGCGTAGCCCAAAGGGAGGTAAAATTATGGCCCACTGAGGAGAAAAGGACAGTGAACGGTATTCTGGCCCGGCTGCGGGGTACCTTTGACACACGTACCTCCGCTGAAATTAAAATGAGTTCTATGGGTGTAAGCAGCGGGCACAGGACAGCATCAGAGACTATGCCCTAAATCTGCAGGAAGCCCTAAGGGCCATCCAACAAACTGACCCTGGGAGCGTGCAGGAAACGGATAAACTACTGACAGAGCAATTCATAGAGGGTCTGCTATCTAGCGCCCACAGGGCCCAACTGCGCCTCATGTTCTTTCAGAACCCTGATCTGACCTTTGCCCAATTTAAGGATAGAGCCATAAGGGTGCTCCGTGAATCTGCAACCAGTGGCGCTATAAACCCCCGGAGCCCTGCTCTCACCTACCACCAGGAGGCGGCGCCCTCCTCTATGGACCCCGTGGGGGCTGATGCACAGGCCCTGAACCAAGCCCCGTCGAAAGACCTGCACCACCAAGTGCAGGAGCTGACCAGGAGCGTCGCGGCGTTGACCAGGACTGTCCAGGCGTTGCAAGTGGACCCGTCAAGACACATCGAGCTGGCTTCAAGTCTGGAGGATGTCCCGTGGCATCGACAGAGGAGGATCCCGTCGTTCCGAGGGAGGCCCACAGACCGCTACGCAGAGGATGGACAGCCCATTTGCCGTCGATGCAACCAGCCCGGACACATTTCCAGGTACTGTAATTTAAACGGGTCCAACCTGGGGCTGAGGGCCAACCCCCAGGCATAAGATCACCAGGCCCTTACAATTGGCGTAATAAGTACGTTGGGGGGCGCCCGGTTTTACCCGTGGTGCTGGAAGGTATCCCCATGAGCGCCTTGCTGGATACTGGGTCGCAAGTAACCACTATCCCTTATGTACTTTTTAAGCAGTATTGGACTGATGCTGATATCACACGGTATCCAGACAGTAACTTGAGCATCATCGCCAGTAATGGCTTACCCGTGCCGCAGATGGGGTTCAAGGAGATGACCATTAAAATTGGTAAAGTTGAACTGCCGGCACAGGGAGTGATTATTGTGGACATTGACCTACGTGAAAGTCACCCTAAAATAACTGTGGGTACTAACGTAATTGAAAATTGTCTTTCAGAGGTAATTGTAATTCTACAACAGGTGGCGGTGAATGCTAGTTCCAGCCAACAGAGAGTCCTCAACAAGGAGATAAAAGCCCTGATGAGACGGCAGCAGGTAGAACTGTCTGGTGGTGAGATCGGTAGCGTAAGACTGAGTGACCCATTCCCCATTTCCATGCCTCCCAAAAGTGAAATGATGATCTGGTGTCGGACTGCAATCGGGTTGAGAGGTAGAGACTACCAAGCCATGGTAGAACCCGTGTACTCGGACAGCAGGCCCACCATTTTGACAGCCCGGGGGGTGGTTGATGTCCGTCATGGGAGGGTGCCCGTCCGCATTCTCAACATTGGGGAGAGGGAGGTACACTTACCCAGGTACGCTACACTTGCCAAACTGTTTGTTGTCGAACACAAAGCTATCAGGGCCGTGGAACCCTTGCCTCCATCTCCACAGGCGGAGGGTAATGGCTCCCAGAAACAAAAGGAGGACTGGTGCCAGAAACTCCATGTGGGTGCTGACTCCACTCCCCTGCACCAAAAACAAGGAGTCTACCGGGTGGTACAGGAGTACGAGAGAGTCTTTAGTAAGCACCCGCTAGACTTCGGCAGAGTAAAGGGGATAGAACACCACATCCCCACAGGGAGCCACCCACCGATAAAAGAAAGACACAGACCTGTACCCCCTGCACATTATCAGAACGCAAAGGGCATGCTAAGAGAGATGAAAGAAGCTGGGGTCATTAGAGACAGCTGTAGCCCCTGGGCAGCCCCCTTGGTTCTGGTCAAAAAGAAAGATGGCACCATGAGAATGTGCGTAGACTATAGACAAATCAACCGTATCACCCACAAAGACGCATACCCGCTGCCTAGAATAGAGGAGTCTTTAGCTGCACTAAAATCAGCTAACTTCTTTTCTACTTTGGACCTTACTAGCGGGTACTGGCAGGTTCCTGTGGCAGAGGCTGACAAGGAGAAGACCGCCTTCACCACCCCGATGGGACTGAGTGAGTTCAACTGTATGCCCTTCGGGCTCTGCAACGCACCAGGGACCTTCCAGAGGCTGATGGAATGCTGTCTAGGGCACCGAAACTTCGAGACGGTCCTCCTTTACCTGGACGACGTGATCGTCTATTCGAAGACCTACGAGGACCATCTAAAGCACCTGGCCGAGGTGTTCGAAGCCCTGGCAGGCTATGGCCTGAAGGTGAAACCATCGAAGTGTCACCTGTTGAAACCAAAGGTCCAGTACCTAGGGCACGTGGTAAGCGCGGAAGGAGTGGCCCCCGACCCTGACAAGGTCACGGCAATCAAGAGCTGGCCAAGCCCCTCGAACATCAAAGAGGTGAGACAGTTTCTCGGGTTGGTAGGCTACTACCGAAGGTTCATCCCCGGGTTCACTAAGATGGCAGCTCCTATGCAGGACCTCCTGATCGGACAGTCTAAGTCCCGAAGTCAAAAGCCACCCTTCAAGTGGGATAAACCGGAAGAGGAGTCCTTCCGCCAGCTAAAGATGGCCGCACGGGGGATGAGATCCTGGCCTACCCTGATTACGACCAGCCTTTCATTCTCCACACAGACGCCAGTAATGTGGGACTGGGAGCCGTACTGTCCCAAAACCAACAGGGCAGAGAACGGGTGATCGCATACGCCAGCCGGAAGCTGAGGCCCACCGAGAGGAACCCGGAGAATTACAGCTCCTTCAAGCTAGAATTCTTGGCGGTGGTGTGGGCCGTGACGGAACGCTTCAAGCATTACCTGGCCTCCGCAAAGTTCACCATGTACACGGACAACAACCCGTTGACACACCTGGACAATGCAAGACTGGGTGCCCTAGAACAGCGGTGGATGGCCCGTCTCTCCAACTATGACTTCGTGATCAAGTACCGGGCCGGCAAAACCAATGCCAACGCTGACGCCCTATCGAGGATGCCTCACTTACCTGAAGGTGATGAAGACCCAGAAGAGCTGGAGGAGGTAGAACTCCCCGCGTTTCACCGGTATGGAGCCGCTCAATACTCCCACCGCGTGAAGCAGGAGGATCTAACAACCGTGATGATAAATCCCCTACCTCACCACAGCTGGGCCGAGACCCAAGATAGTGACCCTGCCATCCGCCTGGTGAAAGATCTGCTGACCCAGGAAGATGCCCGCATAGATCCGGATGCTCCAGAAGAAGCCAAGCAGCTATGGAAAGAGAAGAGCAAGCTGTTCCTCTACGAACGCAAGTTGTGCAGAAGGATTGTCAACCACCGGACGCACGAGCTGACCTGGCAAGTCGTGGTCCCAAGGTGGGATGCAGCTATGGTCCTGGGGGCTTACCATGACAGAGCGGGACACTTCGGTTGGAAGAAACTGGAGTTCCTGCTAAGAGGAAGGTTCTTTTGGGTCGGCATGAGAGGAGCTGTAGAAAAATGGTGCAGAGACTGTGGCCCTTGTCACCTAAGGAGGAAGGACCGTGCCAGCCAGAAGACACCCTTGAGGCCCATCGTCACCACGCAGCCTCTTGAGCTGGTAGCTCTGGACCATGTCAAATTGGCTCCCAGCCGGTCAGGATACATCTATGCCCTGACAATCGTGGACCACTATTTCCGTTTTCTAGTGGTGGTCCCGGTAAAGGACTTGACAGCCCAAACAGCGGCCAGAGCCTTCCAGCAATACTTCTGCCATCCACACGGGTATCCGGAACAGGTCCTGACAGACCAGGGTCCAGCGTTCGAGGCTGAAATCTTCCAGGAGTTCTGAAACCTCTATGGCTGTAAGAAGATTCGGACAACGCCTTACCACCCACAAACCAACGGGATGTGTGAGAAGATGAACAATATAGTTATTGATCTCCTGAAGACGTTGCCCCTGGAGGAACGCAGCCTGTGGCCAGAAAAACTGCCGGACCTGATAGACTTATACAATCATATCCCGGTGAATGCTACCAACTGCACCCCGGCTTACCTGATGCGAGCTAGACCAGGTAAGCTGCCCGTAGACCTGGAGATGGGAGTCCTAATACCTGAGGACACCTCCCCGGATGCGGACTGGGATACGGAAAGGCAACTGCAGTACAAGAAGGTACAGGAGAGTGTGGAGAAGAGCCTGGCCCAGGTGAGAGAGAGGCAAGAAAAACTCTTCAATCAACACGCCCCTGCTGGTCCCCTAGAACCTGGTGAGCAAGTCCTAAAGCGAAAAAGAAGGCTACATAAGTTGGACGACCAGTGGGAAAGGGAACCCTACACCGTACTGCAGTCTGACCACGACAACCCAAAGGTGTGCGTAATCACCAAGGACGGAGGAGAAACCACTAGTGTCGTCTCCAGAGACCACCTCAAAAGATGCCCCAAGCAACTCCGTAGTGCAGAAGAGGATCAGAGTGACCTTGAACCCGCAGAGGACAAGGAAGAAATGATCAGCACCGTTCTCGGAAAGTTCCCTCAGTCCTGGACTCGCATAAATGATGCCATAGTGGTACCCGTCCTGCATTTCCTGCAACCGGCACAGCAACAACCAACACCAGAGCCGGAAGGTGAAGAGGAGCAAGCGGTTCCAGAGGCAGAAGAGCCTGTACCAGCAGCCCAGGAGAGTCAACCCTCTGCTGACAGTGAGCCTGCCATGCCTGTGGTAAGCCAAAGGACCCGCAGACAGCTGCCTGCCCTACCTGTACACCCAGCTGGTAGCTGTACCCCTAACGCTAGTGGGGAAAGCCAGGTTGGTCCACCACCAGACAGTGGGTTAAGGAGGTCAACCAGGAGCACAAAGGGGCAGATACCCGCTCGCTGGAGAATATAGGATGCACTAAATTGTAAATAACCTTGTTGCCAAATGTTGAAGTGTTTGCCAAGTTACCTGCGTGATTAGTAATTCTATGTTTCAGTTTCTTGCAGCTACCGTAAGAACTCAAAGGTTATGGACTTTTTATAACGGGGACTTTGCATGGACTGCGTTCGGAGCCTAACCAAGGAATGAACTAAGACTGTAAAGGACTTGGGGTAGGACAGACCCCCACCTGGTTAAGGCTCCCCGTTGTATTGGTGATATGGACACCCGGTCACAGACCACACTGTGACCTTAAGAACTCAGTTTGTGCGTCGTCTGTCTATTAATGTTTTATGGTTATGCATATTGTCTTTGTTTATTGTTTAGTCCCGGAGTACTAAATTTCACTAGGGGGGAATGTGTCACCCTGGCCTGGATGCCACAAAATGTATTAAAGCTGTGTCTGAGAGCAAGGGGGAGGTTCTCTAGTCAGGGGAACATTAGCATGCAGTACCTCCTGTCTCAGGCCAGTAGGGGGAGCAGGCTGCCCCTATAAAAGCTGGTGCTGGGAGCAGGGTTAGGGAGAACTTGATGGCCTGTCTCAGGACTGAGACTTGTCCCAGAGCAGAGCAGGGACAGACAGTTGTATTGCACCTAAGAGGAAGTGTGGCAGGAGGAGAGCCACAAGCCAGAGACAAGAGGCGAAGTGAGCCTGTCTTAGCAGATAAAAGACTTACTTTACCAGACTTTGGTGTCTGAGGCTGGGATGATTCTACATCCTCCAGCAGATAACCAGTCCGCAAGGGACTGTATATTCCTTGGCCTAAGCCTGGAGGCCCTGCCACAACCGAAGGGACCAGTAAAGCCGTACAAGGCTGGGAGCAGAAAGGAACCCACGTCGCAGGCCATACAGGCGAGAATTCACGGAAAGCTCGGAAACGTGGGCTGTTACCCTATAAGGAGGAGATAGCCAGAAGGAGCGCAGAAAGCACGGTAGGCCTACACCCTCACCCTGACCAGGGCCAATTTCCCCATTGCTCTCAGACATCCAGGTCCCCTCCTAGCTGGGACTGTTTGTGGGTCAATTTACCTGTTCTAGTAAAGACCCTGGACTGCAACCTGTTGTCTGCATGCTCCTTGCTCCTCCAGCACTATCAGCACTGGGACTCTCACTACCATCACTCCCAACATCCACTACATTGTCCTGGGGCCGCACTCTTCCCGTGGGGAGTCTCACTACCCTAGCTGCACACCTCATCAGCCCCAGCGGTCTGCATGCAGCGGCGGTTCCTAATAACCGCAATCCACGGGTGGCGTAGTCGGACATTATCAAAAGCACATAACGGACTACCACTGGCCTGACCACCCTGAGCCACGGAACCGGGTTGCCACTACTACTCCCATCGTTCCCCTATTGCCCGGATCCGAGTGCCCCACGGCCCAGGGGGTGAGTCATGTACAATTACGGTAATTTGCAGTAAAGGACTTTGTTGGTGAAAACAAGTTATGACCATAGGATCCACAGGAGAGGTGATAACTCCATAGGATCCACAGGAGAGGTGATATCTTATTGGTCAGTGATTGATTGGTCTGACCATTTGGGACTGTACCGATTGGAAGAATGAGGAATTTTTATCCCTGACAGGGCACTTTTATTCCTATTGTAAAATGGAGCGGCAGATCGGGTGTGTCATCTTCTTTGCCAGAAAAAGCCAAGTGCAGTGCTCATATAAAATACATATAATACAGACTGTCTTTGATGTGAGCTCAGGAGCAGGTGATGGGAGTGTTACAGATTCCCCTTTAAAAAGGACCTTTTGCTGACAGCCTCTTCACATGGAAGCTCTGTGCTTTGCTCCTGCTCTGCATCCTTTCATTTCCACCTATTAGCAGTGAAATATTGATTCCTTCACACCAAAGGCTGGGGGAAAGTACACAGAGAAGCTTAAAGTGCACTCAGACATGACCAGAAGCAAGCATCAGAAGGAGCAGAGTCCAGATAGTGGGCCTTCCAACATGGCGCCTCCTCCCCCACACCAGCCAGAGTGAGAGATGCTGAGGCTGCTGCAGCAAAGCTGGGGAGATTTGCCAGACTGACCTTAGATTCTGACCGTTCAGATGATTTACAACCTGATCAGGTATGCTCACAGAGGAAGAGAGATATAGAGACTGTGCAGGGGAGGCAATGTGGCACCACTCTCACAGCAACAGTTAAACAGAGAAGTGCAGGAAATGCAGAGCACTAACAACACCTATGGAGAAGTCAATGATTCTGGACAAGAGCCTACACGACAAGATGTTTTCTCTGCTGGAAAATCCTGTAGCTTCTCATTAGAAATTCTCAACAAACACATGGGAGGGCTTAGAGAGGACATTAATCTCATCAGACAAAACATGAAGAAAATAAACAGCCGAGTCAATGAGTTGGAGGAAAGAGTAAGTTCTGTTGCGGACCAAATGCCTACTATACATAAATATCTCAGGAGAGGTCTTCAGAATATCAATGCCCTTCTCAAGAAGGTTGATGACCTAGAGAATAGGCATCGGCGAAATAACATACGTTTAGTCGGGGTTCATGAAAAAGCGGAGGGTCGTAATTCAGTTGATTTTTTTTGAATCCTGGCTGACTACAATGTTCGGCAAAGACACTCTCTCTCAATTTTTTGCAATTGAAAGAGCTCACAGAGTTCCTACACGTCCTTTGCCACCGGGTGCTCCACCAAGACCTGTACTCATCAAATTACAAAATTTTAAAGAGAGAGACCTTATCCTACGAAAGGCCAGGGACCACTCTTCACTTACCCTTGATGGAAGGAAAATATCTATTTATTCTGACTTTTCAACAGAAGTTCAGAAGAAGAGGGTCAAGTTCTGGGATAGAAAAAGGAGGCTCTGTGAAAAGCAAATTTCCTATTCTATAATCTACCCTGCTCGGCTTAGGGTGGAGTTCATATGCTTGACTGCCTTCCAGATGCTTTATCATGAATGGATGCCAATAAGAGATCTCTGCGAAATGGAGCTGGATGAGAGACTTCTCCTTGAGGCGGTTTTCTCCAAGCACTTTTCATATACCATTATGAAAAAATGCCTATCCCTGAATCTATACCATTATTCTATTATGAGCAGGAAATGTTGAGCTATGATGAGTTATGTACCTGCCTTATTGTACATACAAAGTATTCTTATTTTGTGAGTGGAGCATCTGTGGAGAAAATCTCTTTTGACAGAAAACTACATCCACTATACATTTACTTTCAATTATTTGGGTATTTTTCTTGTTTTTGGTTTCTCTTCATCCACTATAAGTTCATGCTCAAAACTTATAATTCTGCTCTCCATCCGGCTAAACAAGTCTACTTTACCACTCTCATCACATCTCTAGCCAACAATCCTAAACGACTCTTTGAAACCTTCCACTCTGTAACTGGTCTGGGAGGTGGAACCTCTGAGCTACTATACAAAGGAGTAGTCCTTGTAAGGAAGCGGGTGGCTCCCAGGGAAAGCGGGCAGGCAGTCACGTCAAGTGACAGAGACAGTCTCTGGGTAGAAGGGCAGGAGGTCACGGCGAGTGACGGGGACAGTCTCTTGACAGGCGGGTGGTCACGGCAAGTGACAGCAGGATAAGAGTCTCTAGACAGGCGGGTGGTCACGGCAAGTGACAGCAGGGTAAGAGTCGACAGGCAGGTGGTCACAGCAAGTGACAGCAGGATAAGAGTCTCTGGACAGGCAGGTGGTCACGGCAAGTGACAGCAGGGTAAGAGTCTCTGGACAGGCAGGTGGTCACAGCAAGTGACGGCTAAGCCTCCAGGTAGGCTAGCAGGCGGGTAGCAGGTTAGCGCTCCCAGGTGAGCGGGTAAGAGTCTCTGGACAGGCTGGCAGGCAGGCAGGTATCAGGCAGGTATCTGGCAGGTGCTTCCTGGTCTGCAGGTGGACTGATCCATAGACAGACTGGCAGGTGCTGGTAGGCAGACTGTCGGACCGCAGGATTGCAAGCAGGTAGACAGGTATCAGGCAGGTATCTGGCAGGTGCTTCCTGGTCCGCAGGCGGACTGATCCATAGACAGACTGGCAGATGCTGGTAGGCAGACTGTCGGACCGCAGGATTGCAAGCAGGTAGACAGCACTGGAAAACAAGCTGGCAACGGGACCTGAGGGCTGAAGCAGAGTTGAAAGGCTTTGCAACAACATTGCTCGGGCACCTCCATTTTGGAGGAGGTGCCTTATATATGGTGAGATCCTCCGGCCATTGGCCGGGGACTCCTTAGGACGGCGCGCGCGGCCCCTTTAAGAGAGAGGGAGCGCGCGCGCGCCCTAAGCACAGTGACCGGGAAGCAGCGCGCGCTGCCAGCAGAGCGGGAGGAGGACGTTGGGCACGGAGCGGAGAGGTGAGGGGAACGGCGTCCCTGCCTAGCAGGAGGCAGGGACGCCGACGCTACACACTCCCTCCTGAGCTCTAAAGTACAGACCCCTGTCACCAACCTAAGCGCTGACGATCTGGCCACTTATTTCCTACAAAAAATCAATCATATCTGTCAAGACATTTTTACACAATCCCCTCAGAGTCTGGATTCCCTTCTCTCCCGCACCTCAAGTTCACTTTCCATCTTCGAGCTGGTCACAGAAGAAGAAGTGACCAGACTCCTCACTTCTTCCCGCCCTACAACCTGCAACAGTGACCCTATTCCCTCACAGCTCATTCAGTTCCTTTCCCCAGCTATCACTGTGGAGGTTTCACCAATTTAAGATACACTAGGTAACTGCTCTCCTCCTAATTAAAGATGTCCGAGTGAATGCAAATCAACCAAATTTGCTAATATGGTTGAAAAACTTCACTCAGAGACTAAACCACGCAAAATGACATACTTTATTATGTAGACATGGGGTTATATAGTATTCTACTTCTAGGTGGGATTAGTAAAATTCATTGCTCCTTCTGATAACTTGGCACACTACAATTTGCTCATCCATGTATCTCCTGGCCTCAGTAACACCTTAGGAATTCTGATGGGAGGGGTGAAGTCGTCTCTCAGCGCCATCTTTGCCAACTCGGCATGAATCTCTCTGTTATCAGCCATGCACATACATACGTCATTCCCAGGAAATCATTTAGTTGTTCATGTCTACAATAATGCTGTGTGCCCACGATGCGTTTTTAAGCGTTTCCGCCATGTTCCCCAATGATAATCCGCATGTGCTGTGCACATGCTGCAGAAATTTCCGCTGCGTCTTATCATTGTGGAAAAAAACGCAGCACGATCAATTATTTTGCGGAAGTGCTGCGTTTTCGCCGCCATTGACTTGCATTGGAACGCATGGAATCCGCATCACTGGATCTGTACATGCGCATTCCATGCGTTTCAATGTGCGGATGGTACCCGGGTCTGGAGAAGAGGAGACTCTCCTCCGGACCCAAGTACCATAGTACCTGTAAAAAAAGAATAAAATAAAACATAAATATTATACTTACCTTCTGATGGCCCCCGGTGTGCTTGTCTTGGCTTGCCGGCAGATCGCGGTGGACTCAAGGACCTGCGCTGACATCATTTAGTCATGTGACGGCAGGTCCTTCAGTGTACCGCGAGCTGCCGGCAAGCTGAGACGCATCGGATAAAGACACCGGGGGCCATCAGAAGGTAAGTATGACATTTTTTTTTATTTTTTAACATTCTTTCGGACACACTATATAAATCCATGCCGTTTGCATGGATTTATATAGTGTGACCAAGTTGTCAAGCACTTTCCAAGTGATGTTAAAATCGCTTGGAAAGCGCTTTTCAATGCGCATGCGGAAATGCATGTGAAGAAAGCTTCACATCCGCTTGTCCCTGGCAGGAAAAACGCATGTAAAATCCGCATGTACAATCCACATGTAAAATCCGCATGTACAATCCGCATACATTTTTTCTGCCAGGGAGATGCAGAAACGCTCAGGAAAAATCCGGAGCATTTCTGCATCGTGGGCACATAGCCTGAGAACAGAAACTGTTATATATCATTAACTATTAACATAATCAATGTGCATATACACATTTGCATACATACATACACATAGATTATTCCATCATCTCTATATTAATTCACACTGATTAGGTAATCTATTAAAATAAAATAATTGATTTTCTATAATATATATAATTTACCTTGACATCACTACCCACCTAACTAAAATATTTGACCTCTCTCTTTCTTCAGGTATCTTTCCCTCCTCACTTAAACATGCCATCATAACCCTTTTACTGAAAAAGCCATCCCTGGACCAGAACTGCACTGCTAACTACAGACCGGTCTCTAATCTTCCCTTCATCTCTAAACTCCAGGAACGCCTGGTCCGTTCCCGCCTAATCCGCTATCTCTCAGATAACTCTCTTCTCGACCCTTTACAATCCGGTTTCTGCTCCTCACACTCTACTGAAACTGCCCTCACTAAAGTCTCTAATGATCTACTAACAGCTAAATCTAATGGTCACTACTCCCTGCTGTTTCTCCTGGATCTCTCTTTTGACACTGTAGATCATCAGCTCCTCCTCACTATGCTCCGCTGTATAGGCCTCAAGGACACCGCTCCCTCCTGGTTCTTCTCCTACCTCTGACCACTCCTTCACGGTATCTTTTGCCGGCTCTTCTTCCTCTAATCTTCCTCTTACTATCGGGGTTCCACAAGGATCAGTCCTAGGTCCCCTCCTCTTCTCCTTGTATACTGCTCCTATTGGACAAACCATCAGCAGATTTGATTTCCAGTACCATCTCAATGCTGATGACACCCAACTATACACCTCTTCACCTGACATCACCCCCACTCTAATACAAAATACCAGTGATTGTCTGTCTGCTGTCTCTAACATCATGTCTTCCCTCTATCTGAAACTGAATCTCTCCAAAACTGAACTCCTTGTTTTTTCTCTCTCTACTAACCTACCTATACCTGACTTTTCAATTTTCTTGGGTTGCGCCACCATAACCCCCAAGCAGCAAGCTTGATGTCTTGGAGTCATATTTGACACACAACTTTCCTTTATCCCCCATATACAATCATGTAATGCAGGTGCGGGAATGCAACGCACAGAGACACAAGGCGAGAACAGTCTGAGATGAAAATAAACAATTTTATGCAACAGGTATTCTGAACAAGGGATTAGTAACAAGGGTAATGAACAGTAATTCAATATATCAGCAAAAGGCAAAATCTCTCAAAATAAGACGCAGTCTCTCAAAGTAAGGTGAAGCGTCTCAAAGTAAGGTGCAGTCTCTTTTGTACAGTGAAGTCTCTTAAGTAAGGTGAAGTCTCTTTTGTACAGTGAAGTCTCTTAAGTAAGGTGAAGTCTCTTAAGTAAGGCGAAGTCTCTTAAGTAGGGTGATGCCCTCAGTCATGGGAGACACCACGTAAGTTCTTTAACTGTACATTTGGCCCTAGCGGGGGTCACCGGTTATTCCCGCTAGGCCGTGAGTCTCTTCGGCATAAATTCAATTAGATCACATTGTGCTCCTTTAGTCCCAACCGTTCCCCTCCCAACCTGAGTATCTAAACCCAATTGTCCCCGGTACCGTGGGTGAACAGTGGAAGTGACGGCCCTGTTCACGTACGTACGCAGCTCCTCCGCTTCCGCTGGCGTGACTTTCCTGGGGCAACCGTCTCTCAACTCCTCTCTGCTTGGCTGTTGGAGGCAGTCTCTCGAGCCTTGGATAGGGGGGTCCAGGCCTCGTCGGCGGGCGACGTCGGGTTCCGCAAACTCACTCAGCACCGCAATCAGGTTCCTAGTCCCCTCAGCAGGCACAGCACTCAAGTAACATCCGCGAGATATCCGGAGCTCTTTTACCGGTGCCCGGCTGTGGCACCTCACAGACCTCTGGCTTAGGCCTGTCACGCAGGGTTTCTCAGGATGCAGGGAACACGTCTGCTCCTTTCTGCTGCTTGGCGCCAAAGACCCCTCAGGTTTGGCGCGCTGGCCTCTTATTTTCCGGAACTCCTTCCTGGAAGTCACCTGATCAGGTCCAGCGTCTGAACTTGCTCTCCCTGCAACTTCACTTGCATATCTTGGTTCCGCTTGATTGCGTCTGGCTAGTAGATGGCAGTCTCTTTCCATCCTTGAAACATCATGTAGAAGTTCATTTACAAGCTCTCTTGACTGCGCTACATTCCTCCCTCCTTTTTGCTCGCCAGTCCTCGGGCGAGTGGGCTTCTCGCAGAACTGATGCCTCCTTCCAGCCAGTGCAAGCTCAGACAGGAGTTGGGCACACTCCTGCGTTTTCTGTTGGATTTGAGACCAGATGAACTCTTCCTGAGCATACCGGTTAGGAGGGATTCCGGCATTAGGTCGCTCAGTTCTGCGGAGCTCTTCTTGCGGAGGTGACTCCGGGAGATCCGAGGAATCAACCACTGGGGATTGCAAATCATTTCCCGACTCATTTGGAATTCCACTCGGGGTTGGCATCAACGGTTCTGACGGGCCCAACTGCATTGTGGCCCATCCTTCTTCATCCCCTAAGGTTCCTGCATGTGGCACTTCAGCCAATACGTCTGGGGGCCCAACTCCGTTACAGACTTCTGCTTCAAAGGAGCAAGGTCGCAGCATATTACGGTGCAACACCCTTGGTGTCGCGGCGTCATCCCCTTCGGGCCTAACCTCGTAGACTGGGCTGTCTGGGTGAACTTTCTTCACCACCCGATATGGTATCGCCTCCCAACGATGGTCCAGTTTACTTCCAAATCGTTTAGCCCTCACCAGCACTCGGTCTCCTGGCTGAAGTGATCCACCTGTCGTCGAGGGCCGAACTGCATGCTCTACTTCCTGAAACTTCTGAGCAACCAGTCTTCTCACTGTATGGAGCCGACGCCGGTGTTCTCGAATCCAGGTACTTGGGCTACCGCCTGGGCCGGGGTCTTCTGAGTCTAGCTCCAGTTCAGTGATTTCTCGGCCACTTCTTCCAAACAGCAACATGTAAGGGGTGTAGCCGGTGGTTGCATGAACTCGATTATTATACACCCACACCAGCACGGACACATATTCGGGCCACTTCATCTTTTTGTCCGCTTGCAGGGTTCGCAACATTTGCAACAGGGTTCGGTTAAAGCGCTCGCATGCGCCGTTCCCTTGAGGGTGGTACAACTCATCCATCACTCGCCCTTGGAAGCAGGCCCCCTGGTCAGAATGTATTCGCTTCGGGCACCCATAAATCCGGATGAAATCTTGACAGATGGCCTTAGCTGTGGCTTCTGCCGTCTGGTCTTTAGTAGGCGTCACTACTGCGAACTTGGTGAAGTGATCAGTCATGACCAAACAGTGTCCATAACCATTGTATGAAGTTCGTATCATCAAGTAGTCAATCATCAAGACCTCCAAGGGGGCAGAAGTTCGGATGGTCTGAATGGGAGCTCTTTGTTCCGGGGGCTTATTCAACTCACACTGGCGACATGCTCGGCAGACTCCCTCGACTTCTTGCTGCAGTTGAGGCCAATACACCAGCCGTTGCAACCACCGAAAGGTCTTTTCTACTCCGAAGTGAGCACCTCTTCTATGAGCTTCTTGGACTAGCTGTGTTACTAGCGCTCCTGGAACTACCACCTGCCAGGTAACATCAAACTCTCGAGGCAGCTGGATTCTTCGGCATAGCAAGCCGTCCTTCAGGAGAAGCCTCTCCCACTGACCAAGGATTTGTAGGGTAGTTGGAAGTGAAGTGGCTCTGGTTTCCTGGTCGGGTCTTTGATTAAGGGCGACCCATTCCCTCAATTTTGCTAACTCCGGATCGGATTGCTGCAGATGTATCCATTCGTCTCTTGAGCGGCCCAGAATCTGAGTGGGCTTCGGCTCCTCTCTGGTCTCTTGGGCAGCGACGAACTGGCTGAAATCCGGAATCTCGTCGCCTTCGAGCTCCTCATCTCTGTCCTCCTTCGGCCCCGCCTGAGTGACCCGGGACAGGGCATCGGCATGGGTGTTCAGGGCCTTGGACAGATAGGCAATCTTATACTGGTATTTGGACATCCTTGCGACCCACCGCTGTCCTAACGCGCCCAGTTTGGCGTTCTCCAAGTGGGCCAAAGGGTTGTTATCTGTCTGCACTTGCACTTCTGACCCTGACAAGTACTCAGCAAATTTCTCGGTCATGGCCCACACCAGTGCTAGTAGCTCCAGCTTAAACGAACTGTAGTTCTCCGGATTCTTCTCCGTATCTCGGAGTGACCTGCTGGCACACGCGATTACTCACTCTTTTCCTCCTTGTACTTGAGCCAGCACTGCTCCCAGTCCATGCAAGCTTCCATCGGTGTACAACACGAAAGGCTGCGAAAAGTCGGCGTAGGCCAAGATTGGGGCATCTGTTAGCGCCATTTTCAATGCTCGGAATGCCTCTTCTTGTCGTGGGCCCCACTGGATGGGCTGTCGCTTGGCTCCTCCAGCTGTTCCTCTCAGCAATTCATTGAGCGGGATCGCAATCTTAGCGAAGTCTTTAATGAATCTGCGGTAGTATCCAGCAAGCCCCAGGAACGCCCTCAGTTCCCTTAGGTTGGCGGGCGTGGGCCACTTCTTCACGACAGCTACTTTCTCTGCAGTGGGGTGTACTCCTGCACTGGACACAGTGTGCCCCAGATACTCAATTTCTCGTTTGAAGAGACGACACTTTCGAGGCTTAATTTTCAGGCCGTGTCTCTGAAGCCGTTCTAACACTTGTTCCAATCGGCGGAGATGATCCTCAAACGTAGCGGAATAGATAATTATATCGTCCAGATATATTAAAGTGGCTTCAAAGTTGAGGTCCCCCAAGCATCTCTCCATCAGCTGTTGGAAGGTCCCTGGCGCATTTGTTAGTCCGAACGGCATCCGATTGAACTCAAACAGGCCCATAGGGAGAACAAAAGCGGTCTTCGGACGATCCTTCTCAGCTACTGGGACCTGCCAATAGCCACTGGCCATGTCGAGGGAAGAGAAGAATTTGGCGCTCCCTAGTGCAGATAGAGACTCTTCGATTCGGGGGAGTGGATAGGAGTCCCGGACTGTACAGGCATTTGTGGCACCCCAGGGGTCTGGTTGCCACAGTAATAGAAATATTATGTCTGAGAGCAAGTGGGAGGTTTCTCTGGTCAGGAGCCCTAAGCATGCAACACTGCCCGCCCAGACCTGGGAGGGGAGGAACCTGCCCTTATAAACTGGGTCTGGGGCGGGATTAGGGAGTGAAGTCCCAGACAGAGACGCAGTCAGATCTGGAGGACAGCAGACACAGGGAAAGCAAGAACTAGGAGCTCTGTAGGAGCAGGAGCAAGTGCCAGAGGCTGGAAGCTAGATAGCTCGCCTTGGCTGAAGACACTAAACCCGGACACGGAGTCCGAGGCTGTGGGGACATCCAGGTCCAGCTGCAGAATCCAACCGGCAGGGGATTCCATGTCCTCTGGCCATAGAAGCCCAGAGGCACGGTCACAAGCAAGGGACCAGCACCGCCATCGTGAAGCGGAGGCTAACGGAAGGCCCCAAGTCACCGGCCATACGGGTGAGCACCACACGGTATACTCAGGGACGTGGGCTACTTCTACCCGCATAGAGCAAGGTAGCCAGGAAAGAGTGCAGATAGTCGGGGAGGCCTACAACTCCACCTGACCAGGGGAGTTCCTACTTGCTTACAGACTGACCAGGCCCCTACTGCTAACCAGTACTCCCGGGAGGGTCTGCGTTATTCCATCAGTAAAGACCCTGAACTGCACAACACGTCTCTGTGTTTCATCGCCGCACCAGCACCATCAGTACTGGGACGCTCACACCATCACTCCCATCATCCACACTAGCTGCCCTGAGGCAATACTTCTCCCGTGGGGAGTTATCCCATACTTGGCTGCGCATACAACATCAGCCTCAGCGGTCTGCAGCGCAGCGGCGGTCCCCACTGACCGCAATCCACGGGTGGCGTAGTCGGACATTTGTTATCACACTCAGACTGCCACTGGTTTGACCGCCCTGGGCACGGACCGGGTCACTGCCACGGAGGACTACAACCCCCAGCGATCCGGCTCCGGGTATCCCCTGCACAGCACAGGCCCAGGGGGTGCGTCACATTCAGCTTTCGATAGTCCACGCAAAATCTCAGGGTACCATCCTTCTTTCGGACCAGCACGATCGGAGCCGCCCAGCGGCTCTGACTTTCACGGATCACACCGTTCCGCAACATGTGGGCCAACAGCTCTTTCACCTCCTGGTACATTTGAGGCGGGATCTGCCGATATCTCTCTCGGATGGAAGCAGTATTTCCGGTGGGTATTTCGTGCTGAATGTCCCAAGTGCACCCGAAATCATCTTCATGCTGTGCAAACACTCCCTGATATCGCTGTAGAAGTTGTTCGATCTGCCTTACTTGTCCAGCAGAAAACTCAGTCAGATTAGCCTCCATTTCTTCCAGAAGGTGGCGTCCAGCCAACGGTTCTCTTCCATTCTCCTGGCTGTTGAGGGACACCTCCAGGGTCCATGGTTTTCCTTCCACAGGTGCCAGCCCTATAGCGTCCGCTCTAGTAAGGGCCTCTGGCATTATGTACACTCGCGCCACCTCTTGGGGCAACAACTGTAAACTGGTGCCACCTAAATTGATGCAGCGCACGGGTACTCGGCCAAGCCGCACGGTGGCCAGGGTTCGAGCAATCAGGAGTCCAGAGGGCGCTTCTTCTCCTTCCATCGGTTCAGTTTGAATGTCCACGCCCTCTAAGGACACATGTGCCAGCACCGGCAACGTGAGTACAGTCTGTCCCACCGGCAGTGTCATTGTGGCTTCGGGCGGTATCGATACCTAGCCAAGGTACTGAGAGGTAGCGGCCAATTTTTGAATCTGGCTGACCTGCACGAGGTGTTGGAACACTCTCTTGCTAGCTGGGTCTCGAGTGGCGCGGGTCCAGTTGTTTTTGCTACAGCCCTCAGCCAGGAACTGTCCGACTTCTTTCAGCACATTCATGCCCAGGGTTACAATGGGCCCATCGCCTCCGGGCCCTGTGATTAGTACGATCCCTTTTCGACCGAGGTCCTTTCCACATGCCCGCATGGACATCCATACTACTCCCGCTACTGGGATAGGTAGTTGATTGGCCGCCACCAATTTGACAGTGGGTTCCCGGCAGGAACGAGTGATTTCAGGAAAGTGACTTTGGAAATACGTCTCAGGCATAGTGGTCACTTGAGACCCGGTGTCCATCAAACAGCGGATCTGCTGCCCATTGAATTCAGCCCAGATGATGGGCCTCTCGGAGACAATGTCTTCAGAGCTCCCTCTTCTACTCTCTGAAGCACGAGACCCCACGGTGTGCTCCACAACCGTGGGGCATTTTAGCTTAACGGCTGTCCCCTACTCCTCCTTTCTCGGTTGGGACAGTCTTTGGAGATATGCACCCTACCTTCGCAAGTCCAGCACTCCGGTCCTCTTTCTGCCAATAGGTCGGGTACATGCCGTGCTGGGGCCGGGTAGGAACATCTCTCTTGTTCTGGTCTCCGTCCGCGTTGAGCAGTACGGTCCGTCGGCAAGGGGGCAGTAGGGGGCTTTCTAATAGCATTCAGCTCACCCTGAATGTCTCAAATTTCTAGACGTATTTCCCGCACCCAATCAGGCTCTTGGTTGGTGAATCCAGGAGCAATTGCCTCTTGACTTCTAACTGTGGCTTTGAGAACAGGAACTTCTCTCTCCAGGACTCTAGCTTCAGCCCCTACCTCCAGGAAGCCCATATCAGGGCTCAATCGCAGCCGCTCCTTCGGGATCTGCCTCAGGGAAGGGTCTTTCAAGCCGGCAATCAGTTGGTCACGCAACACCTCATCCAATGGTCCCAGTCCTCGGTTCCCATCTCGAGCTTTCTTAGTGATATGGGCCGTCACTTCCTGCAACGCATTAACATACTGATTTACTGTCTCATTTTCCCCTTGGACCCGCCGGAACAACCGTAAGCGCAAGTGTCCCAAATCTGTAGTGTCACCGTGCATATCCTCTAAAATTTTTATCACTTTATCCACGGTGTCACGGTCCCCAGGTGGGCGGTACATCGCAGTCTGTCGGGCCTCTCCATCAAGGGTTAGGAGGGCCAGCTCCACCTGGGCTAGGGGATCAAGGGGGTACATCCGTAGCATACTTCTCAGTCTTTCTACCCAGTCCCACAGTGATATGCCATCCCTTGAAAACTTGGGAAGATGGCTGAGCATAGCCCCCAGGGGTATATGGGTCTGACCGGACCCAGCCACAGACTGATCCCCCATCTCTGCGTCTGAATGTTGTATCCTGCCGACTACGCCAAATGTAATGCAGGTGCGGGAATGCAACGCACAGAGACACAAGACGAGAACAGTCTGAGATGAAAATAAACAATTTTATGCAACAGGTATTCTGAACAAGGGATTAGTAACAAGGGTAATGAATAGTAATTTAATATATCATCAAAAGGCAAAATCTCTCAAAGTAAGGTGAAGCCTCTCAAAGTAGGGTGAAGTCTCTTAAGTAAGGCGAAGTCTCTTAAGTAGGGTGATGCCCTCAGTCATGGGAGACACCACGTAAATTCTTTAACTGTACATTTGGCCCTAGCGGGGGTCACCGGTTATTCACGCTAGGCCGTGAGTCTCTTCCGCATAAATTCAATTAGATCACGTTGTGCTCCTTTAGTCCCAACCGTTCCCCTCCCAACCTGAGTATCTAAACCCAATTGTCCCCGGTACTGTGGGTGAACAGTGGAAGTGACGGCCCTGTTCACGTATGCAGCTCCTCCGCTTCCGCTGGCGTGACTTTCCTGGGGCAACCGTCTCTCAACTCCTCTCTGCTTGGCTGTTGGAGGCAGTCTCTCGAGCCTTGGATAGGGGGGTCCAGGCCTCGTCTGTCGGCGGGCGACGTCGGGTTCCGCGAACTCACTCAGCACCGCAATTAGGTTCCTAGTCTCCTCAGCAGGCACAGCACTCAGGTAACATCCGCGAGATATCCGGAGCTCTTTTACCGGTGCCTGGTTGTGGCACCTGACAGGCCTCTGACTTAGGCCTGTCACGCGGGGTTTCTCAGGACGCAGGGAACACATCTGCTCCTTTCTGCTGCTTGGCGCCAAAGACCCCTCAGGTTTGGCGTGCTGGCTTCTTATTTTCCGGAACTCCTACCTGGAAGTCACCTGATCAGGTCCAGTGTCTGAACTTGCTCTCCCTGCAACTTCCCTTGCATATCTTGGTTCCGCTTGACTGCGTCTGGCCAGTAGATGGCAGTCTCTTTCCATCCTTGAAACATCATGTAGAAGTTCTTTTACAAGCTCTCTTGACTGGGCTACCATCACTCACTCACTCATGTCACCTGCACCTTAAAAACATCTCCAGAACCCCACATTTTCTCACCTTTGATACTGCAAAAACTCTTACTGTCGCTCTTATTCACTCTCGTCTGGACTACTGCAACTCTCTTCTAATCGGTCTCCCTCTAAACAAACTCTCTCCTCTCCAATCCATTCTGAATGCAGCAGCCAGGGTCGTATTTCTATCAGGCCGCTTCACCAACGCCTCTAACCAGTGCCAGTCATTGCACTGGTTACCCATTCACCACAGAATACAATACAAACTCATCTCTCTCACCCATAAAGCCCTCCACAGTTCTGCACCACCCTATATCTCATCCCTCATTTCTGTCTATCACCCCTCCCGTGCGCTCCGTTCTGCAACTGATCTAAAACTAACATCCTCCTAAATCCCAACCTCGCAGGTGGAGGGGATTTTACCACCTACCTCCACCCTTTCTGGGATAAATTCCATACTGGAAATATTTTTCAAAATGCACAATATACATCTTTACATCATCTGCTAGAGGAGGTAGGCATAGTGGACCTATTAAGAATACGGCACCCTGATGTCAGACAATATTCCTGTTACTTCGCCTCCCATCATTCTTTGTCAAGAATAGACCAAGCTATTGGCTTTGAATCAATCATACCCTATATTAAATCGGTGAGGTATCTGCCAAGGAGTGTCTCTGACCACTCGCCTATACAGGTACAACTGCAGATGGGTGCTGTGAGGTCTCCGGGGGAATATACATGGCACATCAATCCTTTTTGGCTGCAACTAATTGGTCCTACTCTTAGGTCTAGAATCTTAGAATATTTTCGTTTTAATGATGGGTCGTCATCTACAAGATTTATATGGGATGCTATGGAAGCATATGTACGGGGAATATGCATAGGGGAGATCAATAAGATAAAATCCAAAATAAAGGAGTTAACCCAAAAATTGCAACAGAATGTTTGCGAAAAGGAGGCACAAGTAGAATGAAATCGGAAAATGCACAGAAAATATTGCCTGATCATTTGCTATCATTAGCTTCTCAGAAACAACTCTTTATTAAGCAAAGATACTTTATAAAGCAAGGGTCTCAAACTCGGCTGGGTAGATGGTTCGCATTCTTTGCATGACAAAATGACATTTTTAGTGATATAATTTTTTTTTCTATACACCTTTTGAATTTGTCCTCATCTTGTATTAACCCCTTTACAGCCCATGACGTACTAATACGCATCTGTGCCCTGGGCTTTAAGAGCCTGACCCGTATTAGTACGTCATGGCGATCGTGCGCGCACACAGGCTGTGCGGGCGCGATTGCCGCCGGGTGTCAGCTGATTGTCACAGCTGACACCCGGTACTATGTGCAGGGAGCGGTCCCGCACCGTTCCCGGCACATTAACCCCCGCAATGCTGCGATCGAAGTTGATCGCAGCATTGCGGTGGCAAGGGGAGGTGATCGCAATACTCACCTCCTCTTCCGGCCTCCAGCGCTGTCTGCCGCGGCTTCCCGGGTGTTGCCATGATGACCCGATGTCGTCATGACAACATCCGGGTCACCAGACAGCAGGAAGATTGTTTGGTCATGCGCAGTGCATGACCGAACAATCTTCTCACTGTGCAGCGCTGACTGCCTGCGTGGCTCAGGGATGGTCCTCCATCCCTATGCTATGCAGGCGATCAGAATAAAAAAAGTGAAAGTCCCAGAGTGGGACAAAGTAAAAAAGTGTAAAACCTCTCAGAAAGTGAAATTTTTTTTTTAAAAAATTGTAAAAATATTTAAAAAAAAATAATAATAATAATCCACCAAAAATAAAAATATAATGTACCCATCAATAAATATTATTATGAAAAAAAAACCAAAACAATAAAAGTACACATATTTGGTATCGCCGCGTCCGGAACGACCTGACCTATAAAACTGTCCCACTAGTTAACCCCTTCATTGAACACGGTAAAAAAATAATAAAAAAAAAAAAAAAACGAAGCAAAAAACAATGCTTTATCATCATACTGCCAAACAAAAAATGGAATAACACGCGATCAAAAAGATGTATATAAATAAAAATGGTACCGCTAAAAATGTAATCTTGTCCCGCAAAAAACAAGCCACCATACAGCTCCATAGTCCGAAAATTCAAAAAGTTATAGCTCTCAGAATAAAGCGATGCAAAAAAATAATTTTTTCTATAAAATGTCTTTTATTGTGTAAAAGCGCCAAAACATAGAAAAACTATATAAATGTGGTACCGCTGTAAACGTACTGACCCGAAAAATAAAGCTACCTTATCAATTTTACCACACGCGGAGTAGAATAAAAAAAAAAAAAAACAATTCCTGAATTGTAGGTTTTTGTTTATTCTGCCTCCCAAAAGCTGGAATAGAAAGCGATCAAAATATGTCACATGCCTGAAAATGGCACCAATAAAAACGTCAACTTGTCCCGCAAAAAAAATCCATCACATGACTCTGTCGGCCAAAATATGGAAAAATTATAGCTCTCAAAATATGGCGATGCAAAAACTAGATTTTACAAAATATGTGTCTTTTAGTGTGTGACAGCTGTCAATCATAGAAACCCGATATCATTCTGGTATCTCTGTAGTCGCACCGACCCGAAGAATAAGGTCGTCTAATCACTTATACCGCACGAGGAACGGCGTAAAAAATAAACACTAGGGCTGGGGTTGGGGTTAGGGTTGTGCTAATGTTAGGGTTGGGGTCAGGGTTGGGGTCAGGGTTGGGCTAGGGTAGGGTTAGGGTTGGGGGTAAGGGTTGTTTTTTTTTTATAAAAAAAAATAAAAAATGACGATATGGCAACTAGTGTTGAACACAAGTGCTCGCTACTTGAGTTTGCATCGGGTACTTGGGTATGCATTGAGTATTGCGGGAGCTCGAGTCTCCGCCCTATATCCTTCGCGGCCAAAATAACCTTGCGGGGATTGCCTGCCATGCTCGAGCGATCCCCGCATGTTTTTTTGGGGGTGTCTAATAACCGTGAAACATGCGGGAGGGGACTCGAGCATTTCACTTGAGCACCTGTGATACGTGGTGCATACCTGAGTACCCGATGCAAACTCAAGTAGTGAGCACTTGCGCTCAAGACTAATGACAACTTATTCAATATGATGACCTATTGTCATCAAATTTTGTGTCGTACCTCTGGATTCAAAATGTTCACTATACCCCTTGATAAAATCCATGAGGGGTGTAGTTTCCAAAATGGGGTCACTTGTGGGGGGTTTCAACTATTTAGGCACATCAGGGGCTCTTCAAACGCGACATGGCATCCGCTATCGATTCCAGACAATTTTGCGTTCAAAAGGTCACACAGTGCTCCTTCCCTTCTGAACTCTGCCGTGCGCCCAAACACTGTATTTTCCCGACATATAGGGTATTGGCGTACTCAGGAGAAATTGCACAAATTTTTTTGCGGTCCCTTTTTTCCTCTTACCCTTGTGAAAATAAAAAAATTGGGGCTAAAACATCATTGTTGTGGAAAAAGTTTGATTTTTTTATATTCACGGCTCCATGTTATAAACTTCTGTAAAGGACTTGGGGGTTCAAGGTGCTCACCACACATCTAGATAAGTTTCCTGAGGGGTCTAGTTTCCAAAATGGTGTCACTTGTGGGGGGTTTCTACTGTTTAGGCACATCAGGGGCACATCCGCTAATTATTCAAGCAAATTTTTCAATCAAAAAGTCAAATGGTGCTCCTTCCCTTCCGAACCCTGCCGCGCGCCAAAGCAGTGGTTTTCCCCCACATATGGGGTATCTGCTAACTCATGAGAAATGGCACAACAAACTGCATAGTGCAATTTCTTCTGTTGCCCTTATGAAAATGCAAAAGTGGGGGCTGAAAACATTTTTTGTGGGAAAAATGTGAAAATTTTATTTTTACGGCTTAATGTTATAAACTTCTGTGAAGCACCTGGGGGTTCAAGGTGCTCACCACACATCTAGATAAGTTCCCTGAGGGGTATAGTTTCCAAAATGAGGTCACATGTGGGGGGTTTCCACTGTTTAGGCACATCAGGGGCTCCCCAAATGCAATATGGCGTCCACTAATTATTCAAGCAAATTTTACATTTAAAAATTCAAATGGTGCTCCTTCCCTTCCAAACCCTGCTGTGCGCCCAAACAGTGGTTTTCTCCCACATATGGGGTATCTGCTTGCTCAGAAGAAATTGTGCAACAAACTGCATGGTGCAATTTCTTCTGTTACCCTTATGAAAATGCAAAAGTGGGGCTGAAAAATATTTTTGTGGGAAAAATGCGAAAATTTTATTTTTACGGCTCAATGTTATAAACTTCTGTGAGCACCTGGGGGTTCAAGGTGCTCACCACACATCTAGATAAGTTCCCTGAGGGGTCTAGTTTCCAAAATGGGGTCACTTGTGGGGGGTTTCCACTTTTTAGGCACATCAGGGGCTCCCCAAATGCAATATGGCGTCCGCTAATTATTCAAGCAAATTTTACATTTAAAAAGTCAAATGGCACTCCTTCCCTTCCGTACCCTGCCGTGCGCCCAAACAGTGGTTTTCCCCCACATATGGGGTATCTGCTTACTCAGGAGGAATTGATCAACAAATCTTGGGGTCTATTTTTTCCTGTTACCCCTGCGAAAATAAAAAAAAATGGGTCTAAAGTAACATTTTTGTGAAAAAAGTTAAATGTTAATTTTTTTCTTCCACATTCCAAATATTCCTGTGAAGCACCTGAAGGGTTAATAAAGTTCTTGAATGTGGTTTTGAGCACCTTGAGGGGTGCAGTTTTTAGAATGGCGTCACTTTTGGGTATTTTCTGTCATAAAGACCCCTCAAAGTGACTTTAAATATGATGTAGTCCCTAAAAAAATGGTTTTCTAAATTTTGTTGGAAAAATGAGAAATCGCTGGTCAACTTTTAACCCTAATAGCTCCCTAGTAAAAAAAATTTTTGGTTCCAAAATTGTGCTGATGTAAAGTAGACATGTGGGAAATGTTATTTATTAACTATTTTGAGTGACATATCTCTCTGATTTAAGGGCATAAAAATTCAAATTTTGAAAATTGCAAAATTTTCAAAATTTTTGCCAAATTTCCATTTTTTCGCAAATAAACGCAAGTGATATGTCACGAAAACCAGTCTCAGAAACAGGGAGATCCGTTGAAGCGTTCCAGAGTAATTACCTCATAAAGTGACAGTGGTCAGAATTGTAAAAATTGGCCTGGTCATTAATGTGCAAACCACCTTGGGTTGTAAAGGGGTTAATGACTCATCCTGGTCCTCATCTTGTAGTAAAGCCTCATCTAATGCCTCATCCTGGTTCTCATCTTGTAGTAATGTCTCATCCTGGTCCTCATCTTTTAGTAATGACCCATCCTGGTCCTCATCTTGTAGTAATGCACCATCCTGGTCCTCATCTTGTAGTAATGCCCCATCCTGGTCCTCAACTTGTAGTAATGCACCATCCTGGTCCTCATCTTGTAGTAATGCCCCATCCAGGTCCCCATCTTGTCGTAATGTCCCCCATTCAGGTCCCCATCTTGTCGTAATGTCCCCCATCTAGGTCCCCATCTTGTTATAATGTCCCCATCTTGTAGGAATGTCCCCCATCCAGGTCCCCACATTGTAGAAATGTTCCTATCCAGGTCCCCACATTGTAGGAATTTTCCTATCCATGTCCCCACATTGTAGATATGTCCCAATCCAGTTCCCCATATTGTAGATATGTCCCCATCCAGGTCCCCACATTGGAGGAATGTCCCTATCCAGGTCCCCACATTGTAGATATGTCCCCATCCAGGTCCCCATATTGCAGGAATGTCCCCATTCAGGTGCCACATTGTAGGAATGTCCCCATCCAGGTCCCACATTGTAGGAATGTTCCTATCCAGGTCCCCATATTGTAGGAATGTCCCCATTCAGGTCCCACATTGTAGGAATGTCCCCATCCAGGTCCCACATTGTAGGAATGTTCCTATCCAGGTCCCCATATTGTAGGAATGTCCCCATTCAGGTCCCACATAGTAGGAATGTCCCCATCCAGGTCCCACATTGTAGGAATGTTCCTATCCAGGTCCCCATATTGTAGGAATGTCTCCATTCAGGTCCCACATTGTAGGAATGTCCCCATCCAGGTCCCACATTGTAGGAATGTTCCTATCCAGGTTCCCATATTGTAGGAATGTCCCCATTCAGGTCCCTATATTGTAGGAATGTCCGCTGTTCCATTCTTCACATACATATATAAGAAAAAAAAAAGTCTCTTCTAACCTGTCCTTCGTTCCCTCGGTGTCCTTTCTGCATATGCGGGTGCAGGCACCATAGACCCCTTGACGATCGCGGCCTGGTCCAGGAGCTTCCGGCAGCTGCGCTTTAGTTCAGTGCATTGCTGCGCAGAGACCAATGCCTGCCACCGGCCTATCAGAGGCCAGCCGCTGACATCTACCCATGTTAGTGATGTCATGCACCGCTGCGCTGGGACGCGGATGTCCGCTGCTGGCCTCTGATAGGCCGGTGGCTGGCATTGGTATTGTATCATGCAGTGAGCCGGTCTCTGCGCAGCAATACACTGAACTAAAGTGCAGCTGTCGGCAGCTCCTGGACCGGGCCGCGATCGGGGTCTATGGTGCCTACAGGCCGCATGAACCAGTCTGAAGGGCCACATGCGACCCGCGTGTTTGAGACCCCTGGTTTAGGATGAGTCTGTCTCTCATACTCTGCTGACCTCACCCCTCCTTGGATAAACCCCCTTCCCACTGCCCCCTTTACTTTTTCCCTGCCCCTCTTCAGGGACGCCTGGAGCTGGTGCTCACACACTATCATACAGGTCACCACTCAATAAAGGTAATATGAAGCAATTAAAGTAGTGAAAGAGGTTAAAACATAACCTTTAATGAATACGTAGGTAAAAAAGATATAAAACGTCACTAGGACCTAAAATCCAGTTAATGCCTGCCAATGGTAGTAAAACAAAGCTACCTATCATAAATATGTACTCGTTATAAACAGGAATTTATATGGCATGAACACCAAATGTATCCAACCTGTATATTTAACAAGACAGTGGCAAGAAAAATGATAGTGCTGTCAATAACACATCTCAATAAGCGTGCAACATATCCGACGACCAGTCCTCACACTGTACTCACACAGTGGGTCCTCACACTGTATGCAGGAGGCTGTGTGGGTCCTCACACTGTATGCAGGAGGCTGTGTGGGTCCTCACACTATATGCAGGAGGCTGTGTGGGGACTGATACTGTATATAGGAGGCTATGTGAGGGCTCATACTCATATAGGAGGTTGTGTGAGGGCTCACATTGTATATAGGAGGCTATGTGGGGCTCACACTGTACAGTATATGGAAGGCTATGTGGGGCTGTAAAAAGGAGACTATGTGGTGGCTCCTGTTCAGCAGCCACAGAATATTCATCTGAACACTGGACCACGGTTCTACAAATTGCTCGTCTCTATATACCAGTCATACTGTATATTCTCCTATATATATTGTACTGTATGTGGTATACTATGTATACTATGTGCACGGACATCAGATGAAGCACTCAAGATAATTAGTGACTGCTACATTATATACTATTATGTGGAGTTGAAGTTTACAATGATGATTTCATTGATCAAGTATGTTTGAAAACATATACAAAATAATAATTCATAGGTATCTATCTAGCAGACCTGGGCTTATGTGTGACCACCTTTACTCTGCTGATATGTTATTTTAGGAGTGTAGAAAACCACAGCGTACTACACAGGGGCGGACACAGACTGTAGTGGGCCCCTGTGCAAGAATTTTTTTGGGGCCCCCCCCGCCGCCCTTCATAGGGGGCATGAAGGGCCCCCCCCCGTGCATCTCTCATCCCCCCGTGCATCTCTGATTCCCCCCACTCCAAGTTAATTAATTGTATGTAAAAAAAATACAACTTGTTATACTTACCCCAAGGGCCAGCTCCAGGATTTCGTGGGCCCTGGGCGACAGAGTTTCAGTTGGCCCCTTTAACACATACCATTAATCATGAAGCACAGATACCACAGAGAAATATATATATATATATATATATATATAGTACAAGGCCAAGGATTTCACTTACTACATTACATCAGCGATATCTATTGTAAATTCTACAATAGCTCAGAAACCGGTGAATCCTCACAGCGCACAGTGCAGACCGGACAGTATAGTCCTCCATACAGTATTATGGGCACCATATCATGCTCCATACAGGATACTGTCCCCCTTATAATGCTCCATACAGGATACTGGTCCACATATAATGCTCCATACAGGATACTGGTCCCCATATAACGCTCCATAGAGGATACTGGTCCCCATATAACACTGCATACAGAATACTGGCCCCCATATAACGCTCCCTACCGAATACTGTCCCCCATATATCGCTCCATACAGAATATTGGCCCCCATATAACGCTCCATGCAGGCTGTTCCCCCCTTATAATGCCCCATTACACAAGCGATATCTATTGTAAATTCTACAATAGCTCAGAAACCGGCGAATCCTCACAGCGCACAGTGCAGACCGGACAGTATAGTCCTCCATACAGTAATATGGGCACCCTATAATGCTCCATACAAGATACTGACCCCCTTATAATGCTCCATACAGGATACTGGTCCCCATATAATGCTCCATACAGGATACTGGTCCCCATATAATTCTCCATACAGAATATTGGCCCCTATGTAACGCTCCATGCAGGCTGTTCCCCCCTTATAATGCCCCATGCAGGATGACACCCGTCTTTTAATGCGCTATGCAGGATGTCACATCTACCCCCCATAAAATGCCCCATGCAGGATGTCACCTCTTCCCCCCATATAATGCCCCATGCAGGATGTCGCTTCCCCCCTTTTCAATGCCCTATGCAGCATGTCAGACCACCCCCTCCCTTATAATGCCCCATGCAGGAGGTCACCCCCCCTTCCTTATAATGCCCCATGCAGTATGTCACACACCCACCCTCTATATAATGCCCCATGCAGGATGTCAATTCCCCCCTCCCCCTCTTATAATGCCCCATGCAGGATGTCACACCGCCTCCCTTATAATGCCCCATGCAGAATGTCACGCCCCCCCTCCCTTATAATGCCCCATGCAGGATGTCACTTCCCCCCCTTCCCCTCTTATAATGCCCCATGCAGGATGTCACTTCCCCCCTTCCCCTCTTATAATGCCCCATGCAGTATGTCACTTCCCCCCTTCCCCTCTTATAATGCCCCATGCAGGATGTCACTTCCCCCCTTCCCCTCTTATAATGCCCCATGCAGGATGTCACATCCCTCCCTCCCACCCCCTTATAATGCCCCCATGCAGGATGTCAATTCCCCCCTCCCCCATATAATGCCCCATTCAGGATGCCAACCCCCCCCCCTATATAATGCCCCATGCAGGATGTCACACCACCTCCCCCATATAATGCCCCATGCAGGATGTCACACCCACTCTCCCCCCACCATTAAATGCCCCATGCCCCCATACATATAAAAAAAAAATCAAATACTCACCTCACTTCTTACTTGCTGCTAATCCGGACTCCAGCGTTGCGTGCGTCTTCCCGCTCTGTGATGTGACAGCTCAGGAGAGAGCGCGCGGTGTAAAGACGTCACCGCGCCCTCTGACCTGAGACATCACAGTCCGAGGACGCGGCAGAGCTGAGCGCAGGCACATCTCCGGTCATGTGACGGCGGGGGGTCCTGCGGGGGGGGGCATGAGGAGACGCACAAGAGGGGGGCTCCGAGGGGGCCCTGACTGGTCGGGCCCCATGCTGGAGTCAGGGCAGTCATGCCATGATGGCGGCCCTGCTGGAGGCTGGAGGGGCCCCCTCTCCCTCGGGGGCCCCCGTTCAATGAACCGGCTGCACGGGCGGTAGGTCCGCCCCTGGTACTACATCTCTAAAAAGGTATATCTGCTTTAAAAATAGTAATACATAAGAATAATATGTACTATGTCTGACCACTACAAACACTCATCTGAACTGGTCCAAGTGCTGTCAGCTTTTTTCACGGGCAACACTTAGACAATATGGTCGTGTGAATATAGGCTTATGATGCATCTGGTAATAAACATGTTAAGGATGGGCCGCTACTCATGGGCCACTGCTGTGTGCTTGCCCCCCAGGCTAAAATGTGCCAGCCAGCCCCTTCTGCACCGGGTGCCAGAAAACCTAGATACACCTTTGGAATAGGTATCTTGCAAAGTAAGGATGGGGTTTGGTGTTTTTAAGTGATTTTATTGACTCTGTGCATTTATATTTTGTATCAATAATATGATATGGTTATATATATCTTCTGGATATCAGGAGGGCTTATCCCTGTGCATTGACTCTCTCCTTCTCCTTCGATGTCCTGTATTGGCCAAAAAAAACTACGCGTTTCGAGGACTCACAGTTCCTCTTCGTCAGCTTCTCGCTGGTAGTCAAACTGGTAACCTAATAAAGTCCAAACGCCCCCCACAAAGATAATACAACCAAAGAAATGGAGGAAGATCCAATACTATCAAGACGGTGCAAAAGGACATATGGAGGTGTAATAGAACTAAGATAGAATTCCAATAAGAATAGACTGTGTGTGAAAAAAATAATAATAAAAAAGACTTTGTTCAAACTTTCACAATTAGTTAAAAATGAATAAAACTTATATACTTATATTTCTGATGGCTATAAAAAACAGTCTGTTAATCAGTGTATATTACCAGGATAGTATAAATTCGGCACTTAGTACCATCCAGAGATAAAAAGGAAAAAATGAAGGAGAAAAATAAAAACACTATATTGTATCTCCAATAGGGGTATCAATGTATAGAAACAAATACATATATAAAATAGGTGGATTCAAAGGAATATATCCAAAAGACATATTATATTGATAAAATATAAGGAGGTTCATAAAAGTGCAATGTAAATGTTCAATTGGTACTGGGATAAAAAATACATACAGTATATACCGCTGCGAGTTGAAGGCATACAGCTGCCTTTCGTGATTAAGGCCCTTCAGAGCCAAGCTATTTAATGTGAAGATCCATTTGGATTCCATCCGCGACATTAATCTCAGGTAATCACCTCCCCTCCATTTTCTGGGGACTAATCGGATCCCACAAAACTTAGTGCCCTTATAAGATTGGTTGTGGAACTTCCGGTAGTGCCGGGACAGTGGATGCCCTTCAAAACCTTCATTCAAGTATGGCCCGGACTGCATCCCTTCATAGGGGGCTTAAGGGGAGGGCCGCATGACTCAGGAGGTCTGCTAGGCCGTAATTTGGGGTGGTAAGGGGTTAATGTAAGGAATAGAGTTTTGGGCGCAAATTTGTAGGGGAGGAGTATAGGGGCAGGGGGATAGTACAGGGTTATCTGATTGGCTAGTGGGGGGTATCTCTGTGGGGGGGTATATAAGGTGAGGGGTGGTGGGGGTAGTCCATTCGGGAAAAGTTTAACATACCTGAATCTACGTCGGGTCCTGAGGAATGGAGGCTCTTTTCCAGGAGATCCGTTCCTTGGCTGAGAGCAGGGGACAGCTGTGGCTCCTGGATCAGCTGCAGCGATGGAACACTGAAGAGACGGCCGGAGAGGTGGCTGCACCCGCAGCACCTCAGAGAGGTGCAAGGAGGTCCAGGCCGCCGGAGAGACTCAGCCCGGAAGGGACTCCCCGGACCAGGCGCCGGTTGCAAAGCCCCTCCAGGGACTCCTCCGGATCACAGGCACAACCCCAGCCCCCATCTGCCGCACGCCGCTCTGGAAGAATCTCTCAGCGTCGGCATCATCCAGAGGCCGGGGTCAGAGGCCGCCCCCCCTGTGAGGTCATCCCGGTCATGTGGCACCACTATCCAGGAAGTGCGGGCTGCTCAGGAGAGCAGGGCTTCTGCTGCTGAAGGAGGGAGAGATACATTATATGAATGGCCGGGGCATCCACTTCGGGCCCAGCGAGCAGCCAGGGGAAGGAGAACTGAGCCTGAAGGATGCCGGACCCAGGGAGAAGAAGGAGGCAGGAGGGTGAATAGGTCAGCCAGAGCTATTCCAGATGAGCGGCAGTCACAGCCGTGCCGGGCCCATGCAGCGGGGAAAGCAAAGCAGTACCGGTCAGTTGGAGCTGACCCAGAAGAACGGCAGGTGCAACTGCACCGGGCCCAGGCGTCAGGATCAGCAGGACCCCGGCGGCGGAGATTGGGAAGACCAGTGCGGGGGGCCAGGAGATGACCCACCCGGGATGTCGGTAGCACCGAGGACCGGTGCAATGTCCATGGGAGAGGGCAGATTGCTGCTAGGGATGCGGGCTGCAGGCGTGCAGCTGAAGTCTCTCCTCCTCCCAGACAGCGCGCTATTGTGGATAGGAGGTCCAGGTCTAGCGGTGGGTTGACCAGTCGGGTTTACCTGGCGATGTCCCCGAGCCTGACTCTGCCTCTGAAGAAGAGGGCCAGATTTCATCTCGCAGTGAAGAGAGTGGGGACGATCGCCGCGAAGGACACGAAACGGCTGTTCCGAGGCTTCCTCGTAGTCGGCCTGGTAAGTCACATGGTTTAAATGCGCCTCGGGGGAATGCGGATGATGTAGATCAGAGGGAGCGGTATTTTAAGAGGGGCTTGGCGGCTGACAGGGTGACGGGTAGTGATGTTGTGTCGGAATTTCTTAGCATGGTGCAGGGTTTTTTGTCACCTGCGGCAGGTCCTAGCGGAGTTTAGCAGGGTGGTGCTGGAGGTTCAGGGCCAGTTGCGGAGACCCCGGCAGTTGTGAGTGGAGGTATTCCCGCGCCAGTTGCAGATAAAGAGACGGATGCGGCACCAGCGGCTGCGGCGACTCCAGTGGATACAGTGCGGTTCGATGACAGAGAAAGTGGCGAGGTTTATGTGTGCTTTGATGGCCCCTTGGGAGCTCATTTAAAGCAGGAGGTGCGAGAAAAAATATGGAAGGATGAGTACGTGGAAATTTTTTCTTTGTTACCGTTGGAGAAGTTTAATTTGGACAGGGTAAAGCCAGATGAGAGTAAGAAGGATGAGGAGGAGCGCAGGCGTTATCGTCTGATTCCTCGCACTTTTCAAAATTGGCTGCAGGCGTTTACCACACTAGCGAGTGTCATTGGGGAGAAAGCTTCGGAGAACTGTTCTGCATTATTTTGTTATTTAGATTCGATTGGTGAAGCATACCGTGTTTATGGCGGGATGGCCTGGCTGAGGGATGATGAACAGTTTAGGCAAAGAAAGGCAGTCCATCCGAGTTTACGGTGGGACCACAAGGAGATTAGTTTGTGGTTGCGATTGATGGCAGCACCAAGGTCGGCCTCGCAGTCCTTTCCTGGGAGTAGCGGGGGTTCTGCCAATTCGGCGGCATCCTCGTCAGGCTCCAGGAAGGGGCTGTGCTGGCAGTTTAACGAGCGGGAATGCCGTTTTGGCACAGACTGTAAGTTTAAGCACAAATGTTCAGGCTGCGGAGGGTCCCACAGCCATTCCAAGTGCTTTAAGAAAGGAAAGAAAAAATCAAGCGACTCTTTTTCAAAAAGGGAGGACACCAGTGAGAATAGATCGGATGCTTCCGTTTCTAAGTAGGTATTCAGATAAGGAAGCAGCTGTGTTGTTGAGGGATGGTTTTAATTTTGGCTTCAGGATTCCGTCTGCAGTTGTGCCACGTACGGTGCGGCCTAAGAATTTGATTTTGGCTCGGATGCATGCATCAGTTGTTAAGGAAAAATTGGATAAGGAAATTAAGTTAGGTCGCATGGCTGGTCCTTTTTTTGGAACCTCCGTTGACGTGTTTATGTGTTTCTCCTCTGGGCGCTGTGCCCAAAAAGGAGCCCAACAAGTTTCGGTTAATCCATCACTTGTCGTATCCTCATGGTAGTTCAGTTAATGATGGTATTGATCCAGATTTGGCATCTGTATCGTATGTTTCTTTTGACAAGGCCGTGGACTGGGTGCGGAGGCTGGGAAAATGACCTCTCATGGCAAAAACTGACATTGAGTCTGCTTTTCGTCTGCTTCCGGTACACCCAGACAGTTTTAATTTACTTGGTTGTTTTTGGGACGGTCATTATTACGTGGATTGTTGTCTACCGATGGGATGTTCGATCTCGTGTTCCTACTTTGAAAAGTTCAGTTGTTTTCTTGAATGGGTAGTTAGGGAGGAATCTGGCTTGGACTCCGTATTGCACTATTTAGATGACTTTTTGTGTATTGGGCCAGCTGGGTCCTCAGTTTGTTCTTTGCTGCTTAGGACGGTTGAACAGGTAGCATCTCGCTTTGGCATTCCGTTGGCCCCGGAGAAAACGGAGGGCCCCTCCACGGTTTTGAAGTTTTTGGGCATTGAATTGGATTCTGTCAGGATGGAATGCCGCTTGCCAGAGGACAAGTTGTTAAATCTGAAGTCTTGTGTCCAAAAGGCTTTGCGGGCAAAGAAATTGCACCTGCGCCAACTGCAATCTCTTTTGGGTAAGTTAAATTTTGCGTGCAGGATTTTACCTATGGGAAGAGTTTTTTCACGTAGGTTGGCTCAGGCGACAGCAGGCATTAAACATCCGTTGCATTTTGTAAGATTGAATTTGGAACACAAGGCGGATTTGTCCATTTGGGCGGATTTTCTTCAATCTTATAATGGCAGGTCGGTTTGGATGAATCAAGTCGTTTCTAATGTGGATCTGGTTTTGTTTACAGACGCGTCAGGTTCTTATGGTTTTGGGGCCTATTTCGGTGGAAAATGGAGTGTGGGAGAGTGGCCGGAATCATGGAAGGATGCAGGATTGACAAGAAACATGGCATTGCTGGAAATGTTTCCTATTGTGGTGGCTTTGGAGGTTTGGGGCTCTGAGCTGAGGAACAAGAAAGTGCGTTTCTTCTGTGACAACTTGAGTGTAGTGCATTGTATTAACAACTTGTCAGCTGTTTCATTGCCGGTTCTGTCTCTTTTGCGCCATCTAGTGCTCAGATGTTTGGATTTTAATGTCTGGTTTTGTGCTGTTCATGTACCGGGTGTTCAGAATTCAATAGCTGATGCATTGTCTTGCTTCCAGTGGGATCGTTTTCGGGAACTGGCGCCGGACGCGGAGCAGTTGGAAACCGATTGGCCCCGGTGGTTGTGGGATCTAGTGTCCGTGCAGCGTTGAATTTGGTGAGGTGTTCTGTTAACCCCAGTACTTGGTCTCGATATGTTTCTGCGTGGCGTCTTTGGCAGGAGCTAGAGGAGTCGGCAGGTGAGCAGGTGACGGAAGCGGACCGTCCCTATTTATTGTTGTACATGATCGGCAGGGCATTTCAGGAGGGTTTATCGGGCTCAGCTGTAGCTGGTAGGTTAGCAGGTTTGGCCTTCTTCTTTAAGTTAAGTGGTTGGAGGGACTTTACCAAGGATTTCTTGGTTCGACAGGCGATGAAGGCATTTCGGAGGAGCTATCCGGTACGTGATTTGCGGCGCCCGGTATCGTTTGAAATACTGGGTCAGCGTTTGCGTTGCCTTAGCAGTGTGTGTAGTTCTGAATATGAATGTCGGCCATTTGGGGCGGCCTTTGTTCTGGCATTTTTTGGGGGCATTTAGGATAAGCGAATTGGTGAGCAAGAATGTTAAGTGTCATGGCGGGTTGTTATCGAAGGAAGTAGTGTGCTCGAAGGATGCAGTACGGTGTTATTTGAGGCGGTCAAAAACCGATACAGCTGGTAAGGGTTGTTTGGTGGAATTGTGGGCTGTGGACGGTTTGTTTGAATGCCCTTTGAGATGGGTTTCTGCATTTCTGGAGGTGAGAGGTCCATCATCGGGTGCCTTTTTGTTACATCAAGATGGATCTGCATTATCGCTGTATCAGTTTATTACCATCTTCGGGCGGGGTTTAGCTAGTTGTGGTCAGAATGGTTTTGAGTTTGGTTCTCATTCGTTTCGGATTGGGGCCGCCACTGAGGCTGCTCGCTGGGGTTTGGGGGTTAAAGCTGTGAAAAAGATTGGTCGCTGGGAGTCGGCGAGGTATCGGTCTTATGTCCGGCCTCATATGTTATAAGATTTTTCCCCAATTTTTTGATAGTGTTATTATGTGGTAACGAGTTTCTTTTCTTCTTTACATTCCCCCCCCCCCTTGTTTTATGTTTCAGGACCCCCTCGGTTGATCTGGGTGCTAGGTCACTCGTATGTATATTGGGGTTCCATTCGGACCGACGCAAGACCGGCGGGGCGCCAGTTGGGCATAACGAAGGAGGTTGCGACGGTTCGGTGGATCGGTATCAGGGGTTTGCTGTGGAGCCGGGTAATGCCCGAATTTCATTTTTATGATAATTTGGATAGGCCTCCGGATATACTCGTTTTGCATGCGGGTGGGAATGACTTGGGCTCCAGGACGTCTAGAGACTTGATCCGTGACGTCAAGTTTGACTGCCTGAGGCTTTTGGAAACCTATCCGGGATTAGTGCTCGTATGGTCGGACATCGTCGCACGCCTGGCATGGCGACACGCCAGGTCAGTCGGAATGATAAATAAAGCTCGGAGCAAGGTGAATAGAGAGGTTTCCCGATTCATTGCTCTGCATGGGGGGGTTGTGGTTCGTCATTGGGATCTGGAAGTTCCGTCTAGGGAATTTCTGCGGTCTGATGGGGTCCATTTGAATGATATTGGCATAGATATGTGGGCATTAGCATTGATGGAGGGAGTTGAAAAGGCACTTTTGGTATGGCGGGACTCTCAGGCATAAGGTGTCATGCCTGCTCGCTATGGCGGAAAAGGAGGGGGGTTTTGAAGGCGGTTGCTTACATCGAAGGAGGACGGGGGAGCCCACTGCAGGGATGGGTGACTCCCATCGGTGTTAAGCGGGTGTTAAAAATTTAAAACGGGTCCCTACTGAGCGAGGTCTCAGCGGGACATTTCTGGATGGGCAACAGTCAGCTGGGTCCCCCTGGGCCGGTTGCGGTGCGGCTAGGGGTGGCATGGTGGAGCCGTTTGTTGCAGTTTTCAAAATGTATGGGCAACAGTCAGCTGGGTCCCCCTGGGCCGGTTGTGGTGCGGCTGGGGGTTGGCATGGTGGAGCTGTTTGTTGCAGTTTTTCTCCAAAAAATGGTGGAGCCTTCAATTCCCCCTCCTCCTTTTCAGAGTTAATTTAATGTTAATTAATGTTATTTATGTTTACATGCTGTTATATAATAAATGAGGCTGCTGTGGCCATTATGTCCAATGTCACAGTGTGGTGGTTTTTATTTATAGTAAGTGGGGGGGTTCAGTGGGCTGTGTATAGTAGGCCGTATAGTCATACATTCCGAAATCATGTTGAAAAAGTGTTCCTTCAGCCTTTTGATAACTTGCGCTTTGTACAGACATCTCCTCCTGCCAAGGTATAAAAAGGGTGTGGCTTGGGGTGTGGATAGGGGCGTGGTCAGACTACGAGTGCCGCATGGTTTCGCCCTCTTTCTAGTCCTCATAGGTTGGCGGTATGCTTGTACTGAGGAGATCTGGGATATCAGTGATTTGTTCCATATTGTGCACTGTAAGGTCTGGAAAAGCACCTTCTATCGGTCTCTGTAGCACCAGAGGAAGAACAGAGGGGAAAAGACAGGATTTTCTACATGTCGCGTTATGTAGATGTTCTGCAGATTTATCACAACCGTCCACAAGAAGAAACTGCCATCACAGAGTCGCCTTTAGCTGTTGGAAAAGTTTAAACTTAGTTTTGAATGGTTGGTATAGGCAACAAGGACTTTCTATTTATGCTGGGTCACATGATGCTGGTGCTGGGTGATGTCATGTGACGGAATGTTGTGGGTGATGATGTCACAGAGGGCGTTGTGATGTCACCCTTGGGGTATATAAGGGGGGTCCAACCACCTGGAGCTCATATCTCATTGGCCATATCTTGGTGCTGAGATACCCCCTGGAGACAATGAGGACCGCCATATTGTTTCTGTGCTGTACCCTGTTCTACCCTGTGAATTACCATAGGCTGCCGGTGAGTACCTGTCTATTATTTACATATGGAGGACGTTTAGAATCAGCTGCGGCAGGGGAAGGGGATGGGGAGGGGGGTCCTGTAAGAATTTACCTGCGGGAATAAGAGGTTATGGCAGGGAAAGGAGCTTAGGAAGTGACAGTCAGAGGGGATATAAGTGTGGGGTGACCCCTCTGACTCCCACATTCCTGCCTTGTCCTTGTAGTGATTAATGACTTTGGTGTTGTCCCTTATATATCACTTTGCAGTCACCAGTGATCGCTCCGCACTGTGATCCTAAACTACAGTCTCATTTACCTTTTTGCAAACGCCCAGAAGGGGAGGAGTGACATCACACCCATGTGAGCAGATCCCGCCCACTTTTACTGCAGTCGTAATGCGAGCTAGCTGCATTCTGTTTTCATGGAAATGTCAGCAGCTGCTCCCCCTAGTGTTTACAAGATGAAAACATCAAAAGAGTTAAAATATTTTTTTCAGATTTTATACCATTAAAACCTTTTTAAATATATATGTGTATTTATATATAAATATAAATACTTTACAATTTTACAATTGTAAAAAAATTGCTGCCACTTTCCCTTTAAAAGATCTAAAGACGTTCTGCTTCATGTGCCATTGTGACCAATCACAGCACAGATTATATTTTTTAAACTTTTCTTGAAAAACTGAAGCTGCTCCGTGATTGGAAATCATGTGGAAGGGTTCTCTTTTAGACATTTAGTTAGCTCCAAAGTATCAGTGACATGATGGATAGAACTGTGCAATGATGTCACAGAGGGCTTTGTGATGTCACCCCTGGGTATATTAGAAGCCTCGGCCCATCTGCAGCTTGTATCTCATTGACCATACCTTGGTGCTGAGAGACCTCTGGAGATGATGAGTATCATCCTATCATTTCTGTGCTTTACGTTGCTCTACCCCCCACATTACAGTACACTGAGGGCGAGTATGTTCTCATCAATATGGAGGTCACAAGGATCAGCTAATGAGAATATCGCCTCTTGCAGGACTTCTCATACTGGACACGTGACCGTCCGTCATATGAAAGTCCAACTGTAAATAATATTCCATGGACCCTGGAGGAGAATCCCAAACTTCTTCCTGATCTTCTCAATGGGATATTTCTGAAAGTTGCTTGATAATGTATCCATCACTGTATAATAACAAGGGTTCTCTGTTTGACTGGATTGGGTATAAATATACAGGACTTTATTATGTTTTTTTTCTTTATTATAGGATGACGCACTACCCGTGGATCTCAGGAGAAGCACCTATCAAGCTTCCATCAATCTTCCTCTTTGGCTCTTCCGTGACGCAGTTTTTGTTGCGGTGATGACAATACTGACAATACTAGAGTATTTGGCCTTAAGTCTTGTCCTGAGCAAGTGGGCAATGTCTGAACCTGGTGAAACAATCAGAAAACTCCTGAGAACAAAACCATTCTGAAGGAACAAAGTGCTTGTAAGGAGCCGATTTGCATCAGGAGCAAGACTCCAGGAAAACACCTGTCCTGCCCAATGGCAAATGTTCTACTCCATCCATGGCTCCTGCACCGCAGGATGCGAAAAAGGTTCCTAGTTGCAACTATAAAGTAGCGTTCAGTGATATTGTCTGGGTCAGAACGATCCCTCACAACAATATAGGAAGAAGAGCTCGAAGTTCCACGGAGCATAAAGAGAGGTTACTGATTTTTCAGAGAAACCAACAACCCAGAATTCCAGAGCCAAGAGCACCAGAACCTAGAACACCAGAACCTAGCATGTCAGAACCTAGCATGTCAGAACCTAGTATGTCAGAATCTAGAATGCCAGAGCCTGAAATGCCTACAACACCTCCACCCAAAATCAAGAGGAGAAGATGTTTCCTTAGATGTCTTGGAGGCGAGGAAGATTGAGAAGGCAACTGCTTGAACTTTCCCATTGCTCATGTTTTCATCACAGGTTAGTCCTATACATGCTGTCTGATGGGCACCATCTTACTAAATACAAGGCAGCATTGCACCTGAAATCGAATGGATATTTTGTCACACACTTGCACTTTAGCACCTTATCATATGGCGCATATATCTATGAACGCTTTGCTAAGTATCACTGTCTAGTATGTGCTTCTGATGAACCTATTTTAGGAAAACGTGTCGAGGTTTGGCATACTATGTACTTGAGTTTGGTGTACTATGTGCTTGTTGGTAAATTCAATTCCATCTATAATCTACTAGATATTATAATGTCTCTGGTGGGATGCCCCATGGCGAATTGTTGATAACTGACTATGAGCATTGTCCTCTATTTCTTATCTACTATGGTTACAGGTTGATGTGAAGAGAGCTGTGCCATTGGTAGCGATTTTTCTACTGATTTGTCAGTTATATTTATGTTAGTTTAGCAAATTTCTGCTTGTAGGGTCTAATGTTTTAGCATAGTGTATGTTCTGTGAGCTAAATTGTCATACTTATGCACTAGATAGATTATAAATTGTGATGCTTATGTACTAGATAGATTATTAGTTTAATCGATGATTTTTTAAATATTTTTTAACATCAGGAGACTCAAGAATCGCATCTTACAGAAGACAAGAAGCCTAAATGCCCAAGGGTGATGACCTGTTGATGGCCCACAGCTGGAGGGTCATTACCTCTTGATGGCACAAAACTGGACAGAAGATAAAAACATTTGATGGCACACAGCCGGAGGGTGATGACCTATTGATGGCCATAGCCAGAGGGTCATTACCTGTTGATGGCACACAGCCGGACAGAGGATCATTACCTGTTGATGGCACACAGCCGGATGGTCATTACCTGTTGATGGCACACAGCCGGAGGGTGATGACCTATTGATGGCCATAGCCAGAGGGTTGTTACCTGTTGATGGCGCACTGCCGGATGGTCATTACCTGTTGATGGCACACAGCTGGAGGGTGATGACCAGTTGATGTCGCACTGCCGGATGGTCATTACCTGTTGATGGCACACAGCCGGACAGAGGATAAGATCTTTTGATTGCATACACCGGGTCCCTCCCTGATAACAAGGAACCCTGGGGAATACTGGTCATCTTGATCCTCCACTGACTATATACTTGCTCCACCTCAGCCTACACCATCATGGAGGACACTTCCACCTGTGTCCACTGTAAGATTGGACTTTCTTTTATAATTACAGCAGATTAATAAACATCATAAAGCTGTAAAATTATAGAGTAATTTTTTTATAAATTATTATAAAGAATTATAAAGTATAATAGATAGCTATAGAGGGCACATAAGACGACTAACTATAGAAAGCATGGTATCGCCTGATATATACTGTATATTCTAGATGGCGCTATTACACTAAATGCATCACAACCTCCAGGGTGATATTACCGTACAATGCGAGATCACTAATAATGGCCACAGATTATGAGAAAATGACCAGCTCCATAGTCCTGGAGTTATTATAAATGTCTCTAGTGTGAGGCAGGGACTGGACGAGTGTTGGAGGGAGGTATATTACCCCAGGACGTCCTTTATGTATCCATGCTGCAGAATCTGCCGTATACTTCTGTTCTAGCAGTCAGACATTTCACTCTGCAGATCACAGGCTCAACACTGTGTAAAACTAACACCGTATATAAGAGCACTCAGAATAAAAACTAGCGGCATGCCGTGCACTGCCCACGTCATGTGTACGGGATACAGGACCTGCAGGACCTGGTACGGCCATTATAGTTGATAGATTAATGATACCTGTGCAGATGAAGGGAAAAAATATGTGCACCAACAGGAGGAGAAAGTCTCAAAATGTAATTTGAAGAGTATAATAGAGAAATGGGAAACTTCTGGAGATGCAGATAAGTGGTACCAGGGCGAAACGTAAGTGTAGTCAGACAAGGGAAAAGTGCAAATGATCCAGCGTAAAGGTTTGTTTAGTAGAAAAAATATTAAAACTTAGCTTTTATTAGCCATACAAAACACTGCTTCACAAAGAATACAGCAAATGTGCAACTATCATAGCTTACAGACCTACGCGTTTCAACAAATCATGTCTTAATTATGGCCCTACAACTAGAATGACAAAAAGGCATATATATATATATATAAATATATATATATATATATAAATCCACGTGCCTGTATGACCTCCCTACAATGCCTGGGCATGCTCCCGATGAGGTTGCGGATGGTCTCCTTTGGGATCTCCTCCCAGACCTGGACTAAAGCATCCGCCAACTCCTGGACAGTCTGTGGTGCAACGTGACGTTGGCGGATGGAGCAAGACATGATGTCCCAGATGTGCTCAATCGGATTCAGGTCTGGGGAACGGGCGGGCCAGTCCTTAGCTTCAATGCCTTCATCTTGCAGGAACTGCTGACACACTCCAGCCACATGAGGTCTGGCATTGTCCTGCATTAGGAGGAACCCAGGGCCAACCGCACCAGCATATGGTCTCACAAGGGGTCTGAGGATCTCATCTCGGTACCTAATGGAAGTCAGGCTACCTCTGGCGAGCACATGGCGAGCCCTCAAAAGAAATGCCACCCCACACCATTACTCACCCACTGCCAAACCGGTCATGCTGAAGGATGTCGCTCTCCACGGCGTCTCCAGACTCTGTCACGTCTGTCACATGTGCTCAGTGTGAACCTGCTTTCATCTGTGAAGAGCACAGTGCGCGAGTGGCGACTTTGCCAATCCTGGTGTTCTGTGGCAAATGCCAAGCATCCTGCATGGTGTTGGGCTGTGAGCACAACCCCTATCTGTGGACGTCGGGCCCTCATACCACCCTCATGGAGTCGGTATCTAACCGTTTGTGCAGACACATGCACATTTGTGGCCTGCTGGAGGTCATTTTGCAGGGCTCTGGCAGTGCTCCTCCTGTTCCTCCTTGCACAAAGGCGGAGGTAGCGGTCCTGCTGCTGGGTTGTTGCCCTCCTACGGCTCCCTCCACATCTCCTGGTGTACTGGCCTGTCTCCTGGTAGCGCCGCCAGCCTCTGGACACAGCCAACCTTCTTGCCACAGCTCGCATTGATGTGCCATCCTGGATGAGCTGCACTATCTGAGCAACTTCTGTGGGTTGTAGAGTCTGTCTCATGCTACCACGAGTGTGAAAGCACAACCAACATTCAAAAGTGACCAAAACATCAGCCAGAAAGCATTGGTACTGAGATGTGGTCTGTGGTCCCCACCTGCAGAACCACTCCTTTATTGAGGGTGTCTTGATAATTGCCAATAATTTCCATCTATCGTCTATTCCATTTGCACATCAGCATGTGAAATTGATTGTCAATCAGTATTGCTTCCTAAGTGGACAGTTTGATTTCACAGAAGTTTGATTTACCTGGAGTTATATTCTGTTGTTTTAAGTGTTCCCTTTATTTTTGGAGCAGTGTATATAGATACATACAGTGAGTACGGAAAGTATTCAGACTCCTTTAAATTTTTCACTCTTTGTTTCATTGCAGCCATTTGATAAATTCTAAAAAGTTCATTTTTTTTCTCATTAACCCCTTAATAACATCTGACGTACTAATACGCGTCTGTGCCCTGGGACTTAAGAGCAAGACCCGTATTAGTACGTCATCGCGATCGCGCGCGCACACAGGCTGTGCGGGCGCGATCGCCGCCGGGTGTCAGCTGATTGTCACAGCTGACACCCGATACTATGTGCAGGGAGCGGTCCTGCACCGCTCCCAGCACATTAACCCCTGCGATGCTGCGATCGAAGTCGATCGCAGCATTGCGGGGCCAAGGGGAGGTGATCGCAGATACTCACCTCCTCTTCCGGCTTCCAGCGCTGTCTGCAAAGGCTTCCCGGGTGTTGCCATGACGACCCGATGTCATGACAACATCCGGGTCACCAGACAGCAGGAAGATTGTTTGGACATGCGCAGTGCATCTGAAAACAATCTTCTCACTGTGCAGCGCTGATAGCCTGTATGACACAGGGATGGTGCTGCATTCCTGTGCCATGCAGGCGATCAGAGAAAAAAAAGTGAAAGTCCCAGAGTGGGACAAAGTAATAAAGTATAAAAACTGTCAGTAAGTGAAAAAAAAATAAAAAAAAAAAATTGCAAAAATATATAAAAAAAATAAATAAAATAATCCACCAAAAATAAAAATATAATGTACCCATCAATAAATATTATTATAAAAAAAACAAAAAAAACAATAAAAGTACACATATTTGGTATCGCTGCGTCCGGAACAACCTGACCTATAAAACTGTCCCACAAGTTAACCCCTTCAGTGAACACGGTAAAAAAAAAAACGAAGCAAAAAACAATGCTTTATCACCATACCGCCAAATAAAAAATTGAATAACACGCGATCAAAAAGACGAATATAAATAAAAATGGTACCGCTGAAAACGTCATCTCGTCCCGCAAAAAACAAGCTGACATACAGCTCCATCAGCCGAAAAATAAAAAAGTTACAGCTCTCAGAATAAAGCTATGCTAAAAAATAATTTTTTCTATAAAATTGCTTTTATTATGTAAAAGTGCAAAACATAGAAATACGATATAAGTGTGGTACCGCTGTAAACGTACTGACCTGAAGAATAAAGCTGCCTTATCACTTTTACCACACGCGGAGCAGAATAAAAAAAAAAAAAAAAAAAAAACAATTCCTGAATTGTTGGTTTTTGTTTATTCTGCCTCCCAAAAATCGGAATAGAAAGCGATCAAAAAATGTCACGTGCCTGAAAATGGCACCAATAACAACGTCAACTCATCCCGCAAAAAACGAGCCATCACATGACTGTCTGCCAAAATCTGGAAACATTATAGCTCTCAAAATATGGCGATGCAAAAACTAGATTTTACAAACAATGCGTCTTTTTGTGTGTGACAGCTGTCAGTCATAAAAACCCCATATGATTCTGGTATTGCTGTAATCACACCGACCCGAAGAATAAAGTTGTCTAATCACTTATACCGCACGAGGAACGGCGTCAAGAATAAACTCTTGGGTTAGGATTGGGCTAGGGTTAGGGCTGGGTTTGGGGTTAGGGTTGTGCTAGGGTTAGGGTTGTGCTACGGTTAGGGTTGTGCTACGGTTAGGGTTGTGCTACGGTTAGGGTTGTGCTACGGTTAGGGCTGGGGTTGGGGTTAGGGTTGTGATGGGGCTGTGATTTTTTTCAAAAGTAAGAAAAAAGATGATGATATGGCGACTAGTGTTGAGCGCAAGTGCTCGCTACTTGAGTTTGCATCGGGTGCTCTGGTATGCATTGAGTATCGTGGGTATTTGAGTGACATGCTCGAGTCTCTGCCCCATATGCTTCGCGGCCAAAAAAACTTTACGGGGATTGCCTGCCATGCACGAGCGATCCCCGCATGGTTTTTTTTGGGTGTCTAATAACCGTGAAACATGCGGAGCAGGGACTCGAGCATGTCACTCGAGCACACGCTGTACATGGTGCATACCTGAGTACCCGATGCAAACTCAAGTAGCGAGCACTTGCGCTCAAGACTAATGACAACTTATTCAATATGATGACCTAATGTAAACAAATTCTGTGTCGTACCTCTGGGTTCAAAATGTTCACTATACACCTTAATAAAATCCTTGAGGGGTATAGTTTCCAAAATGGGGTCACTTGTGGGGGAGCTCCACTGTTTAGGCACATCATGGGCTCTCCAAACGCGACATGGTGTCCGCTAACAAATTGAATGGAAAATCGGCTCAAATTGTTAGCGGACGCCATGTTGCGTTTGGAGAGCTACTGCGTGCACAAACATTGGAGCTCCCCCACAAGTGACCCCATTTTGGAAACTAGACCCCCCAAGGCACCTATCTAGATGCATAGTGAGCACTTGGAACCCCCAGGTGCTTCACAAATTGATTCGTAAAAATGAAAAAGTGAAAAAAAAACACTTTTTCATATTTATGAATCAATTTGTGAAACACCTGGGGGTTCCAAGTGCTCACTATGCATCTAGATAGGTGCCTTGGGGGAACTAGTTTCCAAAATGGGGTCACTTGTGGGAGAGCTCCAATGTTTGGGCACACAGGGGCTCTCCAAATGCAACATGATGTCCGCTAACAATTTGAGCCGACAATTTGCTAGCGGATACCATGTTGCATTTGGAGAGTCCCTGTGTGCCCAAACATTGGAGCTCCCCCACAAGTGATCCCATTTTGGAAATTAGACCCCCCAAGGCACCTATCTAGATGCATAGTGAGCACTTGGAACCCCCAGGTGCTTCACAAATTGATTCATAAAAATGAAAAAGTGTTTTTTTTTCACTTTTTCATTTTTACGAATCAATTTGTTTTTCAGCTGCAGGGACAGGACGACTGGTTGCAATTGAAGGAAACAAGAATGCGGCCAAGTACAGAGATATCCTGGATGAAAACCTCTTCCAGAGTGCTCTGCACCTCAGACTTGGCCAAAGGTTCACCTTCCAACAAGACAATGACCCTAAGCACACAGCTAAAATAACAAAGGAGTGGCTTCAGAACAACTATGTGACCATTCTTGACTGGCCCAGCCAGAGCCCTGACCTAAACCCAATTGAGCATCTTTGGAGAGACCTGAAAATGGCTGTCCACCAACGTTTACCATTCATCCTGACGGAACTGGAGAGGATCTGCAAGGAAGAATGGCAGAGGATCCCAAAATGCAGGTGTGAAAAACTTGTTGCATCATTTCCAAGAAGACTCATGGCTGTACTAGCCCAAAAGGGTGCTTCTACTCAATACTGAGCAAAGGGTCTGAATACTTATGCCCATGTGATATTTCAGTTTTTCTTTTTTATTAAATTTGCAAAAATTTCTACATTTCTGTTTTTTTTTCAGTCAAGATGGGGTGCAGAGTGGACTTTAATGAGAAAAAAATGAACTTTTTAGAATTTACCAAATGGCTGCAATGAAACAAAGAGTGAAAAATTTAAAGGGGTCTGAATACTTTCCGTACTCACTGTATGTATCTATATACACTGCTCCAAAAATAAAGGGAACACTTAAAACAACAGAATATAACTCCAAGTAAATCAAACTTCTGTGAAATCAAACTGCCCACTTATATTTTTCTGTTTTATGGTGCTTACGAATCGTGTTGCTTGTGGTTTTATTTTGATAGATCAGACTTTTCTGAATGCAGCGATATCGCATATCGCATATGTGTATTTTTTACATTTTTTAATATCTTTATTTTTAATGCAGGAAAATGGGGGCGATTGGAACTTTTATGTTTTTTTTTTTAAATATCTTTTAAAACTTTTTAAAATAGCTTTTAACTTATAGCTTGTGCTATATACAGCGATGCCACAGTACTGCTGCAGTTAGTGAAAATCACGGTCTTCTTTGAAGCACGGCTATAGGCAGGATTTCAAGGGAGGTCCGTAATGGAGCACTGTGTTGTGCCATTATACAGTATGGAGCACTATGTGAGGCCCATTATACAGTATGGAGCACTATGCGAGACCATTATTCTGTATGGAGCACTATGTGTGGTCCATTATACAGTATGGAGCACTATGCGAGGCCATTATACTGTATGGAGGACTATGCGAGGCCATTATACTGTATGGAGGACTATGCGGGGCCCATTATACTGCATGGAAGACTATGCAAGGCCATTATACTGTATAGAGGACTATGCGGGGCCCATTATACTGTATGGAGGACTATTTGGGGCCATTATACTGTAGGAGGACTATGTGGGGCCATTATACTGTATGGAGGATTATGTGGGGCCATTATATTGTATGGAGGACTATGCGGGGCCCATTATACTCTATGGAGGACTATGTGAGGCCCATTATACAGTATGGAGCACTATGTGAGACCATTATACTGTATGGAGGACTATATGGGGCCATTATACTGTATGGAGGACTATGTGGAGCCATTATACTGTATGGAGGACTATGCGGAGCCCATTATACAGTATAGTTCACTATGTGAGACCATTATACTGTATGGAGGACTATGTGTGGTCCATTATACTGTATAGAAGACTATGCAAGGCCATTATACTGTATGGAGGACTATGTGAAGCCATTATAATGTATGGAGGACTATGCGGGGCCCATTAAACTGTATGGAGGACTATGTGGGGCCATTATACTGTATGGAGGACTATGTGGGGCCATTATACTGTATGGGAGATGACGCGACCAGGGGATTTGGGGAGGGACGACTCAGCGCCCGGGCCTTAGTTGTTATTTGCCTGACCTTGTGGGGTGGGGGATGTCGCGGTGGTCGGCTCCCGGGCCCGTACCCTGGGGTCACTCTTTAAAAAGGGAAAAAGAAGGGGGGGGGTTGTGTGGGAAAAAGGGGAATGTTCGTGACGCCACCTGTAGTTTCTGGTGAGGATCACCAGCAGGGCCGGCGTCAGCACCCGGCGCACCTGGGCAAATGCCGAGGCCCTGAGCAGGCAGAGGGGCCCACTGGCAGTCGCGCACCCCGCTGGGCTATGGGCGGAGGAGAGCGGTGTCTGCGCCCGCCCTTCTCCCCCGCTTGCTCAGGGCCCCGGCAGCCGGATACTTACCTCTCCCCGTGCCTCCGCAGATCCGCTGTCTTCCTGCTCTGCGCTCCCTGTGACGTCTCAGGTCAGAGGGCGCGGTGATGTCTTTCCACCGCGCCGTCCCCCTGAGCCGTCACAGGGAGCGCAGAGCGGGAAGACACCGACAACGCTGGAGTCCGGACCCGAGCAGCTGCAGCAGGTGAGGAGGAGGGAGGTGAGTATTTGATTTTTTTTCTTAATGTATGGAGGCATGGGGCATTATATGGGGGGGGGGGGGGGTGACAGCCTGCATGGGGCATTATGGAGAGAGGGGATGACAGCCTGCATGGGGCATTATGGAGAGAGGGGGTGACAGCCTGCATGGGGCATTATGGAGAGAGGGGGTGACAGCCTGCATGGGGCATTATGGAGAGGGTGGGTGACAGCCTGCATGGGGCATTATGGAGAGAGGGGGTGACAGCCTGCAAGGGGCATTATGGAGAGAGGGGGTGACAGCCTGCATGGGGCATTATGGAGAGAGGGGGTGACAGCCTGCATGGGGCATTATGGAGAGAGGGGGTGACAGCCTGCATGGGGCATAATAGAGAAAGGGGGGTTGACAGCCTGCATGGGGCATTATGGAGAGATGGGGTGACAGCCTGCATGGGGCATTATGGAGAGAGGGGGTGACAGCCTGCATGGGGCATTATGGAGAGAGGGGGTGACAGCCTGTATGGGGCATAATAGAGAAAGGGGGGTTGACAGCCTGCATGGGGCATTATGGAGAGATGGGGTGACAGCCTGCATGGGACATTATGGAGAGAGGGGGTGACAGCCTGCATGGGGCATTATGGAGAGAGGGGGTGACAGCCTGCATGGGGCATTATAAGGGGGGTGGGACAGCCTGCATAGTGCATTATGTGGGGGGAACAGCCTGCATGGAGCATTATAAGGGGGGGGGGCAGCCTGTATGGGGCATTATGTGGGGGGTAACAGCCTGCATGGAGCATTATAAGGGGGGGGCAGCCTGTATGGGGCATTATGTGGCAGGTAACAGCCTGCATGCAGCATTATATGGGGGCCAGTATCCTGTATGGAGCATTATATGGGGGCCAGTATCCTGTATGGAGCTTTATAAGGGGGCCAGTATCCTTTATGGAGCGTTATATGGGGGCCAGTATTCTGTATGGAGTCTTATATGGGGGCCAGTATTCCGTATGGAGCCTTATATGGGGGCCAGTGTTCCGTATGGAGCCTTATATGGGGGCCAGTATTCCGTATGGAGCCTTATATGGGGGCCAGTATTCCGTATGGGGCCTTATACGGGGGCCAGTATTCCGTATGGGGCCTTATATGGGGGCCAGTATTCCGTATGGGGCCTTATATGGGGGCCAGTATTCCGTATGGAGCCTTATATGGGGCCCAGTATTCCGTATGGGGCCTTATATGGGGCCCAGTATTCCGTATGGGGCCTTATATGGGGGCCAGTATTCCGTATGGGGCCTTATATGGGGGCCAGTATTCTGTGTGGAGCGATTCGCCCGTTTCTGAGCTTTTGTAGAATTTACAATAGATATCACTCATGTAATGAAAGAAGTGAAATCTTTGCATTGTACTATATATATATATATATATATATATATATATATATTGCTCTGCAGTATCTGTGCATCATGAATCGTGGTATGTATTAAAGGGGCCCACTGAGACTCTTTCGCCCGGGGCCCAGAAAAACCTGGAGCCGGCCCTGATCACCTGTGCTCCGGCAGTCCTCTGAGGCCGGTGTTCAGGCAGCTTAGCTGGTGCGGCTCCCTACAGGTGGAGCAGGGCCTCAGGGCAGCGTAGAGAAGAGAGAGTGAAGTAAAGCGTTGGCGGGTGCAGGGCCGCGGAGGAAAGAGCAGACAGAGACAGTAGTTGCAGTCATCCAAGTCTTTACTCACAGATTTGATCGTTCAGTTCAGAGCTTCTCTCTGCTGTCACACGGCGAGCTGCGGCCGCCAGGGTGGGGCTCAGCACACTCCAGGTAGGTCAGGAGCACTTGACAGGACCCCCGCTCTAGTGTGTCCCTCTCTTCTCCAACTTCTCCTTCTCTCTCCTTCTCCCCACTGAGTCCCGTACGGGTACTGCATTGTCTTTTTTGGGTAACTTGAAGCTCCCGGACCGACTGGGTGCCCTTTTTGGTGACTTGTGGTGAGAACGTGGTGTAAGGCCGGGTCCCTCTGGATAAACTCAGATTAGGGAATACAGGTGGCGACTCCGTCTGTATCCCCCTGGGATCCACATAAGCCTCCAGACTTTTCCGACAGAGACGTGAAGTGCAAAGTCAGATAATCGGGGACCGGTACCCCATCTTGCGGCAGGGTCTCTCTGGCTGGGCCAGAATGAGGTATGCAGGTGGCGACTCCGCTCCGTCCGCACCCCCTGAGATCCTTTCGCCTGTGGAGCTTGTCTCCTCTGCTCCCCTCCTATGCCTTCTTAGTTGGACCCTGACCGGGGACAGAGCCAGTTATAACTCTGCCCCGACCCCCCGTCTCGAGGCCTGAGACTGGGAACCGTGGACCCTCAGCCAGCCGCAGCCTTGTGCTGACATGCCGACCGAAAGACCCACGACCAAAGACCTTGTTGCTAAAATGGCCTCTGATTATATATGATTCTAGTTAAGTGCTGTAGATTAATGCTTCCTCCACCCTCACTCACTATTTGGTTCCCCCTAATCTTTGGTTCCCCTCAACTCCTCCATTCAGGCCCGGGGCAGCACTATGGTGCATTAGGCCCCCTTCAGAACTGGAGGGGTGTAGTGCTGAGTGTGTGGTTGGGGTCCTGTGCAGAACTCCATCCTTACCTAAGAGAGGAGATACCACACCTCATTCTGAGGTGCAGTACCCCTGTGGCGACTGAACCCTCAGGGGCGCCACAAAAGCAATGTAGGGCCCTGCTATACTGTATGGAGGATTATGTGGGGCCCATTATACTGTATGGAGAACTATGTGGGGCTCATTATTCTGTATGGAGCACGGTCACTGTATGGCCATTATACTGTATGGAAAGCAATGTAGGGCCCTGTTATACTGTATGGAGCACTGTGTGGGGCCCATTATACTGTATGGAGCACTGTGTGGGGCCATTATACTGTATGGAGCACTATGTGGGGCCAGTATACTGTATGGAGCACTATGTGGGGCCCATTATACTGTATGGAGCACTATGTGGGGCCCATTATACTGTATGGAGCACTATGTTGGGCCCATTATACTGTAGAGAGCACTATGTGGGGCCCATTATACTGTATGGAGCACTATGTGGGGCCCATTATACTGTATGGAGCACTATGTGGGGCTCATTATACTGTATGGAGGACTATGTGGGGCCCATTAAACTGTATGGAACACTGTGTGGGGCCCATTATACTGTATGGAGCACTGTGTGGGGCCATTATACTGTATGGAGCACTATGTGGGGCCATTATACTGTATGGAAAGCAATGTAGGGCCCTGTTATACTCTATGGAGCACTGTGTGGGGCCATTATACTGTATGGAGGATTATGTGGGGCCATTATACTGTATGGAGGACTATGCGAGGCCATTATCCTGTATGGAGTACTATGTGCGCCCATTATTCTGTATGGAGGGCTATGTGAGACCATTGCACTGTATTGAGGATTATATGGGGCCATTATACTGTATGTAGGACTATGTGGGGCCATTATACTGTATGGAGGACTATGTGGGGCCATTATACTGTATGGAGGACTATGTGGGGCCATTATACTGTATGGAGGACTATGCGGGGCCATTATACTGTATGGAGGACTATGTGGGGCCATTATTCTGCATGGAGGACTATGTGGGGCCATTATACTGTATAGAGGATTATGTGGGACCCATTATACTGTATGGAGGATTATGTGGGGCCATTATACTGTATGGAGGATTATGTGGGGCCCATTTTACTGTATGGAACACTATGTGGGGCTCATTATTCTGTATGGAGCACTGTGTGGCCATTATACTGTATATAATAAGCAATGAAGGGCCCTGTTATTGTGACGCTCTAGCCCTCCCTGGGAAGGTGAACTCGGACGGCGGGCCTGTAGTTGTAGATGTCATCGTGGCCTTGGCCCGGTCCGTGCCCAGGGCTGTCACATAAAAAATTATGGGCTTCTGGATGAGTGGTTCTTCGACTACGCCACCTGCGGTTTTTGGTGACGGTCACCAGCGCTGCAGCAGTCCTCTGAGGCAGGTGTTCAGACAGCTCGGATGGTACGGCTCCCCACAGGTGGAGCAAGGCCTCAGGGCAGCATAGAGAGAGAGAGAGCGTGGAATAGAACGTTGGCGGGTTCAGAGCCGCGGAGTAAGGAACAGACAGAGACAAAGGTTAAACTCATCCAAGTCTTTACTCACAGGTGTAGTGGTTCAGCTCAGAGCTTCTCTCTGCTGTCACACGGCGTGTTGCGGCCACCAGGATGGGGTTTGTGGCGCCCTGCTGTGCATGGAGCCACAGATCCTGGAGGGGTGTATTAAAGGATGTCTCCACAAGATGCCCTCGGAGCATACACACACCTCCACCCTACCTCAGTCCACCAGAGGGAGCCCGGATAGGGATATAAATACGGAGGGTGGAGCTAGGCAGAGGCGGTCTGTGAGTTTGTTCTCCTCAGGAAGTGAGTGGAGACAGAACAGTCTGGAGTCCACAGCCAGTTCCTGCAGAGTGAGACACAGAGAAACAGGTCAGTCTGCAGTGGAGCTCAGTCAGACTCAAGCAGCTCGAGTTAAATGAGCTAGGAGCATTGCTGACGCTCAGAGAGCAGCAGAAGAGGCAGCAGCTAACTTCCAGTGTGTATAGCCTAGTGAGGGCCCGAGTAGGCCGAAGGCTAGAGGAGCGAGTAGCATTGGGGGCAGAGGGACTTTACCAGCTCACCCCAGAAACCACATACCGGACAACGGGTCCGAGTCTGCAGGGATTCTTTACACCCAGCAGAGGACAACCGGAACCCCTGGCGAACTACATGTCCCAGGAATACCAAACGCTGACTGTTATACCAGGGTCAGGAGTTACCGAGGCCCCATATACCAGGGGGTGTGTACTCCAACAGAAGGCCCTACCACAGGATCAGCCAGTGCAGGACAGAAACCAAGTTAGGCCTAGCTCCATGCAGGTCAGAAACTTACTACAGAGAGAGGCAAGAGACAGGAGGCTGTACACACGCTCACTCGGGAGAATCCGGACGTGCACCCCTCACCCTACAGCGCTCCGGGGTGTTCCTGAACTATTTCCAGTAAAGGTACAGAAGTGACTTTTGTGTGTGCTTCCCCTTCTTGCTCTGACCTGGCTGGGTCCCCTCTGTCCTGCATCCCCAACTCCTACGCTGCCCTGAGGCCTTCGTCCGCCTGTGGGGAGCGATTCCATCTAAGCTGCCACAACACCGGCCTCAGTGGACGGCCGCAGCGCTGGTGATCCTCACCAGACACCACAGGTGGCGTCACGAACTTTGACATTTCATTTTCCCCTTTTTAAGAGAGACCCCAGGGTACGGGCCCGGGAGCCGACCACCGCAACATCCCCCAAGAACAGGCATTAAGGCCCGGGCACCGAGTAGTCCCCATCCCCTGGGCGCCACATCTCTCTAACTGGCGTCACGAACAGGATTGCGTGCCCGTTGCCACCGGGTACTGTGCGCCTTAAGAAACTGTAAAACTCACAGTGGTGAAGCTTTTCCCGCCATTTTCTGGAGTTTCTCGCCACTGGCTGCCATCTTTCCGGTCGCCACGCGGGAAGAAGAAGGGCATAACCGCTGGAAGCGCGCGAAGTCGAGGACACGCCCCGCCCCTGACGTCGAATCAGGAAGCGTCAGGTCCTGGAAGGAGCCAGAGGACGCCCTGACGTCGGACGGAAGCGACGCAAGGTCCTACCAGAAGAACATCACCTGCGGAGCTGCGGCCTACAGAAGGAAGGTAGGCCACGGTTCACTAGGGGGGTGCCAAGATGTTGCAGCAACAACCCGACGTCGCGGCCCAGGCTGACAGCCCCGATGATGCACCCGCGGTCGCCGCTGCGCAAGACGGAGCAGACGCTCCATCACCAGGGCCTGTAGCCCCTATCGTACCATTGACTTTACCATACATGCCTGGAGCAAAGTGGCTCCCCCAGTACAGCGGCAAGCCAGACACCCTGTCTGGATTTACGTGCAAAATATGCAGTATCCTGGACATGTATTCTATGATGGGCAAACAAAGAGCTGCAGTTGTTATGGGACAATTGACTTATGCAGCGGAGAGAGAAGTAGAGACCTGGTCGGCCGCAGACCAGCAGTCAGTGTCCGCAATTTTCAAAAAATTACAGACTGCCTTTGAGGACCGCACTGAAGCAGACCTCCAGATGAGGTTCTACCAATGCTCTCAGAAACCGGAGGACAGCGTTCGGGACTATGCCTGCCGTTTACAAGGGGCCCTGCGAGCTCTAAAACAGATTAGTCCAATTAGCATAACAAATGAGAGTAAAATGCTAAAAGAACAATTTATCCGGGGGCTGAGGTCCCAAGCGGAGAGCAGGACTGTGCGTTGGTGGTCCTTGGATCATCCAGATGCTACCTTTGACACCCTTAAGGATATGGCTATAAAGGGACTGCAACCCCTGGAGACGGCAGATACTGCAATTCAACATTACCAGGGTGGGGCCACTCCAACGCCAGCAGCACCCACTTTTTCCCCGCTGGCTGCTGAAGCCAAAGTGCAGGCAGCGCCCCCTACTGAGCTGGACTGTCTGTGCTCAGAAGTGTGCCAGCTGACCAAAAACCTGGCCACTGTAATGAGTGCCCTGCAACTACAGACGGAGCCAGAGACGGAGGGAAATATCCTGCTAACCGACTGCCCTGAGGATGTCCCCTGGATGAACCGGAGGAGAAGGAGAACGTCGCCACCCCGGAGGAGGACATCGCCACCCCGGAGGAGGACATCGCCAACCCGGAGGAGGACAACGCCGCTCCCAGGAAGGACCAACAAGCAGCGCCATCCTCACCAAGAGTTCGTCTGCCACCGCTGCCAGAAGGTAGGTCACACAGTGCACCAGTGTCCTTTAAACAAGCAAACCCTGGGTCCGAGGGCCAACTCCCAGGAATAGACTCAGCAGGCCCCTCAGACTGGCACCACAGGTTCGTGGGAGGAAGACCTTTCTTATCCATCATACTGGACGGCATTGCGATACCTGCCCTGCTGGACACCGGATCCCGGCTAACAATCATACATGATATCCTCTATAGCAAATACTGGTCCATGGACAGTCTCCAACCCCCAAACCCAGACTTTTCAGTATATGCCTCTAACGGCCTCCCTCTTGACCTACTTGGGGTTAAGAATGTAGCAGTAAAAGTGGGGAGAGTGGAGTTAAAGGACCAGGGGCTCATTGTAGTGAAGACTGTCAATGAGGAAAATGGACTGAATGTAGTACTAGGCACTAACATTGTGGGTAACTGTTTGGAGGAGGTTGTGTTTTTACTCCAACAGCTTGCTGACACCGCCAGACCGGGGCAGCGGAGAGCACTCCAGAGGGAGATTCGAGCCCTGATGTACCAGCAGCAAGTAAAGCTAACCAGTGGTGCGGGTAACAGACCCCGTACCCATTGTGATTCCCCCAATGAGTGAAATGCTTATCTGGTGTAGAGCAGCAATAGGTCTTAAAGGACATAGCTACCAGGCGGTAGTAGAACCCCTTAGCTCAGAACACAGACCTACACTCTTAACTGCCAGGGGGGTAGCAGATGTACGCAATGGGAGGGTGCCCGTCCGTCTTCTCAACTATGGGGAAGACGAGGTCAGATTACCACGTTATGCCACTGTTGCCAAACTTTACACTGTAAATAATAACTCTATTCACACGGCGGAGTCCTTAACCTCCCCAGACCAAGTGGAGGATAATGATCCTACAACACAGGTTGAGGATTGGTGTCAACAGCTCCACGTTGGGACAGACACCACTCCTGCCCACCAGAAACAGGGAGTACACCGGGTGGTTCAGGAATACGCGCAGGTATTCAGCAAACACCCACTTGACTTTGGGAGGATTAAGGGGGTACAACATCACATCCCCACAGGCAACCATCCCCCCATCAAGGAACGGTACAGGCCTATACCTCCAGCACACTACCAGAGAGCCAAGGAGATGTTGCATGACATGAAGAAGGCAGGGGTAGTAAGGGATAGTTGTAGTCCCTGGGCAGCTCCCCTAGTTCTAGTCAGGAAGAAGGATGGAAGCATGAGAATGTGTGTAGATTACAGACAAGTAAATCGCATTACACATAAAGATGCATACCCTTTACCCCGTATTGAGGAATCCCTGGCTGCCTTAAAGTCTGCAAATTACTTTTCCACCCTTGACCTTACTAGTGGGTACTGGCTAGTAGCTGTGGCTGAGGAGGATCGGGAGAAGACTGCCTTCACCACCCCAATGGGACTCTGCGAGTTCAACAGTATGCCGTTTGGACTCTGCAATGCCCCTGGAACGTTCCAGAGATTGATGGAGAGCGGCCTGGGACACCGCAACTTCGAGACTGTGTTGCTATACCTGGATGACGTGATAGTGTACTCCAAGACGTATGAGGACCACTTGAAGCACCTGGCAGAGGTATTTGAGTCACTGTCCCAGTATGGGATGAAGTTGAAACCCTCAAAGTGCCACCTGCTCAAGAGAAAGGTACAATAACTGGGGCACATTGTCAGCCCAGAAGGGGTAGCACCAGACCCGGAGAAGGTCACTGCCATACAGAAATGGCCGGAGCCGAAGAACCTCAAAGAGGTGCGTCAGTTCTTGGGACTGATAGGATACTACCGGAGGTTTGTACAAGACTACACTAAGAAAGCAGCGCCTCTGCAAGACCTCCTGGTAGGACAGTCCACCAAGGGCAGAAATCCCCCATTCCACTGGAGTAAAGAACAGGCTGAATCATTTCAAGAAATGAAGGAGATCCTGACAGGTGATGAGATCCTAGCCTACCCTGACTACAGCCAACCGTTCCTGCTGTATACTGATGCCAGCAATGAAGGATTGGGAGCTGTCCTAAGTCAGAAGCAGAATGGCCAGGAGAAAGTCATCGCATATGCAAGCAGGAAGCACCGCTCGACTGAGAGGAACCCAGAGAACTATAGCAGCTTTAAGTTAGAGTTCCTGGCCTTGGTCTGGGCCATCACAGAAAGGTTCAAGCACTACTTAGCCTCCAGCACTGCCTACACTGACAATAACCCCTTAACTCATCTTGAAACAGCCAAGCTGGGAGCCATGGAACAACGATGAATGGCTCGGCTGTCAAACTACCAATTCACAATAAAGTACTGGGCGGGCCGCAAGAACGCCAACGCCGATGCCTTGTCCTGGATGCCTCACCAGTCAGACACAGAAGAAGAAGTGGATGACCTGGAAGAGATTGAGCTACCTGCCTTTCATCGGAATGGGATGATCCACGAGCAACGAGCCTCCAGGAGGCAGCGTGGTAAGACGTTAAACTCTTTGCCTCACCACAGCTGGAAAGAGACCCAGGACAGTGACCCGGTTGTCAGCCGTATCAAAGAGCTGATAACCAAAGAAGGTTCCTCCCTGGAGAAGGATGCGTCTCTCCAAGCAAAACAGCTGTGGAATGAGAGAAGCCGGCTGTTTATCTACCGTGAGAAGTTGTGCCGGAGGTACGTCAATCCCAAAACCCATGAGATGGTATGGCAGATAGTGGTCCCCAAGACGGACATCCAGATGGTGTTGGAGGCCTACCACAATCAGGCGGGGCACTTTGGCTGGAAAAAGCTAGAGACCCTGTTGAAGTGTCGATTCTACTGGGTGGGAATGCGCAGCTCCATTGAGAGGTGGTGCAGAGACTGTGGACCCTGTAGCCTCAGAAGAAAAGATTACAGCAGCCAGAAGGCACCCCTGCAGCCCATCAAGACGACTCGACCCCTGGAGATCGTGGCCCTGGACCATGTCAAGTTGTCACCCAGCCGGTCAGGATATGCCTATGCCCTGACCATGGTGTATCACTACTCCAGGTTCCTGGTGGTCGCCCCTGTCAAAGACCTGACAGCAGAGACAGCAGCAAAGACGTTCCAAGCGTACTTCTGCAGACCCCATGGATACCCTGAGCAGGTACTGATTGACCAAGGCCCGGCCTTTGAGGCTGAATTGTTCAAAGAGATCTGCCATCTGTACGGGTGTAAAAAGATCAGGACTACACTGTACCACCCCCAAACTAACGGTCTCTTTGAAAAGATGAATAACATCATCATCGATCTACTGAAGACTATACCACTAGAAGAAAGAAACCAGTGGCCAGAACTACTACCTGACCTAGTGGATCTGTATAATCACATACCAGTAAGTTCCACCAATTGCACTCCGGCATATCTCATGCGGGCAAGACCAGGAAAGCAGCCCATGGACCTGGAGCTTGGTGTTGTAGAACCAGAAGCAGATGTGACCACTGAAGACTGGGACATGACCAGACAGGAGCAGTACAGAAGAGTACAAGCATGTGTCGAAGACAGTCTCACTCGGGTAAGGGATAAACAAGAAGCACAATACAACAGAAGTGCACCAGCAGAACCATTCACACCAGGAGAAGTGGTATTGAAAAGGAAGCGGAGGAACCACAAGCTTGATGACCAGTGGGAGAGAGAACCCTACACTGTGTTGAATTCAAGGTTTGACAACAGGAAGACATGTCTGATCAGCAAAGATGGAGGAAGAACAACTGCAACAGTATCTCGGGACCACCTGAAGTTGTGTCCAGATCTGCTAAAACCCCAAGAAGAAGTGCCTCTCAATTTCCCGGAGGAACCTGATAAAGCAGTAATACATACTGATTTAGGAGACTTCCCGGCAGATTGGCCTCAAATCGGAGGAGCAGTCATAATTCCAGTACTCCTATTCTTTCAACAGCCAGAAGACCCTCCACAGCAAGTTGAACCTGTAAGTGCTGCAGAAGAGCCTAGTGCCACAGAAAAGCCTGCTCAGGAAGAATCCCCGGAAGAAGGATCCCCAGCAGAAACAGAGCAAGAAGGCCCAGCCAATGGTGAACTTGCCAGCCCATTAGCGATGTTAACGCAGTTTTTCAATACCATCACTAGTAGAACAAACAGGGTAGCTGAGAGAAACACTGACACTACACAGACCACCGCACTATGCAGACCTACACGTAGCGTGAAAGGTCAACTCCCTGTCAGGTACACTAAGTAAAATAGTTAAACCCCGACAGATGTAGATAGTTATCCCTGGGGTATGGTATTGTATTGTATAATACTGTATATTATTGCATTATCCTGTGTATGTATTGCTATGTATTTATTGCCTTTTACAGGCCTTTAACTTATATTTTGCCCCTCTAATGGACAATCCAAGTGAAACAGACACTTTACTTATTTGCTTCCCATTACCCGCTTGGGTATCTAAGAACTCTGTGGCTGAGGACTATATGCAGCCCAAAGACTTTATTTGTACATATTTGCACTCCCTGAGTGCCCCTTTGCGCAACCTCTCCGGAAGTGACTTGGACTTTCTGGTTGCTCATTGCCTACTGTTTATTGAACTATATATGTATATTTATCCATGTTCTGGTTATGCAACGTTCAAGTGTCCTAACCTCCCATAAAGGGAAGCTTGTTATTGTTGTTATAAAATGTGCTTCAGCCCGGGAGTGCTGAGTTCAACTAGGGGGGAATGTGATGCCCTGCTGTGCATGGAGCCACAGATCCTGGAGGGGTGTATTAAAGGATTTCTCCACAAGAGGCCCTCGGAGCATACACACACCTCCACCCTACCTCAGTCCACCAGAGGGAGTCCGGATAGGGATAGAAATAAGGAGGGTGGAGCTAGGCAGAGGCGGTCTGTGAGTTAGTTCTCCTCAGGAAGTGAGTGGAGACAGAACAGTCTGGAGTCCACAGCCAGTTCCTGCAGAGTGAGACACAGAGAAACAGGTCAGTCTGCAGTGGAGCTCAGTCAGACTCAAGCATCTCGATTTAAGTGAGCTAGGAGTGTTGCTGACACTCAGAGAGCAGCAGAAGAGGCAGCCAGCTAACTGCCAGTGTGTATAGCCTAGTGAGGGCCCGAGTAGGCCGAAGGCTAGAGGAGCGAGTAGCATTGGGGGCAGAGGGGCTTTACCAGCTCACCCCAGAAACCATATACCGGACAACGGGTCCGAGTCTGCAGGGATTCTTTACACCCAGCAGAGGACAACCAGAACCCCTGGTGAACTACATGTCTCAGGAATACCAAACGCTGACTGTTATACCAGGGTCAGGAGTTACCTAGGCCCCATATACCAGGGGGTGTGTACTCTAACAGAAGGCCCTACCACAGGATCAGCCGATGCAGGACAGAAAATAAGTTAGGCCTAGCTCCAGGCAGGTCAGAAACTTACTACAGAGAGGCAAGAAACAGGAGGCCGTACACCCGCTCACTGGGGAGAATCCGGACGTGCACCCCTCACCCTACAGCGCTCCGGAGTGTTCCTGAACTATTTCCAGTAAAGGTACAGAAGTGACTTTTGTGTGTGCTTCCCCTTCTTGCTCTGACCTGGCTGGGTCCCCTCTGTCCTGCATTCCCAACTCCTACGCTGCCCTGAAGCCCCGATCCGCCTGTGGGGAGTGATTCCATCTAAGCTGCCACAACACCGGCCTCAGTGGACGGTCGCAGCGCTGGTGATCCTCACCAGACACCACAGGTGGCGTCATGAACTTTGACATTTCATTTTCCCCTTTTTAAGAGAGACCTCAGTGTACGGGCCCGGGAGCCGACCACCGCGACATCCCCCAAGAACAGGCATTAAGGCCCGGGCGCCGAGTAGTCCCCATCCCCTGGGCGCCACAGGGTTCAGCACACTCCAAGTACTTCAGGTGCACTTGACAGGACTCCAAGCTCTAGTGTGTTCCTCTCTTCTCTTAATTCTCCTTCTCCCTCCTTGTGTTCCCCAGTGGGTCCCGTACGGGTACCGCAATGCCCTTTACGGGTGACGTGTAGCCCCCGGACCGACTGGGTGCCCTTATTGGTGACTGGTGGTGAGAACTTGGTGTAAGGCCGGGTCCTTCTGGATAAACGCAGATTAGAGGATACAGGTGGCGACTCCGCTCCGTCCGTATCCCCCTGGGATCCACATAAGCCTCCGGACTTTTCTGACAGAGACGTGAAGTGCAAGGTCAGATAATCGGGGACCGGTACCCCCTCTTGCGGCAGGGTCTCTCTGACTAAGCCAGAATGAGGCATGCAGGTGGCGACTCTGCTCCGTCCGCACCCCCTGAGATCCTTTCGCCTGTGGAGCCTATCTCCTCTGCTCCCCTCTTTTGTCTTCTTGTGTGGATTAAGACCAGGAACAGAGCTGGCTATAACTCAACTCTGCCCCAATCCCCAGTCTCGAGGCCTGAGACCGGGAATAACAGAATCCTAGAACAGCTGCAGCTTGTACTGACTAACCACTCCAGGGAACTGCGACCAAAGACCCGGTACTAAAGATGGCCTCTGTTTATATATGATTCTATTAAGGTGTGTTATAAAGTGCTTCCTCCACCCTCACTCACTACTTGGTTCCTCCTTACTTTGGTTCCCCCCAACTCCTCCATTCAGACCCAGGGCTGCACTATGGTGCTTTAGATCCCCGTCCTGAACTGGAGTGGTGTAGTGTTGAGTCCGTGGCAGGGGTCCTGTGTAGTACTCCATCCTTACCTTGGAGAGGAGATACCACACCTCGGTCTGAGGTGCAGTACCCCTGTGGCGACTGAACCCTCAGGGGCGCCACATTATACTGTATGGAGCACTGTGTGGGGCCAATTATACTGTATGGAGCACTGTGTGGGGCCCATTATACTGTATGGAGGATTATGTGTGGCCATTATACTGAAGGAGCACTATGTGGCGCCAGTATACTGTATGGAGTACTATGTGGGGCCCATTATACTGTATGGAGCACTATGTGGGGCCCACTATACTGTATGGAACACTATGTGGGACCCATTATACTGTATGGAGAACTATGTGGGACCCATTATTCTGATATGGAGGGCTATGTGTGGCCCATTATTCAGTATGGAGGACTATGTGGGGCCATTATTCTGTATGGAGGACTATGTGGGGCCATTATACTGTATGGAGGACTATGTGAGGCCATTATTCTGCATGGAGGACTATGTGGGGCCATTATTCTACATGGAGGACTATGTTGGACCCATTATATTGTATGGAGGACTATGTGGGGCCATTATTCTGCATGGAGGACTATGTGGGGCCATTATTATGCATGGAGGACTATGTGGGGCCATTATTCTGCATGGAGGTCTATGTGGGACACATTATATTGTATGTAGGACTATGTGGGGCCATTGTACTGTATGGAGGACTATGTAGGGCCATTATACTGTATGGATGACTATGTGGGCCATTATTCTGCATGGAGGACTATGCGGGGCCATTATACTGTATGAAGGACTATGCGGGGCCATTATACTGTATGGAGGACTATTCAATGTTATATTTGATAAGGGAAAACTTCCTCAATTGTAGACATTTTTTAAATAAATATCACGGTTGTCTTGCTACTTTGTCCAAGCTTTTCATTTTGGCCCTCCGGGTATTTGAGTTTGACAAAATATAAAGGGATGTCTGGGCATACAGTATTGCCATATCGCACTGCGTCATAATTCAGCTGTCACAGAGAGAGACTGCAGACTTTTCTTTTGCAAGCAGAAAACCCTATAAGATATAAAGGGATGTCCGGGCATACAGTATTGATGACCTATCTACATCTACAGGATAGGTCATCAATAGCAGATCAGTGGGGGTCCGACACCTGGCGCCCCCAAGAGCAGCTGTTTGCTCAGGCGGCATTACTGAGCGGCTGCTGCTGGTTCTGCAGTTCAGCTCCTGTTCATTTGAATAGTAGTGACTACAGTACCAGCAGCGACTGGCAGAGGCCACTACACTCTGGATAGAGCTGCGCTTGCTCCGGAGCTTGTAACAGCTGACCGATGGGGGCACCAGCTGTCAGACCCCACCTATCTGCTTTTCATGACCTATCCTGTATATGTAGAGAGGTCATCAATCCCATATGCCCGGAAATATCCTTTACTCTCTTATAGTTGTTTTCTGGTCACAAGAGAAAAGTCTGCAGTTACTCTGACTGCAGACAGCTGAATTATCACACTGTCACGATTTGCGCACACTGTCTCGATTTTCCTGTATTTTAATGCGGGAGGGCGGTCACTTGACCTCATGTATGCGATTTACATACTTGCAGTCACATGCCGACTAGTCTCATCCAGATTCTTTCAATTCTCTTATATTGAGTGGAGCAAGATGAGTCTCGTCCGCACATGACTGCAAGTATGTAAATAACATACATTTAAAGGAAAATTCCTTTAAAGAGAATTTCCAACCTTCTTGAAAATTTTACAGGGGACAGGGTTTGTTTTAAGAAAAAGAAAAACAACCTTAAAGGGGTTGTCCAGCTTTAGGCTACAAGCCTGCAATTTCTCTGTGCGCGCTGTGAGGATTCTCAGGTGTCGGTGCATAAAGTGACTGCAGTCTTGTAGCTTAAGGCAGCTTGCACCTGTTCACACTTGCTTTATTCTGTTCGGAGGTGCTGGTCAAGTTTTTTTTATAGTTTACTTTTGGAGGTTGTGACAGCCTCCTTTTCTGACTGTGCACTCCTCTGATCAGCCTAAGGCCCCCTTCACATGTACGTGTCTGCGTTACGTGTGGCATCCGTTTTTTCCATGGATACCACACGTGCCCATTATAACCTACTAGCTATTCAACCCGTTCTACGCCCGGGTGGCAAGCATTTTTATTGGTATATGGTCTCCCATGCTGGTATGTGCTGCCCCCCTCCTGGTATTTGTGCTGCCCCCATCCTGTCCCCACCATCCTGGTATGCAAGGCACCCTCACCCCCAATCCTGGTATGCATGGCACCCCCAATCTTGGTATGCATGGCACCCCTCACCCCCAATCTTGGTATGCATGGCACCCCTCACCCCCAATCCTGGTATGTGTGGTACCCCATCCCTCATCCCTATCCTGGTATGTATGGTATCCCAGATCCTGGTATGCATGGGCCACTCACCCTCATCCTGGTATGCATGGCACCCCTCATCCCCATCCTGGTATGCATGGCACTCCTCATCCCTATCCTGGTATGCATAGGCCCCTCATCCCCAATCCTGGTATACATAGTACCCCTCATCCCCAATCCTGGCATACATGGTACCCCTCATCCCTGTCATGGTATGTATGGTACCCCTCATCCTGGTATGCATGGTACCCCGCATTCCTATCCTGGTATGTATGGTACCCCTCATCCCTATTCTGGTATGCATGGCACCCCTCACATCCCTATTCTGTTATACATGGCACCCCTCACACCCCAATCCTGGTATGCATGGTCCCCTCACCCCCCAATCCTGGTATGCATGGTCCCCTCACCCCCCAATCCTGGTATGCATGGTCCCCTCACCCCCCAATCCTAGTATGCATGGTCCCCTCACCCCTTAACCCTGGTATGCATGGTCCCCTCACCCCCCAATCCTGGTATGCATGGTTCCCTCACCCCCCAATCCTGGCATGTGTGGTACCCCTCACCCCCCAATCCTGTTATGTGTGGTACCCCTCACCCCCCAAACCTGGTATGCATGGTCTCCTCAGCCCCCAAACCTGGTATGCGTGGTACCCCTCATCCTGGTATGCTTGATCCCCTCACCCCACAATCCTGGCATGCATGGTCCCCTCACCCCACAATTCTGGTATGTGTGGCCCCCTCATCCCTTTCACACTGTACACACATACGAAAAAATAAACAGTTATACTCACCTTTCTTCTCTGTGCTCCAGCGCTGCTGCGTCCTGTTCTGGCGGAGGCCGGGGGATGAGTGTGGCGACGGAGCACCGCGCTGTCCGGCGCCATTTTGCTGAAGACACACTGCAAATGTGTCTTCAGTAAAATGGCGCAAGATAGCGCTATGTGCATGCGCCTATCCGGCGCCCCACTCCTGCCCCGGTCTCCAGCGAAGAGAGGCGCTGCGGCAACGCTCCTCCCGGTCAGGTAAGTATGTAAGAATGGCGTCGGAGATCGCGGTATGCGTTCAGTGCCTACGCATACCGCGATCTCCGGCGCCATACACTCCTCTTACCTGTAACGGCTGGATGGGTGATTCTGTCTGGAGCCAGACCGCGCGTCGCGCATGCGCAGTCTATCGAGGCTTCAGACAGAGACACGCTTGCAGTGTTATATTATAGATGGTGTTTTTCTGGTAACGGCTTTATATGAATTTATGAAGGTGCCTAAGGCTTTTAATTAATGCTGGATCTTACCTGCCCTTAAAATTTTTACGCTTATAGCCCGGGAGAGGCATGACTGATAAATATTAGGATTAGGATCCCATCAAAGAAAGGTCACCTTGTCACGGCTAGTGGGCTCTCCTGAATTTGCCAATTTATGTGCTAAATACTGTAATTTTTATAAGTAAATTCTATATAGCAGTAATGCGGTTCAAAGGTCATATATTCAATGTTTGCAGCACTTACAGGGGCGGCTGTATTCTCCTGTATCTATCTATACTGAGGAGAGGGTGGACATGCCTTGGTGTTTGGGACCTGATCTTTTAAGACCCTAACAACGCCCCCGCTGCTATCCGTCCTTGGTGACACTGTTTACCTCTTGGTATCACTTTGCAGCAGCCAACAGAATGTCTCCGCACTGTGACCCTAAACTACATTCTCACTTATCATTTTGCAAAGGACCAGAAAAAGAGGGGAGGAGACATCACACCATGTGAGCACATTCCGCCCACTTTTACTGCAGTCTTAATGCAATCTAACGCTACACTAGATTCATGGGAAATGTCTGCAGCTGCTCCCCCTAGTGTTTAAAAGTTGAAAATATCAAAGCTTTTACAATTTTTATATTTTTTTACCATTAAAACATTTTTTTTTTAAATTAAAACTTTAGTGCTTTACATTTTTTCAGTTGTTGCTGCGAGACCTCTGAAGATGATGAGTATTATACTATCCATTTCTGAGCTTTACGTTGCTTTACTCCCTACTTCACATTACACTGACGTTGAGTATGGTCTCATCCATATGGGGTCACAAAGGTTCAGCTAATGTTATCGCCTTTTGCAGGGCTTTTCATACTGGATACATCACCGTCCATCATATGAAAGTCCAACCATAAACAATATTCCATGGACCCTCAAGGTAAATCCCAAACTTCTCCCTGATCTTCTCTATGGGATATTCATGAAGCTGCTTTATATTTTATCCATGACCGTATAATAACAAGGGCTCTCTGGTTGATTAGATTATGTATAAGAGAATTTCTAAATGTTTTTTTTTATTACAGGATGACCCACTACGTGTGGTTCCCTGGAAAAATTCCTCTGAAGATTCCATCAAGCTTCCTCTTTGGATCTTCCGTGCCACAGTTTTTGTTGCGCTGATGACACTTGTGACAATACTAGAGAACTTGGCTTTAAAGCGCACCTGTCAGCAGGATTGTGCTTAGTAAACCACATACACTGACCGGTGGGCGCCATTACACTGAGTAAAATGATAGCTTTGTTGATGAAATCCGTCCAGAGGTTCTTTTATAATCTTTAGTTTCAGTTTTGCCATAATGAGATGCTCGTGCTCTGGGGCGGGACTTTAGGGAGGTGCTGTAGCTGGTGCTCTCATTATGTATGCCTATCTCTGACAGGTCACTGTGCTTTCAGTCGCCGGCCTAATATTTTAAATATTGCCTTTGTAATTTCTCTGCCAATTTGAAATTTACATCCCCAAAATGGCCGCAAAGGCCCGCGCATGCGCAGTAGCATCTTTTGGTTGCCGAAACATGCTACTGCACACGCGCGGTCGCCATTTTGCTAAAGGAAAAAGAAACTTGCCTGCAGCAATATGGCACCCAGCAACCGAAAGATGCTACTGTGCATGCGCGGGCCCCGGCGGCCATTTTGGGGGATGTAAATTTCAAATTGACAGAGAAATTACAAAGGCAATATTTAAAATAGAATCAGAAGCACAGTGACCTGTCAGAGGCCAGAGATAGGAATACATAATGAGACCACCACTTACAGCCCCTCCCTAAAGTCCCACCCCAGAGCAAGAGCATATCATTATGGCAGAACTGAAAATAAAGATTACAAAAGAACCTCTGGACAGATTTCATCAACAAAGGTATCATTTTACTCAGTGTAATGGCACCCACCGGTCAGTGTATGTAGTTTACTAAGCACAGTCCTGCTCACATGTGCGCTTTAAGGCTTGTCCTGAGCAAGAAGGCAAAGTCTAAACCGGGTGAAACAACTATAAAACCCACTCCTAAGAACAAAAACATTCTGGAAGAACAAAGTACTTGTAAGGAACCAATTTGTATCCCTCAGATTCAGGAGCAAGTTTCCAGGAGAATAACTGTTCTGCCAAATGGCAAATGTTCTGGTCCATCCATGGCTCCTGCACCATAGGATGCGAATAAAGTTAGGGTTTCAGTGATATTGTCTGGGTCCATACTGTACCATATTACAGCAGAAGAAGAGCTCGAAGTTCTACAGAGCAAAAAGAGGTTTCTGATCTTTGAATGAAACCAATAACCAATAACCTAGAATTTCAGAGTCGAGAACGCCAGAGTTGAGCACACCAGTACCAAGAATACCAGAGCCTAGAGATTCAGAACCTTGAATGCTGGAGCCTAGAAAGCCCACAATACTGCAACACAGAATCGAGAGGAGAAGATTTTTCTGTAGATGTCTAAGAGGCAAAAAAGATTGAGAAAACAGCTGCCTGTAGTTTCCATCGCTTGCATCTCACCTATTCCCGATCCATCACAGATTTGAGGGATACCTCCTGATGTCATCAGCATCGTAACCATCTGTGGTTCACATCCTACAGATGACGATAAACTTGAAGTTCAGATTTCTGGGTGGCTAAATGCTGGAGGGTGATGACCTATTGATGGCCCACAGCCAGAGGTTCATTACCTGTTGATGGTACACAGCTGGACAGTGGGTCAATAACTTTTGATGGGACTCATCCAGGTTCCTCCCTGATTACAAGGGACCCTAGTGAATACTGATCATTCTGAACCCCCACTGACTATGTACTTGCTCCACCTCACCCTATACCATCATGGAGGACACTTCCACCTGTGTCCACTGTAAGGTTGGACTTTCTTTTATAATTACAGCAGATTAATAAATATCATAAAGCTGAAAAACTATCGAGTAATTTTATTATTAATAAATATAAATTATAATATATATCTATAGAGGGCACATAAGATGACTAACTATAGAAAGCATGGTATCGCCTGATATATACTGTATATTCTAGATGGCGCTATTACACTAAATACATCACAACCTCCAGGGTGATATTACCGTACAATGCGAGATCACTAATAATGGCCACAGATTATGAGAAAATGACCAGCTCCATAGTCCTGGAGTTATTATAAATGTCTCTAGTGTGAGGCAGGGACTGGACGAGTGTTGGAGGGAGGTATATTCCCCCAGGACGTCCTTTATGTATCCATGCTGCAGAATCTGCCGTATACTTCTGTTCTAGCAGTCAGACATTTCACTCTGCAGATCACAGGCTCAACATTGTGTAAAACTACCACCATATATAAGAGCACTCAGAATAAAAACTAGCGGCATGCCGTGCACTGCCCACGTCATGTGTACGGGATACAGGACCTGCAGGACCTGGTACGGCCATTATAGTTGATAGATTAATGATACCTGTGCAGATGAAGGGAAAAAAATATGTGCAACAACAGGAGGAGAAAGTCTCAAAATGTAATTTGAAGAGTATGAGATGCAGATATGTGGTACCAGGGAGAAACGTAAGTGTAGTCAGACAACACAATGACCTGGAAACGGGTCAAGCAGAGCCGGGTATGTGGTAATAATAAATGGGCAGGGAAATGAGTCGAAGTTTTGGTAATCATGGTGTAACAGACCGGGCAGACTGACTGGGCAGGAGAGAATTTTATGTTCTTTTGATTATAGAATCATTCGGAGAATTCCTGCTCCTTAATATTTAAAGGGGTTGTCCGGGACTATTTTTTTTTTTTTTACCGTGGACCTAAGAACTTACAGGCCGATCTTTGCCTGCTAACAGTGGTCACAGCCCGCTCCTGCTGGTGATTCTCCAGCTCCCGCTCTGCTCTGTTGATGGGGCATGACTGCTGGTGTCATGCTGACTCCCCGCTGCCTAACAGCAGGGAGCCGGCTGCCAAACAGCATGAAGTTGGCAGTCATGCCTCCATGACAGAGCAGATAGGAAAAGGAAGAGCTGTCCTGTTGACGTGAAACACCAGAATTGCTGTTAGGAGCAGTTCAGGAGCGATCTGAGTCGCCACCGGCTAAAACAGGCAGGTAGTTAGCAATTACTTGCCTGTTAGTTCTTAGTAATAACTCATAGGAAATAGTAGCATGTTAAACCCAGTATAAAAAAATCAAAGGTTATATAATGGCATAATACACATGCAGGTATTGAAGGACTCAGGTGGACAACTCGTCATGAAATACATATATACGGAGACAAAAAATGACGAGCAATAGTCCAGGGTAATGTACAAAAGTAGGAAAAAACAAGGAGTGATCCAGCATCCAAAAGTCTTCTTTAAAATCAATAATCCTATATTGGAAAACTATTTTAAAAATCATATGCAGAAAAGTCACATCATACAATGATTAAGGACCATAAGGTCTGAAACTCATCTGTACATCACCTCCTCCTGTGGGGGCTGTGACTACTCTGCATATGATTTTTAAAATAGTTTTCTAATATAGGATTATTGATTTTAAAGAAGACTTTTGGATGCCGGGTCACTCCTTGTTTTTTCCTGCTAATCTCCCGGGGCACTGCCGGCTGTTCCATGCACCTGATGTCTGAGTAAGTTGAGCTGACTTTTTTTTCCTCTTTTGTTTCAATGTTCAAAAGTAGAAAATTTATTGATGGATAAAAATATACATGGAGAGGGCAGGGGGGAATAGGACACACAACCACATGTGAAGACAAACTGTGGAAAAAAGGGGCACGCAATATAGGAACATTAATAATAGTATATATCAAATATCATATACATTACCATATGTACTATCATAACAGATATAAAGGAATACTATGTCATAAAAAAGAAATCCTGCCGTTATACCAATAAATAGCGTTATCAAGGTATATGTGACAAATTATCCCACTAGAACTATGCTAATGCACCAAACAAGAAGCATTATGAAATACTTTGGACAGCAATGATGCAGGAGCTCTAACTATTAGTGCGTCCGCCCCTGACACGCATTTCGAACCAGCCTTCGTCAGGTGGCACGGTCTCCACTTATTCCCTGACTTATACACTACGCCAGATGAAGAAAAAAGGCGATGTAGTGCAGCCCTGCACAGTAACAGGACCTCCCCTTTGTTTCCCCCATGGAACACCAATACATTTCAATTGAATGTGTGTCCTCGGATGTACATTCAGTTGAAACCAGTGGGCCCACTCTATGTCCTGCTCGGGGACACGCCAAAGATCTGGGCCCACCGAAGAGTTGTCCGATGTCCCATTCAGGGGTGGATTAAGAGTAGCAAGGGCCCCGGGCAGTTTAGAAGGCGCGGGCCACCCCCCCACACACACACACACACCTGATTTATCACGTGACATGTCACATGATCCCCTGTGATAGATCATGTGATAGTTCACGTGAAATTAATTTGGCACAATATTAATTATAATATTTTTTTTTAGGCTGTGTGCCAACTATGCGTTTTTTAAGCGTTTACGCAGCGGCAATTCCGCTGCAGAAACGCTTAAAAAACGCTTGGTAGAAGGTCTGCCATGTTCCCCAATGATAATCCGCATGTGCTGTGTACATGCTGAGGAAATTTCCGCTGCGGATTATCATTGCGGAAAAATCTTAATTTTACCAATTATTTTGTGGAAGCGCTTCGTTTTCGCCACCATTGACTTGCATTAGAACGCATAGAATCCGCATCACTGCATCTGTACATGCGGATTCCATGCGTTTCAATGTGCGGATGGTACCCGGGTGTGGAGGACAGGAGACTCTCCTCCGGACCCGGGTATCGTAGAACCTGTAAAAAAAGAATAAAATAAAAAATAAATATTATACTTACCTTCTGATGGCCCCCGGTATCTTTATCCGATGCGTCCTGGCTTGCCGGCAGCTCGCGATGGTCTGAAAAGGACCTGCCGTGACGTCATTTAGTCATGTGACGGGTCACGCGACCGCTGACGTCGGCAGGCCATCAGAAGGTAAGTATATATTTTTTTCTTTTTTACCATTCTTTTACAGGCACACTATATAAATCCATGCCGGTTGCATGGATTTATATAGTGTGATCAAGTTGTCAAGCACTTTCCAAGTGATGCTAAAATCGCTTTGAAAGCACTTGTCAACCCGCATGCGGAAATGCATGTGAAGAAAGCTTCACATCCGCTTGTCCCTGGCAGGAAAAACGAATGTACAATCCGCATGTAAAATCCGCATGTACAATCCGCATGCGTTTTTTCTGCCAGGGAGATGCAGAAACGCTCAAAAAAAATCCGGAACATTTCTGTATCGTGGGCACATACATAGCCTTACATTAATTGTATGACTCAATATTGAGCACACGTAGCCATCTATACACAGCGGGAGGCAGCACGGTGCCATCTATACACAGCGGGAGGCAGCACGGTGCCATCTATAGACAGCGGGAGGCAGCACGGTGCCATCTATACAAAGCAGGAGGCAGCACGGTGCCATCTATACACAGCGGGAGGCAGCATGGTGCCATCTATACACAGCGGGAGGCAGCACGGTGCCATCTATACACAGCGGGAGGCCGCACGTAGCCATCTATACCCAGCGGGAGGCCGCACGGCGCCCCCCCCAGAGACAGCAGGAGGCCACACGTAGCCATCTATACACAGCAAGAGGCCGCACGTAGCCCCCCCCAGAGACAGCAGGAGGCCGCACGTAGCCATCTATACACAGCAGGAGGCCGCACGTAGCCATCTATACCCAGCGGGAGGCCGCACGGCGCCCCCCCCAGAGAAAGCAGGAGGCCGCACATAGCCATCTATATACAGCAGGAGGCCGCACGGCGCCATCTATACACAGCATGGGGCCGCACGACGCCATCTATACACAGCATGGGGCCGCACGGCGCCATCTATACACAGCAGGGGGCCGCACGGCGCCATCTATACACAGCAGGGGGCCGCACGGCGCCATCTATACACAACAGGGGGCCGCACGGCGCCATCTATACACAGCAGGGGGCCGCACGGCGCCATCTATACACAGCAGGGGGCAGCACGGCGCCATCTATACACAGCAGGGGGCCGCACAGCACCATCTATACACAGCAGGGGGCCGCACGGCGCCATCTATACACAGTGGGAGGCCGCACGGCACCCCCCTCCCCCCCCCAGAGATAGCAGGAGGCCGCACGGTGTCATCTATACTCAGCAGGAGGCCGCACGCAGTCATGCACGCAGTCACACACACACACAAACATATACAGATATACAGTACAGACCAAAAGTTTGGACACACCTTCTCATTTAAAGATTTTTCTGTATTTTCATGACTATGAAAATTGTACATTCACACTGAAGGCATCAAAACTATGAATTACCACATGTGGAATTATATACTTAACAAAAAAGTGTGAAACAACTGAAATTATGTCTCATATTCTAGGTTCTTCAAAGTAGCCACCTTTTGCTTTGATGACTGATTTGCACACTCTTGGCATTCTCTTGATGAGCTTCAAGAGGTAGTCACCGGAAATGGTCTTCCAACAATCTTGAAGGAGTTCCCAGAGATGCTTAGCAATTGTTGGCCCTTTCGCCTTCTCTCTGCGGTCCAGCTCACCCCAAACCATCTCGATTGGGTTCAGGTCTGGTGACTGTGGAGGCCAGGTCATCTGGCGTAGCCCCCCATCACGCTCCTCCTTGGTCAAATAGCCCTTACACAGCCTGGAGGTATGTTTGGGGTCATTGTCCTGTTGAAAAATAAATGATGGTCCAACTAAACGCAAACCGGATGGAATAGCATGCCGCTGCAAGATGCTGTGGTAGCCATGCTGGTTCAGTATGCCTTCAATTTTGAATAAATCCCCAACAGTGTCACCAGCAAAGCACCCCACACCATCACACCTCCTCCCCCATGCTTCACGGTGGGAACCAGGCATGTAGAGTCCATCCGTTCACCTTTTCTGCGTCGCACAAAGACACGGTGGTTGGAACCAAAGATCTCAAATTTGGACTCATCAGACCAAAGCACAGATTTCCACTGGTCTAATGTCCATTCCTTGTGTTCTTTAGCCCAAACAAGTCTCTTCTGCTTGTTGCCTGTCCTTAGCAGTGGTTTCCTAGCAGCTATTTTACCATGAAAGCCTGCTGCACAAAGTCTCCTCTTAACAGTTGTTGTAGAGATGTGTCTGCTGCTAGAACTCTGTGTGGCATTGACCTGGTCTCTAATCTGAGCTGCTGTTAACCTGCGATTTCTGAGGCTGGTGACTCGGATAAACTTATTCTCAGAAGCAGAGGTGACTCTTGGTCTTCCTTTCCTGGGGCGGTCCTCATGTGAGCCAGTTTCTTTGTAGCGCTTGATGGTTTTTGCAACTGCACTAGGGGACACTTTCAAAGTTTTCCCAATTTTTCGGACTGACTAACCTTCATTTCTTAAGGTAATGATGGCCACTCGTTTTTCTTTACTTACAATTTGTATTATGGCAAGAAAAAAGCAGCTAACAGTCTATTCAGTAGGACTATCAGCTGTGTATCCACCAGACTTCTGCACAACACAACTGATGGTCCCAACCCCATTTATAAGGCAAGAAATCCCACTTATTAAACCTGACAGGGCACACCTGTGAAGTGAAAACCATTTCCGGTGACTACCTCTTGAAGCTCATCAAGAGAATGCCAACAGTGTGCAAAGCAGTTATCAAAGCAAAAGGTGGCTACTTTGAAGAACCTAGAATATGAGACATATTTTCAGTTGTTTCACACTTTTTTGTTAAGTATATAATTCCACATGTGATAATTCATAGTTTTGATGCCTTCAGTGTGAATGTACAATTTTCATAGTCATGAAAATACAGAAAAATCTTTAAATGAGAAGGTGTGTCCAAACTTTTGGTCTGTACTGTACATACACGCATAAACACATTTGAAACACAAAAATACATATAAACAGACATCACACAATGATATCTGCCTGCACACACACACACGCACACACACACATACATACATACATACATGCACGCAGGCACGCACGCACGCACACACACACACACACAGACAGACAGACAGACAGACTCACCAACCCCCGGCTTCATTCCTCCTGCCTGCTCTGACTTCTCCGGGGCAGCAGTGCAGGCCGGGCGCACACCGCGTGACGTCACAGCTAGGAGACACGGCCGTGCACAGGGCCGTGTCTCCTAGCAGTGACGCGGCCGGGCCAGCGCAGGGAAGTTAACTGCTGCAGTGCTGGCCCGGCCGATGAAGAAGTAGCGGCCGTGCGCCGCTCGCTGCTGGGGGAGCGGTCCGGGTCCCCCCTCCCACCACTGCTGCCGGCATGTGCCGCGGCGGCCCGCACATATAATGAGGGCAATCCGGCCATAGACTCCCCGCCCGGAGCCTGGGGCCCCCTGAAGGCTCGGGGCCCCGGGCGGTCGCCCGGATTGCCCTCATTATAATCCGCCTATGGTCCCGTTGCTCCAGTCCGGCCCTGGTTACAGTTCATGCTAGTCCAGACAACAGATATCACATCCATCGCACATGTATCCAGTCAGCAACTACAGTCCTCACATACATAGTTCATCACATACAGACGATGGATACCTTGACCGTAGAACATCTATCTAACTCCAGCAACATATAGTACAGTCTCAACTGGGGTTCTCCAAACTTATTTGTGGGTTCAGTGTTGGGCAGAGGAGCAGACCTGTATTCCACCAGATGGAGCCATGGTGTTTTGGACTGTTACTGAAGAGACCCTCTGGAGTGGGAGTCAGAGACTTTATACCCACAGTTCCCATTCAGGACATTCCTCCACAGGATTGGAGAAGTTGGGGGGAGGTGATACTTCACTGTTCAACTAACCAGCATATTTGTCCTAAATTGTGTAATTAGTAAACTGCAGTGGGCTGATGCAATATATACTCAGCAGGCATTTACAAATGAACATACCACAAGAGTGAATGTACAGTCTCATATGAAACAATGACTCAATTGAGGCCTCTGAGAGACTAACAAGAGTAATGGAACGATTGATTTACCTGATTACCAATTTTGTGTCTGGCCCGTGCACCTCAATTTCATGAGCAAGCAAATCTCCAATAAAACAAAACAATAAGACCGACATAACCAGTGCTCCGTGCTGGAAAAAGTCTGTATCCCTTAGAGACGTGCACTCTGCTCTACGTCCATTGGTCCAATAGTCTTTAGTCCGTGGCCAGCTCCGTGGCCAGCTCCTCACACTGATGAAACTGGTGTAACGCCTGTACAAGAGATAGCAGCCACAACATTTATTACTCACATCTTCATCTGTTTTACATAGAGGCAGAATCATTTTATATCCTGGTGGTGGTGCTTCACTTGTAAATGACTTTAAAGCAGTACAGTTGCTGGGCCTGAAAACTCCATTCCTTTTTTTCTGCCCTTCACTGACCACTGCTCTTCCAGTAATTCCCTTGCCCCAGCCTGGAAAGTCCAGTATTTACTCACTATGACTCCCAGGTGTAGCCTACACGTTACCTTCTCTTCACTCGTACTGTCCATTGACAATATGGAAAGGAGTCTGCTGCTCACTGAGCAGCTGCTCACTGGGGTAGATGTGGGGGAGGGTGGTAGTAGGGAGCTGCAGGACAGTGAGGGGGGGTAGAGGGAAGAGTACCAGGGAGGCTAGTCCTGATCTGGCACACCCCAATAAGTTTGCAAAGTTGGCATATGAGGGGGGTGACGGTACAGGGGTAGCACTGCTGCAGCAAGACATGTCCCCTGAAAGCCAGAGGAGTGTCAGCTCCAGTAAGGAGGGAAATAGGAGAGCAGGGCAGGCCAGGCAGGTGCTGGTAGTGGGGGACTCAATTATTAGGGAAACAGATAGGGCAATCTGTCACAAAGACAGGGATCGTCGAACAGTGTGCTGCCTACCTGGCGCTCGAGTCCGGCACATCGCTGATCGGGTTGACAGATTACTGGGAGGGGCTGGTGAGGACCCAGCGGTCATGGTGCACATTGGAACAAATGACAAAGTTAGAGGTTGGTGGAAGGTCCTTGAAGATGATTTCAGGGAATTAGGCTGCAAGCTGAAAGCAAGGACCTCCAAGGTGGTATTCTCTGGAATACTACCGGTACCACGTGCCGCGCCAGAGAGGCAACCGGAAATTAGGAAGATAAATAAGTGGCTCAAGAACTGGTGTAGGAAGAAGGGATTTGGGTTCCTGGAGAACTGGGCTGACTTCTCAGTTGGCTACAGACTCTACGCTAGGGACCAGCTGCACCTCAATGGGTGCTGGGGGAGAAAATGGCTAGAAGGTTGGAGGAGTGTTTAAACTAGGGATTGGGGGGAGGGTATTCATTTTATAGGTGGGGAAGATAGTGCAGATAGTGACCTGGGCACAAATAAAGATATTGGGGGTGGGGTTAGAACAGTCAATAAAGTAAGAAGGAATAGAGGTACAGAGAGATACATAAAATGCATGTACACTAATGCCAGAAGACTCACCAACAAAATGGAGGAATTAGAATTTATTTTGTTGGAAAATAATTATGACATGGTGGGGATATCTGAGACGTGGCTGGATGAGAACCATGACTGGGCAGTTAATTTACAGCGCTATAGTCTGTTCAGAAATAACCGTACAAACAATTGAGGGGGGGGGGTGTTTATATGTAAAATCATCCTTAAAACCCATCTTGCGGGAGGATATATGTGAATCTAATGGAAATGTAGAGTCCCTGTGGGTGGAGATAAGGGGAGGGGGAAAAAATAATAAATTACTGATAGGGGTTTGTTATAAGTCTCCAAAAATAATGGAAGCAGCGCAGAATATCCTCGTAAAGCAAATAGATGAAGCAGCGACTCAAGGAGAAGTCATTATTATGGGGGACTTCAACTACCCTGAAATACATTGGGGGACAGAAACCTGTAGTTCAAGCAAAGGTAATAGGTTTTTGACAACTATGAGAGACAATTACCTTTCACAACTGGTTCAGGACCCAACAAGAAGGGGGGCACTGCAAGACCTAATATTAACCAACAGGCCAGACCGCATATCAAATATACGAGTTGGGGGTCACTTGGGTAATAGTGATCACAAAATAATACATTTTCATGTAACCTTTAATAAGATGTGTAGTAGAGAGGTTTCAAGGACACTAAACTTCAGGAAGGCAAATTTCCAACGGTTGAGAGATGATCTTAGTGCAATAAACTGGGACGATATCCTGAGACATAAAGCTACACAAAGCAAATGGGAGACATTTATTAGCATCCTGAATAGGACCTGTGCACAATATATACCCTATGGGAATAAACATGCTAGAAATAGGAGGAAACCACTATGGCTAAATAGAGCTGTAAGGGGCGCAATATGTGACAAAAAGAAAGCATTTAGAGAACTAAAGCAAGTAGGTAGTGATGAGGCATTAAATAAATATAGAAAATTAAATAAATTCTGTAAAAAACAAATCAAGGCAGCAAAGATTGAGACAGAGAGAATCATTGCAAGAGAAAGTAAAAATAACCCCAAAATATTCTTTAGCTACATAAATAGTAAAAAACTAAAAAATGATAGTGTTGGCCCCCTTAAAAATAGTCTGGGGGAAATGGTGGATGAGGATGAGGAAAAAGCCAATATGCTAAATGATTTTTTTTCAACCGTATTTACACAAGAAAATCGCATGACAGAAAACATGATCAGTGATAACAAAAATTCTCCATTAAATGTCACTTGCTTAACCCAGCAGGAAGTACAGCGGCGTCTAAAAATCACTAAAGTTGACAAATCCCCAGGCCCGAATGGGATACACCCGCGAGTACTGCAGGAATTAAGTAACGTCATAGATAGACCATTATTTTTAATCTTTAAAGATTCCATAATAACAGGGTCTGTACCATAGGACTGGCATATAGCAAATGTGGTGCCAATATTCAAAAAGGGGACAAAAACCGAACTTGGAAATTATAGGCAAGTAAGCTTAACCTCTACTCTGGGTAAAATCCTGGAGGGTTTCCTAAGAGATGCTATACTAGAGTATCTGAAGAAGAATAACCTCATGACCCAATATCAACATGGGTTTACGAGGGACCGTTTCTGTCAAACTAATCTGATCAGCTTTTATGAGGAGGCAAGTTCCGGACTGGACCGAGGAAATGTAGTGGATGTTGTGTATATGGACTTTTCAAAAGCTTTTGATACGGTTCCACACAAAAGGTTGATACATAAAATGAGAACAATGGGGATAGGGGAAAATATATGTATGTGGGTTAAGAATTGGCTCAGTGATCGGAAACAAAGGATGGTTATTAATGGAAAACACTCAGACTGGGTCTCAGTTAACAGTGGGGTACCACAGGGGTCAGTATTGGGCCCCCTTCTTTTTAATATATTTATTAATGACCTTGTAGGGGGTATACAGAGTAATATTTCAATATTTGCAGATGACACTAAACTCTGCAGGGTAATCAATACAGAGGAGGACAATTTTATATTACAGGAGGATCTATGTAAACTAGAAGCTTGGGCTGATAAATGGCAAATGAACTTTAATGGGGATGAATGTAAGGTAATGCACTTGGGCAGAGGAAATAAAATGTATAATTATATGCTTAATTGTAAAACACTGGGCAAAACTGTAACTGAAAAAGACCTGGGTGTATTGGTGGACGACAAGCTCACGTTTAGTGGCCAGTGTCAGGTAGCTGCTGCAAAGGCAAATAAAATAATGGGATGCATTAAAAGAAGCATAGATGCTCATGAGGAGAACATAATTTTACCTCTATACAAGTCACTAGTGCAACCACACTTAGAATACTGTGTTCAGTTCTGGTCTCCGGCGTATAAGAAAGACATAGCTGAACTAGAGAGGGTGCAAAGAAGAGAAACAAAGCTTATTAGGGGACTGGGGGGTCTGCAATACCAAGACAGGTTATTACACTTGGGGTTATTTACTGTGGAAAAACGAAGGCTTAGGGGTGATCTTATTACTATGTACAAGTATATGAGGGGACAGTACAAAGACCTGTCTACTGATCTTTTTACTCTGAGGCCAGAGACGGGGAGAAGGGGGCATCTTCTACATCTGGAGGAAAGAAGGTTTAATCATAATCACAGACGGGGATTCTTTACTGTAAGAGCAGTGAGACTATGGAGCGCTCTGCCGCATGATGTTGTAATGAGTGATTCACTAATAAAATTTAAGAAGGGCATGGATTCCTTTCTTGAAAAGTATAATATTACAGGTTATATATACTAGATTCCTTGATAGGGCGTTGATGCAGTGAACTAGTCTGATTGTCGTATGCAGTCGAGAAGGAATTTTTTTCCCCAATGTGGAGCTTAGTGTTTGCCACATGTTTTTTTTTTGCCTTTCTCTGGATCAACATGTTAGGCTATGGGTTGAACTAGATGGACTTAGTCTTCCTTCAACCTTAAAAACTATGTTACTATGTTACTTTGCCTGTGCTGTCTCAGGGTTACCCGCTAACCCACAGCTCTACCTCCTTAAGCTCCTGGCCGTATCCAGTGCAGCTGACCTCTTTCTGTCTATAGTCCACTTCACCACACAGGGTACAGGCTGCTCTGGCCATATTACTCTGCCACTGGATCCAGTTACAGAATCTTGCTATCTCTGTTCTGCTTCCTTCCAGTCTCACACTCCTCACTATGCGGCCTCATCTGTCACACTCTCTGTATTTGGCGTCACCTCACTACTCATTCCAGTGCTGACTTCTCTAAGCAGGAAGAAACTCTCTTCTTACTTCCAAACACTCCTCCCATCTGTAGGGCCAGCTGACTGTTAAGTCTTCCTTACCCAGTTGTCCAATCTACTACAGCTCTGATGGGAGATATTACATTAAATTCAGCATTAAACATTGCTCAACCATTATACATGTTATAATGACACAAACTGTAAAAGTCTTCTGGGACGGTGTCCGACATCTTCACACACTTTTACTGTATAACCACGAGTCACTTAAATGTCAGGGACATCGATCTGTCTAGTTAGGGGCAGAAGTGATTGTGAATCAATGTCACCTCTTCTGGTGCAGATGAAAGTGACAACAGGAGCCCGGGAGAGGAACAGCGAGACACCCCGAAAGAGGGAATGGTGCAGATAGTGGCCTATTATGACTGCACAAGCCCATGTACATTGGTAGCGTACAAACAAGGGGAACAAATACCTGAACCTGGCAGATCCCAATTCAGACTGGTAGAAGCACTACTCTGACCCTGGTCTTTCCCTACATGATGGTGGAGGTTGGCACCCTAAGATAACGCAATGGCGCCCCCTATGAATGGAGGTTCACCCTGAATGCTCCTAACAACTCCTAGTTTATCTATGCTTGTGTAGCAACTTACTTGGGAAAATAGGTTAAACACTAAAAACTACAACTGACCCTGCTTGCTCCTGTACAGACTAGATACCTTGACTACACAGTCCCCAGCGGTACCTGCGGGTGAAGAGATAGACCTAACCACAGACTAGGAGATGGCAACTATGGCCTAAACTGCCTAAAAGGCAGACAAGTTGCTTCACGTTCCTCCTAAAGAACCAGAGGGCAGAGCAGAGTGTGAATTATCTAAAAGAAGAGAAGTGTGCTGAACAAAGGAATAATCCCAAAGCAAGTAAAGTAAGAAACAAAATACCAAACAAAGAATACAGCAAGTACTGTTAACAAATATACTGCCTATTTTCAAATGATAAAAAGAAGAAAAGTGCAAAGTATAGCAAATAAACAGCAAAGCCCCAATGTCTTTCCATTCTGCCCCAATGTCTCTCCATTCTGCCCCCATTTCTTTCCATTCTGCCCCCATTTCTTTCCATTCTGCCCACGTCTCCATTCTGCCTCCATGTGTCTATTTTTCCCCATGTCTCCATTCTGCCCCCAATGTCTCTCCATTCTGCCCCCAATGTCTCTCCATTCTGCCCCAAAGTCTTTCCATTCTGCCAATGTCTCTCCATTCTGCCCACGTCTCCATTCTGCCTCCATGTGTCTATTTTGCCCCATGTTTCCATTCTGCCCCCAATGTCTCTCCATTCTGCCTCCAATGTCTCCATTCTGCCCCGTCTCAATTCTGCCCCGTCTCCATTCTGCCCCCAATGTCTCTCCATTCTGCCCCGTCTCCATTCTGCCACCATGTCTCCATTCTTCCCCCATGTTTCTATTCTGCCACCCTTGTCTCCATCCATACTGCCCTTTGGTTTCTATTCTGCCCCCAATGTCTCCATACTGTCCCCATGTCTCCATTCTGCCCCCTATCTCCATTCTGCCCCCCGGTCTCTATTTTGCCCTGTCTCCATTCTGCCCCCCTGTCTCCATTCTGCCCCCTGTCTCCATTCTGCCCCCTATCTCCATTCTGCCCCCCGGTCTCTATTCTGCCCCGTCTCCATTCTGCCCCCCTGTCTTCATTCTTCTCCCATGTCTCCATTCTGCCCCGTCTCCATTCTGCCCCCCATGTCTCTATTCTGCCCCGTCTCCATTCTGACCCCTTGTCTCCATTCTTCCCCCATGTTTCTATTCTGCCACCCTTGTCTCCATCCATACTGCCCTTTGGTTTCTATTCTGCCCCCAATGTCTCCATACTGTCCCCATGTCTCCATTCTGCCCCCTATCTCCATTCTGCCCCCCGGTCTATATTTTGCCCTGTCTCCATTCTGCCCCCCTGTCTCCATTCTGCCCCCTGTCTCCATTCTGCCCCCTATCTCCATTCTGCCCCCGGTCTCTATTCTGCCCCGTCTCCATTCTGCCCCCCTGTCTCCATTCTTCTCCCATGTCTCCATTCTGCCCCGTCTCCATTCTGCCCCCCATGTCTCCATTCTGCCCTCAATGTGTTTCCATTCTGTCTCCAATATGACTCCATTCTCCCCCAATGTGACTCCATTCTGCCCCCCTGTCTCCATTCTGCCCCCTTGTCTCCATACTACCCCCTGGTTTCTATTCTGCCCCCAATGTCTCCATTCTGCCCCCGTCTCCATTCTGCCCCCCATGTTTCTTTTCTTCCTTCCATGTCTCCATTCTGTCCCCCTTGTCTCCATTCTGCCCCTATGTTTCCATTCTGCCACCCTTGTCTCCATCCATACTACCCTCTGGTTTCTATTCTGCCCCCAATGTCTCCATACTGTCCCCATGTCTCCATTCTGCCCCCTATCTCCATTCTGCCCCCCAGTCTCTATTCTGCCCCGTCTCCATTCTGCCCCCTATCTCCATTCTGCCCCCTGTCTCCATTCTGCCCCCTATCTCCATTCTGCCCTCCGGTCTCTATTCTGCCCCGTCTCCATTCTGCCCCCCTGTCTCCATTCTTCCCCCATGTTTCTATTCTGCCACCCTTGTCTCCATCCTTACTGCCCTTTGGTTTATATTCTGCCCCCAATGTCTCCATACTGTCCCCTTGTCTCCATTCTGCCCCCTATCTCCATTCTGCCCCCCAGTCTCTATTCTGCCCCGTCTCCATTCTGCCCCCCTGTCTCCATTCTGCCCCCTGTCTCCATTCTGCCCCCTATCTCCATTCTGCCCCCCGGTCTCTATTCTGCCCCGTCTCCATTCTGCCCCCCTGTCTCTATTCTTCTCCCCTGTCTCCATTCTGCCCCCCTGTCTCCATTCTTCCCCCATGTTTCTATTCTGCCACCCTTGTCTCCATCCATACTGCCCTCTGGTTTCTATTCTGCCCCCAATGTCTCCATACTGCCCCCTGTCTCCATTCTGCCCCCTCTCTCCATTCTGCCCCCCGGTCTCTATTCTGCCCCGTCTCCACTCTGCCCCCCTGTCTCTATTCTTCTCCCCTGTCTCCATTCTGCCTGTCTCTATTCTGCCCCCCATGTCTCCATTCTGCCCTCAATGTGTTTCCATTCTGCCTCCAATATGACTCCATTCTCCCCCAATGTGACTCCATTCTGCCCCCAATGTCTCCCATTCTGCCTCCATGTTTCCCATTCGGCCCCCCCATGCCTCCATTCTGCCCTCAGTGTCCCTCACCCTGCCCCACCCTGTGCGGTTTTGGTGATTTTTTTCCTCTATAGACTTCTATGTGGAGCATAAAAAAACGTCTGTAAGAAACTGCAGATACTTTTTTAAGTGCAGAATCAAAGCTTTTCTGTACTGTAAAAAACAATTAAAAATGCGGTTTCACATCTGCACCAAAATGCATCAAATAAGGGGGAAAAGCCTAAAATAGTGCACCAAAGATGTTATAACCAGAGGAGATTGTTATTGTGTAGATTGGTGCACAGTATTTATGCTACGTGTGAACATGGCCTTACAGACACAAAAAAGCCAGATGTCATATAGTGAAACTACACAGAGATGAGAAAGTTCTGAAGGGTCCGACTGTGAATGAGGGAACAAAAAATAATCCACAGGTCCCAACTAGAGAAGAGCAGGACGCACAGATGATATTGCAGCAGCCCGGGCTAATCTAAAGCCGCGACAGGGCCTCCCGTCCAGCCACCAATTACCACTGACCTGGATGCTGGACCTGAGTCCCATGAGTCGATCCTCTCATCTCTAGTCCCAGCCGTCCTGGATACAGCAGACAGTCCCGGATTTAGGTCTATGCCCTGCAGTCCCGAGTTTCTGCTGAATGTCCCTCACTGCCATCGCCCCTCTGATAACTCTTCCTGCCGGGGGAGAAAGACATGGTAAATGGGCGTAGCTTGGTGTGTGGATAGGGGCGTGGTCAGACTACGCGTGCCGCATGGTTTCACCCTCTTTCTAGTCCTCATAGGTTGGCGGTATGCTTGTACTGAGGAGATCTGGGATATCAGTGATTAGGTCCCATATTGTGCACTGTAAGATCTGGAAAAGCTCCTTCTATCCGTCTCTGTAGCACCAGAGGAAGAACAGAGGGGAAAAGACAGGATTTTCTACATGTCGCGTTATGTAGATGTTCTGCAGATTTATCACAACCGTCCACAAGAAGAAACTGCCATCACAGAGCCGCCTTTAGCTGTTGGAAAAGTTTAACCTTAGTTTTGAATAGTTGCTATAGGCAACAAGGACTTTCTATTTATGCTGGGTCACATGATGCTGGTGCTGGGTGATGTCATGTGATGGAATGTTGTGGGTGATGATGTCACAGATGGCGTTGTGATGTCACCCTTGAGGTATATAAGGGGGCTCCATCCACCTGGAGCTCATATCTCATTGGCCATATCTTGGTGCTGAGATACCCCCTGGAGACAATGAGGATCGCCATATTGTTTCTGTGCTGTACCCTGTTCTACCCTGTGAATTACCATAGGCTGCCGGTGAGTACCTGTCTATTATTACATATGGAGGACGTTTAGAATCAGCTGCGGCAGGGGAAGGGGATGGGGAGGGGGTTTCCTGTAAGAATTTACCTGCAGAAATAAGAGGTTATGGCAGGGAAAGGAGCTTAGGAAGTGACAGTCAGAGGGGATATAAGTGTGGGGTGACCCCTCTGACTCCCACATTCCTGCCTTGTCCTTGTAGTGATTAATGACTTTGGTGTTGTCCCTTATATATCACTTTGCAGTCACCAGTGATCGCTCCGCACTGTGATCCTAAACTACAGTCTCATTTACCTTTTTGCAAACGCCCAGAAGGGGAGGAGTGACATCACACCCATGTGAGCAGATCCCGCCCACTTTTACTGCAGTCGTAATGCGAGCTAGCTGTATTCTGTTTTCATGGAAATGTCAGCAGCTGCTCCCCCTAGTGTTTACAAGATGAAAACATCAAAACAGTTAAAATATTTTTTTCAGATTTTATACCATTAAAACCTTTTTAAATATATATGTGTATTTATATATAAATATAAATACTTTACAATTTTACAATTGTAAAAAAATTGCTGACACTTTCCCTTTAAAAGATCTAAAGACGTTCTGCTTCATGTGCCATTGTGACCAATCACAGCACAGATTATATTTTTTAAACTTTTCTTGAAAAACTGAAGCTGCTCCGTGATTGGAAATCATGTGGAAGGGTTCTCTTTTAGACATTTAGTTAGGTCCAAAGTATCAGTGACATAATGGATAGAACTGTGCAATGATGTCACAGACGGCTTTGTGATGTCACCCCTGGGTATATTAGAAGCCTCGGCCCATCTGCAGCTTGTATCTCATTGACCATACCTTGGTGCTGAGAGTCCTCTGGAGATGATGAGTATCATCCTATCATTTCTGTGCTTTACGTTGCTCTACCCCCCACATTACAGTACACTGAGGGCGAGTATGTTCTCATCAATATGGAGGTCACAAGGATCAGCTAATGAGAATATCGCCTCTTGCAGGACTTCTCATACTGGACACGTGACCGTCCGTCATATGAAAGTCCAACTGTAAATAATATTCCATGGACCCTGGAGGTGAATCCCAAACTTCTTCCTGATCTTCTCAATGGGATATTTCTGAAAGTTGCTTGATAATGTATCCATCACTGTATAATAACAAGGGCTCTCTGTTTGACTGGATTGGGTATAAATATACAGGACTTTATTATGTTTTTTTTCTTTATTATAGGATGACCCACTACCCGTGGATCTCAGGAGAAGCAGCTATCAAGCTTCCATCAATCTTCCTCTTTGGCTCTTCCGTGACGCAGTTTTTGTTGCGGTGATGACACTACTGACAATACTAGAGTATTTGGCCTTAAGTCTTGTCCTGAGCAAGTGGGCAATGTCTGAACCTGGTGAAACCATCAGAAAACTCCTGAGAACAAAACCATTCTGAAGGAACAAAGTGCTTGTAAGGAGCCGATTTGCATCCCTCAGATTCAGGAGCAAGACTCCAGGAGAACACCTGTCCTGCCCAATGGCAAATGTTCTACTCCATCCATGGCTCCTGCACCGCAGGATGCGAAAAAGGTTCCTAGTTGCAACTATAAAGTGGCGTTCAGTGATATTGTCTGGGTCAGAACGATCCTTCACAACAATATAGGAAGAAGAGCTCGAAGTGCCACGGAGCATAAAGAGAGGTTACTGATTTTTCAGAGAAGCCAACAACCCAGAATTCCAGAGCCAAGAACACCAGAACCTAGAACACCAGAACCTACCATGTCAGAACCTAGTATGTCAGAACCTAGAATGCCAGAGCCTGAAATGCCTACAACACCTCCACCCAAAATCAAGAGGAGAAGATGTTTCCTTAGATGTCTTAGAGGCGAGGAAGATTGAGAAGGCAACTGCTTGAACTTTCCCATTGCTCGTGTTTTCATCACAGGTTAGTCCTATACATGCTGTCTGATGGGCACCATCTTATTACATACAATGCAGCATTGCACCTGAAATCGAATGGAAATTTTGTCACACACTTGCACTTTAGCACCTTATCATATGGCGCATATATCTATGAACGCTTTGCTAAGTATCACTGTCTAGTATGTGCTTCTGATGAACCTATTTTTGGAAAACGTGTCGAGGTTTGGCATACTATGTACTTGAGTTTGGCGTACTATGTGCTTGTTGGTAAATTCTATTGCCATCTATAATCTACTAGATATTATAATGTCTCTGGTGGCATGCCCCATAACGAATTGTTGATAACTGACTATGAGCATTGTCCTCTATTTCTTATCTACTATGGTTACAGGTTGATGTGAAGAGAGCTGTGCCATTGGTAGCGATTTTTCTACTGATTTGTCAGTTATATTTATGTTAGTTTAGCAAATTTCAGCTTGTAGGGTCTAATGTTTTAGCATAGTGTATGTTCTGTGAGCTAAATTGTCATACTTATGCACTAGATACATTATAAATTGTGATGCTTATGTACTACATAGATTATTAGTTTGATCGGTGATTTTTTTAATATTTTTTAACATCAGGAGACTCAAGAATCGCATGTTACAGAAGACAAGAAGCCTAAATGCCGAAGGGTGATGACCTGTTGATGGCCCACAGCTGGAGGGTCATTACCTCTTGATGGCACAAGACTGGAAAGAAGATAAAAACATTTGATGGCACACAGCCGGAGGGTGATGACCTATTGATGGCCATAGCCAGAGGGTCATTACCTGTTGATGGCACACAGACGGACAGAGGATCATTACCTGTTGATGGCACACAGCCGGATGGTCATTACCTGTTCATGGCGCACTGCCGGATGGTCATTACCTGTTGATGGCACACAGCTGGAGGGTGATGACCAGTTGATGTCGCACTGCCAGATGGTCATTACCTGTTGATGGCACACAGCTGGAGGGTGATGACCAGTTGATGTCACACTGCCAGATGGTCATTACCTGTTGATGGCCCACAGCTGGAGGGTCATTACCTCTTGATGGCACAAGACTGGAAAGAAGATAAAAACATTTGATGGCACACAGCCGGAGGGTGATGACCTATTGATGGCCATAGCCAGAGGGTCATTACCTGTTGATGGCACACAGACGGACAGAGGATCATTACCTGTTGATGGCACACAGCCGGATGGTCATTACCTGTTCATGGCGCACTGCCGGATGGTCATTACCTGTTCATGGCACACAGCTGGAGGGTGATGACCAGTTGATGTCGCACTGCCGGATGGTCATTACCTGTTGATGGCACACAGCCGGAGGGTAATGACCTATTGATGGCCATAGCCAGAGGGTGATTACCTGTTGATGGCGCACTGCCGGATGGTCATTACCTGTTGATGGCACACAGCTGGAGGGTGATGACCAGTTGATGTCGCACTGCCGGATGGTCATTACCTGTTGATGGCACACAGCCGGACAGAGGATCATTACCTGTTGATGGCACACAGCCGGTCAGAGGATAAGATCTTTTGATTGCATACACCGGGTCCCTCCCTGTTAACAAGGAACCCTGGGGAATACTGGTCATCTTGATCCCCCACTGACTATATACTTGTCCACCTCAGCCTACACCATCATGGAGGACACTTCCACCTGTGTCCACTGTAAGGTTGGACTTTCTTTTATAATTACAGCAGATTAATAAACATCATAAAGCTGTAAAACTATCGAGTAATTTATTATAAATTATTATAAAGAAATATAAAGTATGATAGAGAGCTATAGAGGGCACATAAGACGACTAACTATAGAAAGCATGGTATCGCCTGATATATACTGTATATTCTAGATGGCGCTATTACACTAAATACATCACAACCTCCAGGGTGATATTACCGTACAATGCGAGATCACTAATAATGGCCACAGATTATGAGAAAATGACCAGCTCCATAGTCCTGGAGTTATTATAAATGTCTCTAGTGTGAGGCAGGGACTGGACGAGTGTTGGAGGGAGGTATATTCCCCGAGGACGTCCTTTATGTATCCATGCTGCAGAATCTGCCGTATACTTCTGTTCTAGCAGTCAGACATTTCACTCTGCAGATCACAGGCTCAACATTGTGTAAAACTACCACCGTATATAAGAGCACTCAGAATAAAAACTAGCGGCATGCCGTGCACTGCCCACGTCATGTGTACGGGATACAGGACCTGCAGGACCTGGTACGGCCATTATAGTTGATAGATTAATGATACCTGTGCAGATGAAGGGAAAAAAAATATGTGCAACAACAGGAGGAGAAAGTCTCAAAATGTAATTTGAAGAGTATAATAGAGAAATGGGAAACTTCTGGAGATGCAGATAAGTGGTACCAGGGCGAAACATAAGTGTAGTTAGACAAGGGAAAAGTGCAAATGATCCAGCGTAAAGGTTTGTTTAGTAGAAAAAATATTAAAACTTAGCTTTTATTAGCCATATAAAACACTGCTTCACAAAGAATACAGCAAATGTGCAACTATCATAGCTTACAGACCTACGCGTTTCAACAAATCATGTCTTAATTATGGCCCTACTACTAGAATGACAAAAAGGCATATATATATATATATATATATATATATATATCCACGTGCCTGTATGACCTCCCTACAACGCCTGGGCATGCTCCTGATGAGGTTGCGGATGGTCTCCTGTGGGATCTCCTCCCAGACCTGGACTAAAGCATCCGCCAACTCCTGGACAGTCTGTGGTGCAACGTGACGTTGGCGGATGGAGCGAGACATGATGTCCCAGATGTGCTCAATCGGATTCAGGTCTGGGGAACGGGCAGGCCAGTCCATAGCTTCAATGCCTTCATCTTGCAGGAACTGCTGACACTCTCCAGCCACATGAGGTCTGGCATTGTCCTGCATTAGGAGGAACCCAGGGCCAACCGCACCAGCATATGGTCTCACAAGGGGTCTGAGGATCTCATCTCGGTACCTAATGGATGTCAGGCTACCTCTGGCGAGCACATGGAGGGCTGTGCGGCCCTCCAAAGAAATGCCACCCCACACCATTACTCACCCACTCCCAAACCGGTCATGCTGAAGGATGTCGCTCTCCATGGCGTCTCCAGACTCTGTCACGTCTGTCACATGTGCTCAGTGTGAACCTGCTTTCATCTGTGAAGAGCACAGGGCGCGAGTGGCGACTTTGCCAATCCTGGTGTTCTGTGGCAAATGCCAAGCGTCCTGCATGGTGTTGGGCTGTGAGCACAACCCCTATCTGTGGACGTCGGGCCCTCATACCACACTCATGGAGTCGGTATCTAACCGTTTGTGCAGACACATGCACATTTGTGGCCTGCTGGAGGTCATTTTGCAGGGCTCTGGCAGTGCTCCTACTGTTCCTCCTTGCACAAAGGCGGAGGTAGCGGTCCTGCTGCTGGGTTGTTGCCCTCCTACGGCCCCCTCCACATCTCCTGGTGCACTGGCCTGTCCCCTGGTAGCGCCTCCAGCCTCTGGACACAGCCAACCTTCTTGCCACAGCTCACATTGATGTGCCTTCCTGGATAAGCTGCACTATCTGAGCAACTTCTGTGGGTTGTAGAGTCTGTCTCATGCTACCACGAGTGTGAAAGCACAACCAACATTCAAAAGTGACCAAAACATCAGCCAGAAAGCATTGGTACTGAGATGTGGTCTGTGGTCCCCACCTGCAGAACCACTCCTTTATTGAGGGTGTCTTGATAATTGCCAATAATTTCCATCTATCGTCTATTCCATTTGCACATCAGCATGTGAAATTGATTGTCAATCAGTGTTGCTTCCTAAGTGGACAGTTTGATTTCACAGAAGTTTGATTTACTTGGAGTTATATTCTGTTGTTTTAAGTGTTCCCTTTATTTTTGGAGCAGTGTATATAGATACATACAGTGAGTACGGAAAGTATTCAGACTCCTTTAAATTTTTCACTCTTTGTTTCATTGCAGCCATTTGATAAATTCTAAAAAGTTCATTTTTTTTCTCATTAAAGTACACTCTGAACCCCATCTTGACTGAAAAAAACAGCAATGTAGAATTTTTTTGCAAATTTATTAAAAAAGAAAAACTGAAATATCACATGGTCATAAGTATTCAGATCCTTTGCTCAGACACTCATATTTGAGATGGTTCTACTCCTTCAATGGAGTCCAAATGTGTTTAATTAAACTGATAGGACTTGATTTGGAAAGGCACACACCTGTCTATATAAGACCCCACAGCTCACAGTGCATGTCAGACCAAATGAGAATCATGAGCTCAAAGGAACTTCCCAAGGAGCTCAGAGACCGAATTGTGGCAAGGCACAGATCTTGCCAAGGTTATAAAAGAATTTCTGCATTACTCAAGGTTCATAAGAGCACAGTGGCCTCCATAATCCTTAAATGGAAGAAGTTTGGGACCACCAGAAGTCTTCCTAGACATGGCCGTCCAGCCAAACTGAGCAATCATGGGAGAAGAGCCTTGGTGAGAGAGGTAAAGAAGAACCCCAAGATCACTGTGGCTAAGCTCCAGAGATGCAGTAGGGAGATGGGAGAAAGTTCAACAAAGTCAACTATCACTGCAGCCCTCCACCAGTTGGGCCTTTATGGCAGAGAGGCCAGACGGAAGCCTCTCCTCAGTGCAAGACATATGAAAGCCCGCATAGAGTTTGCTCAAAAACACATGAAGGACTCCCAGACTATGAGAAATAAGATTCTCTGGTCTGATGAGACAAAGATAGAACTTTTTGGTGATAATTCTAAGTGGTATGTTTGGAAGAAACCAGGCACTGCTCATCACCTGCCTAATACAATCCCAACAGTGAAACATGGTGGTGGCAGTTGTTAGAACCCTACTGTTAGTTTTTTCTATTTTGTGGTCACGTGACTTTCTGCCTATTTATTCCAGCTCCGCCCTTCAGGCTTTGCTGGACTTCAGTGTTACTTTGACTCTTAATCTAGCCAGGTGCTTTGTACCTACTGTATCTCTCTAGTTTGTTTGGTCCTTGGACCACTAAGTACTTTTGTCTGTTTGTCTTCTTCTGCTACTACTTCTGCCAGGAGGTGTCCAATTTTTTCCCAGTCCTTAGTTCTTTTAGGGACCCCTCCCTTTAATCTATAGGTCTGCGTTCAGACTAGCCGCGGATGAAGGCGTGTCTGTTCACAAGGAACAGGTTGCACACAGCATCGTAGGGAATCAGCTTAGTCCTATTGTATGGACAGATTTCCTCTCTTTCCTTAGTTCTTGTAGCAGATCATAACAGCAGTATCATGCTATGGGTGTGTTTTTCAGCTGCAGGGACAGGACGACTGGTTGCAATTGAAGGAAACATGAATGCGGCCAAGTACAGAGATATCCTGGATGAAAACCTCTTCCAGAGTGCTCTGCACCTCAGGCTTGGCCAAAGGTTCTCCTTCCAACAAGACAATGACCCTAAGCACACAGCTAAAATAACAAAGGAGTGGCTTCAGAACAACTATGTGACCATTCTTGACTTGCCCAGCCAGAGCCCTGACCTAAACCCAATTGAGCATCTTTGGAGAGACCTGAAAATGGCAGTCCACCAACGTTTACCATTCATCCTGACGGAACTGGAGAGGATCTGCAAGGAAGAATGGCAGAGGATCTCAAAATGCAGGTGTGAAAAACTTGTTGCATCATTTCCAAGAAGACTCATGGCTGTACTAGCCCAAAAGGGTGCTTCTACTCAATACTGAGCAAAGGGTCTGAATACTTATGCCCGTGTGATATTTCAGTTTTTCTTTTTTATTATGCAAAAATTTCTACATTTCTGTTTTTTTTCAGACAAGATGGGGTGCAGAGTGGACTTTAATGAGAAAAAAATGAACTTTTTAGAATTTACCAAATGGCTGCAATGAAACAAAGAGTGAAAAATGTAAAGGGGTCTGAATACTTTTCGTACCCAGTGTACATGCATGGAAATAAATGCAGAATTATATTTCTTAATACTGCAGTATCAGATCCTGTCTTGAATTTAACCCCTGTGGTATCCAATGTGAAAATCCACAGGGACTCCCGGTTCAGAAGTTTGCACTTATGATCCCCCCCTCGTGTGGATCTATATACCTTCTCTATCTCCATATATTTAAAGAATGAGGTGTCACCTTTATGAACTCTTGCAAAATGCCTCGATACTGCTGATGTATTTATGGCTTCCAAATTAATCGCATCAGAAAGATGTTTTCTGATACGGACTTTCAGCGCACCTGTGGTACAACCCACATAGTGGACCTTCCACAAGGTGCATTCTATAAGGTATATAACCCCTGATGAATTACAATTGAGGAAATCATGAATTTTATATTCTCTATCATTACTTAAGGACATAAAACTATCTGTTTTAACCGCGTGTAGACACGCTTTGCACCGATTGGCTCCACATCTGAAGAAACCTTTTGTGCTGAGCCAATTTGGTTGTACAGTATTAGTCTCACTGGTGTATAAGCTAGGAGAAAGGATGGTTCCCAGAGCGGGCGCTTTCCTGGCTACAAAGCGGATGGCATTAGAAAGTAGGTTTTTTACTTTCTTGTTCTGATATATAATAGGGTTATACTTTTTAATTCTAGATGTAATTTTATTATACTGAGGACTATAGGTGGTAGAAAACGTTACCCTAGTATCCAATGTGTTAATGTTATTTTTCTGTTTATTTCGGAGTATATCTTTCCGATTTATATTGGAGACAATTCTACTCGCTTTTCTTAAAGACCACTCGGGATAGCACCTATTGGATAGTCTGTTACACATTTTTTCTGATTCCTTCTGAAAAGTGATGTTATCTGAACAATTTCGTATTGTTCGTATTAGCTCACCGTAAGGGATATTTCTCTTAATATGTGGCGGATGACAACATTTAGCTGATAGAATAGAATTTGAGGCTGTAGATTTTCTGTGGGGATTAATTTTGACCAATTCTTTCTCCTTGGTAGCCTCAAGTTCCAGATCCAAAAAAGTAATTTTGGATGAATGGTAGAACTAAGTGAATTTAAGATTAAAATGATTGCAGTTGATGTACTGTACAAATTGTACCACCTCCTCCTGTGTGCCCCCCACACCAGGAGGAGGTCATCAATAAATCTACCGTACCACACAATGTGTCCACTATATGTGTTATCATTATGGTAAATGAAAAGCTCCTTCCACCTACACATCACTATGTTCACTAGCGAAGGAGAAAATTTACTGCCCATGCTGACTCCTCTTTTCTGTAAAAAAAAAACTTTTATCAAAGCTAAAATAATTACGCTCTAAGAGGAACTGTACTGCTATGACCAGAAATTCTTTTATTTCTATAGTGTACGAACTGTATGTGTCAAGGTGGTAGGTTAAACATGCTAAAGCAATATGGTGTGGAATGGAGGGGGTATAATGCCACCACATCACAGGACAATCATCCAAAGTTTTTTTGCCATTCAAATTTATCAAAAATGGTCACTATGAATTTTGAATCTCTAATGTAACTCGGAGTTTCCTGAACCAGAGGCTGTAGGTAAAAATACATCCAGGCACTTAATTTTTCACCATGGGAACCAATCCCCACCACTATGGGTCTTAACCCCTTTACAGCCCAGGGTGTACTAATACGTACTGTACCTGCGCCCTGGGCTTTAAGAGCCAGGTACGTATTAGGACGCCCTGTTGATTTCGGCCACACACAGGCTGTGCGGGTGACATCGCCGCCGGATGTGAGCTGATTTTTGCCTTCAGGCTGTTCCGACTGAGACGTGAAGTAACAAAGTCAGATATCAGGGGTCGGTACCCCTCTTGCAGCAGGGGTCCCTCTGACTAGGCCAGAATGGAGAGTACAGGTGGCGTATGCCGATCCGTCCGTATTCCCTGGGATCCTTTTGCCTGCGGAGCTCTCCTCCTCAGTTCCCCTCCAGGCCTTCTTAAGCAGGGACCTTGACCGGGTAGAGACCTCCGTTAACTCTATCCTGCTCCTCGTTTCAAGGCCAGAGCACGAGGACCGTGCATCTCCATCACGCTGCAGGCTCCTACACAAGGCCAGCTGTGAAGACCACAATCAAACAACCTTGAACTTAAGATGGCTGGCTATTAAATATGTATCTACAAGTGTAACCTAAAAGTGCGTCCTCCACCCTCACCCACTACATGGTTCCCCCTATCTTTGGTTCCCCCATCTCCATTATCCTGCTGGGGCACCACCCTAGTGCATACTAGCCCCCCATAGGACAGGAGTGTGTAGTGTTGAGTGATGAGGTGGGGTCCTGACAGGTGCTCCATCCTAACCTGGGAGAGGAGATACCACACCTCTTTCACAAGATGCAGTACCCCCCTGTAGCGACCGAACCCTCAGGGGCGCCACACCCTCTTCCTCCGTTTTTTGGAATCGTTCCACCAGCACTAGATAATTTATTTTTGACAAAATACAATTGTTGCATTTCTCCCATTGAACTCATAGATGAATCTGAGTAATCATCAGAGGTGACAGCAAAAGAATTATCCGTAACATCATCATGCTCCTTAAAACTCCCTCTTCCAGATCTCTGAAAACGTTTGTGGGAGCGTTTTTTTAAGATGGATGGTAATTGTTTATTCCAACTATAAATCTTGTTCTGCGCATAGTCCTCACTGTCCCTTTTGAACTTGGATCTTTTTATATCCATAATGGTGTTCTCCAACTTGGCTAAATTAGATTTCAGTTTGTCATTACAAATATTAAATTCTTTTAGTTGCACATATTTCCCCAAAGACGATTGTATATTTTTAATATCCAATTTAATTTAAGTCAGTTCCAGTTCCTCATGTTTGATTATGAGGAGCATAAGATTCAGTGAACATTGACTAAGAATCACATTCTGATCTTCTTGAAAACCGTCATTGTATATAGTGGTGGCGACTTTTTTTTAAACGCAGACCTCTAGGGATCATTTCCTTTTTTATATATGTGTCCAAGGTTGTGAGATCCCACCAAACTTTAAGTTCTCTGGTCATTTTGTTTTCCATCTGGAACATGAGATCTTTAAATTCATCCGGTTCTGTTGTCACCACTGACGGTTTATTATCAAAAAGAGATGCTAGTTTGTTCAGTCTAGCCGAACAATCCTCTGTGTCACTGAAATTCATGATGTCAAATTGAGGGGATGTGAAAATCCACAGGGACTCCCGGTTCAGAAGTGTGCACTTGCAGTCAGACAAGCCAATGGCCTGGTAACAGGGGCCAAGCAGAGCCGGGTATGTGGTAATACAAGTGGGCAGTGGAATGAGTCGAGGTTTTGGTAATCATGGTGTAACAGATCGGGCAGACTGACTGGGCAGGAGAGAATTTCATGTTTTCTTGATTATAGCATCATGCGGAGAATTCCTGCTCCTTAATATTAAAAGGGGTTGTCCGGGACTTTTTTTTTTTTTTTTACCATCGACCTAAGAACTAACAGGCAAGTATTTGCTAACTATGTGCCTGTTGTGCCAGGCGCCGATATCTGCTGGTTCAGAGTGGTCACGGAGCGCTCCTGACAGTGATTTTTCAGCTCCCGCTCTGATCTGTTGATGGGGTGTGACAGCCGGTGTCATGTTGATTGACAGCTGGCTCCCTGCTGCCTAACTGCAGGGAGCCGTCTGTCAATCAGCATAAAGTTGGCAGTCACGCCTCCTTGACAGAGCAGTCGGGAAGAGGAAGAGCTGTTCTGTTGACGTGAAGCAGCAGAATCGCTGTTAGGAGCGGTCCAGGAGCAATCTGAGCCACCACAGGGTAGAACAAGCACGTAATAAGCAATTACCTGCCTGATGCTTCTTAGGCTCATTGCATTTTTCTATCTCACCCTGTAGGAGTCACCTTCTCCTCAACCAAAAAGAGAAGGTGCATATCCACCGACATTGTGACACGCCAGCTTCCAGATCCAATTGCAGATAAAATTATGATTTTATTGTTAATTCATTAAAATGATATACACATTGCAAAAATAAAATAAATAAAGGTGGAGACCTCTGTGAAACCTACACGTTTTGAACGCCAAACGTTCTTAGTCCTGCTATAGAAATACATGTAGGAAGTTACAATTTACATGCTCGACCGCGCCATCATATGGGCGTGTTGATCGTTCCTCACGCCCAATTTTCTAAGTAAAGAAATGATAGGGTGAGGGAATAACAGAATAAAAACAAGTGATCTAATCTTGAAAAGTAGGCAGTGTGTATAAAAAATACACAAAGATGATACAAACAATATGATATATACATTAACATAAAATCAAAAAGATAATAAAAGAAAAGTGCTAAACCTGTGTCAGAGAAATAGCTCAGAGCTTAGCGCAAGGAAGCACTCCTTAGAAGAACTCCTTAGGAAAACAGATACAACTACAGCAAGCTGTACCTTCCAGGACTGACCAATGACCAAAATCCAAGCTCTGATTTAATAAGATCACGGTTACACCCACATACCTTCTATTGGTGAGCTCATATGAGGACTTGTCATAGGTGTGCTAGATCTTTTAGAAGTTTATGAGATCCCCAACTTTCAGGATATCTTCACCCATGGAGGTCTCGGGCGGGAAATATCATGGTCATGTTTTCTATCATGATTTTACCTATCTATAGAGATGAAACATGGCATGGATAGCATTATCCATGTATACGATATTAAGTTGGGGGTGTTCGGCTGGCCTTACAATGATGTGAGTGAATGCGTTATGATCGTCCCTTTGCTACGATGTCGAAAATACATCTACCATGAATATTGGATCGATGCAAACCCCAATATTCATCACTGACTACAGTCTTCAGAGTGTCTGAGACAAGTCCTTTGAAAAGAGGAAGCCCTTGCTTCAGAAATGTACTTATCCGCCTCTGAGTTTGCAAATTCTAGACTTGTTGGCTGGTTCTCATCAGATTCTTTGTTGAATTTACCTGACCACGGCAGGAGGCCCTACGTCAATAGAGGTTGAAGTGTCAGCTCTTTCTCACTTTTCTAGTTATAATCCTATATGTTCAATGTGAGAGTGATATGTCCCCTCTCCAGAGATGTCTTTTTGGATTTTACAATTTTTCTTTACGACAGGGTGCAAAATTACCCTCCCCACCCCCAACCAGGATCAAACTGGGGTGTCTGGGGCCACAATAGGAATTGATTCTAGGGGCCCACACTACAGCTGTATATGAAAACCTGTTAGCCATTATCCCGAATATAGTGGAGCGTCGGCTGTAAACTACAGGAGGCTCCTGCACCTCTTACTGTGCGCTACCATAACTGGGATGTACAATTACGGTAATTTGCAGTAAAGGACTTTGTTGGTGAAAACAAGTTATGACCATAGGATCCACAGGAGAGGTGATAACTCCATAGGATCCACAGGAGAGGTGATATCTTATTGGTCAGTGATTGATTGGTCTGACCATTTGGGACTGTACCGATTGGAAGAATGGGGAATTTTTATCCCTGACAGGGCACTTTTATTCCTATTGTAAAATGGAGCGGCAGATTGGGAGTGTCATCTTCTTTGCCAGAAAAAGCCAAGTGCAGTGCTCATATAAAATACATATAATACAGACTGTCTTTGATGTGAGGTCAGGAGCAGATGATGGGAGTGTTACAGATTCCCCTTTAAAAAGGACCTTTTGCTGACAGCCTCTTCACATGGAAGCTCTGTGCTTTGCTCCTGCTCTGCATCCTTTTATTTCCACCTATTAGCAGTGAAATATTGATTCCTTCACACCAAAGGCTGGGGGAAAGTACACAGAAAAGCTTAAAGTGCACTCAGACATGACCAGAAGCAAGCATCAGAAGGAGCAGAGTCCAGATAGTGGGCCTTCCAACATGGCGCCTCCTCCCCCCACACCAGCCAGAGTGAGAGATGCTGAGGCTGCTGCAGCAAAGCTGGGGAGATTTGCCAGACTGACCTTAGATTCTGACCCTTCAGATGATTTACAACCTGATCAGGTATGCTCACAGAGGAAGAGAGATACAGAGACTGTGCAGGGGAGGCAATGTGGCACCACTCTCACAGCAACAGTTAAACAGAGAAGTGCAGGAAATGAAGAGCACTAACAACACCTATGGAGAAGTCAATGATTCTGGGCAAGAGCCTACACGACAAGATGTTTTCTCTGCTGGAAAATCCTGTAGCTTCTCATTAGAAATTCTCAACAAACACATGGGAGGGCTTAGAGAGGACATTAATCTCATCAGACAAAACATGAAGAAAATAAACAGCCGAGTCAATGAGTTGGAGGAAAGAGTGAGTTCTGTTGTGGACAAAATGCCTACTATACATAAATATCTCAGGAGAGGTCTTCAGAATATCAATGCCCTACTCAAGAAGGTTGATGACCTAGAGAATAGGCATCGGCGAAATAACATACGTTTAGTCGGGGTTCATGAAAAAGCGGAGGGTCGTAATTCAGTTGATTTTTTTTTAATCCTGGCTGACTACAATGTTCGGCAAAGACACTCTCTCTCAATTTTTTGCAATTGAAAGAGCTCACAGAGTTCCTACACGTCCTTTGCCACCGGGTGCTCCACCAAGACCTGTACTCATCAAATTCCAAAATTTTAAAGAGAGAGATGTGTCACTCTGGCCTGGATGCCACAAGTATAATAAAGCTGTGTCTGAGAGCAAGGGGGAGATTCTCTAGTCAGGGGAACATTAGCATGCAATACCTCCTGTCTCAGGCCAATAGGGGGAGCAGGCTGCCCCTATAAAAGCTGGAACTGGGGGCAGGGTTAGAGAGAACTGGACGACCTGTCTCAGCACTGAGAAGTGTCCAGAGCAGAGAGGGACAGCTGTATTGCACCCTAAGAGGAAGTGTGGCAGTAGAAGAGCCACAAGCCAGAGACAAGAGGCGAAGAGAGCCTGTCTTGGCAGACAAATAACTCAATTTACCAGACTTTGGTGTCTGAGACTTGGAGGATTCCACATCCCACAGCAGATAACCAGTCCGCAGGGGACTGTATGTTCCTTGGCCTAAGAAACCTGGAGGCTCTGCCACAACAGAAGGGACCAGTAAAGCCATACCAGGCCGGGAGCAGAAAGGAACCCACGTCGCAGGCCATACAGGCGAGAATACATGGAAAGCTCGGAAACATGGGCTGTTACCCTATAAGGTGGAGATAGCCAGAAGGAGCACAGAAAGCACAGTTGGCCTACACCCTCACCCTGACCAGGGCCAATTTCCCAATTGCTCTCAGACATCCAGGTCCCCTCCTAGCCGGGACTGTTTGTGGGTCAGTTTATCTGTTTTAGTAAAGACCCTGGACTGCAACCTGTTGTCTGTGTGCTCCTTGCTCCTCCAGCACTATCAGCACTGGGACTCTCACCACCATCACTCCCACCGTCCACTACACTGCCCTGGGGCTGCACTCTTCCCGTGGGGAGTCACACCACCTCAGCTGCATACACCATCAGCCCCAGCGGTCTGCCCTGCAGCGGCGGTTCCTAATGACCGCAAATCCATGGGTGGCGTAGTCAGACGTTATCAACAGCACTTAGCAGACTACCACTGGCCTGACCACCCTGAGCCACGGAACCGGGTTGCCACTGCTACTCCCATCGTTCCCCTACTGCCCGGATCCAAGTGCCCCACGGCCCAGGGGGGCGAGTCAGCTTTGGCGTAGTCAGCAGGATAGTAACCAACCCAGGGGGCGAGTCAGAGACCTTATCCTACGAAAGGCCAGCGACCACTCTTCACTTACCCTTGATGGAAGGAAAATATCTATTTATCCTGACTTTTCAACAGAAGTTCAGAAGAAGAGGGTCAAGTTCTGGGATAGAAAAAGGAGGCTCTGTGAAAAGCAAATTTCCTATTCTATAATCTACCCTGCTCGGCTCAGGGTGGAGTTCATATGTTTGACTCCCTTCCAGATGCTTTATCATGAATGGATGCCAATAAGAGATCTCTGCGAAATGGAGCTGGATGAGAGACTTCTCCTTGAGGCGGTTTTCTCCAAGCACTTTTCATATACCATTATGAAAAAATGCCTATCCCTGAATCTATTCCGTTATTCTATTATGAGCGGGAAATATTGAGCTATGATGAGTTTTGTACCTGCCTTATTGTACATACAAAGTATTCTTATTTTGTGAGTGGAGCATCTGTGGAGAAAATCTCTTTTGACAGAAAACTTCATCCACTATACATTTACTTTCAATTATTTGGGTATTTTTCTTGTTTTTGGTTTCTCTTCATCCACTATAAGTTCATGCTCAAAACTTATAATTCTGCTCTCCATCCGGCTAAACAAGTCTACTTTACCACTCTCATCACATCTCTAGCCAACAATCCTAAATGACTCTTTGAAACCTTCCACTCCCTCCTGAGCTCTAAAGTACAGACCCCCGTCACCAACCTAAGCGCTGACGATCTGGCCACTTATTTCCTACAAAAAATCAATCATATCTGTCAAGACATTTTTACACAATCCCCTCAGAGTCTAAATTCCATTCCCTCCCGCACCTCAAGTTCACTTTCCATCTTCGAGCTGGTCACAGAAGAAGAAGTGACCAGACTCCTCACTTCTTCCAGCCCTACAACCTGCAACAGTGACCCTATTCCCTCACAGCTCATTCAGTTCCTTTCCCCAGCTGTCACTGTGGAGGTTTCACCGATTTAAGATACACTAGGTAACTGCTCTCCTCCTAATTAAAGATGTCCGAGTGAATGCAAATCAACCAAATTTGCTAATATGGTTGAAAAACTTCACTCAGAGACTAAACCACGCAAAATGACGTACTTTATTATGTAGACATGGGGTTATATAGTATTCTACTTCTAGGTGGGATTAGTAAAATTCATTGCTCCTTCTGATAACTTGGCACACTGCAATTTGCTCATCCATGTATCTCCTGGCCTCAGTAACACCTTAGGAATTCTGATGGGAGGGGTGAAGTCGTCTCTCAGCGCCATCTTTGCCAACTCGACATGAATCTCTCTGTTATCAGTCATGCACATGCATACGTCATTCCCAGGAAATCATTTAGTTGTTCATGTCTACAATAAGGCTGTGTGCCCACGAGGCATTTTTCAGCATTTCCGCAGCGGCAATTTCGCTGCAGAAACGCTTAAAAAACGCTTGGTAGAAGGCCTGCCATGTTCCCCAATGATAATCCGCATGTGCTGTGTACATGCTGCAGAAATTTCCGCTGCGTCTTATCATTGCGGAAAAAAACGCAGCATGACCAATTATTTTGCGGAAGCGCTGCGTTTTCGCCTCCATTGACTTGCATTGGAACGCATGGAATCCGCATCACTGGATCTGTACATGCGCATTCCATGCGTTTCAATGTGCGGATGGTACCCGGGTCTGGAGAAGAGGAGACTCTCGGACCCAGGTACCATAGTACCTGTAAAAAAAGAATAAAATAAAAGATAAATATTATACTTACCTTCTGATGGCCCCCGGTGTGCTTGTCTTCGCTTGTTGGCAGATCGCGGTGGACTCAAGGACCTGCGCTGACGTCATTTAGTCATGTGACGGCAGGTCCTTCAGTGTACCGCGAGCTGCCGGCAAGCTGAGACGCATCGGATAAAGACACCGGGGGCCATCAGAAGGTAAGTAAGACATTTATTTTTTATTTTTTAACATTCTTTCGGACACACTATATAAATCCATGCCGTTTGCATGGATTTATATAGTGTGACCAAGTTGTCAAGCACTTTCCAAGTGATGTTAAAATCGCTTGGAAAGCGCTTTTCAATGCGCATGCGGAAATGCATGTGAAGAAAGCTTCACATCCGCTTGTCCCTGGCAGGAAAAACGCATGTAAAATCCGCATGTACAATCCACATGTAAAATCCGCATGTACAATCCGCATACATTTTTTCTGCCAGGGAGATGCAGAAACGCTCAGGAAAAATCCGGAGCATTTCTGCATCGTGGGCACATAGCCTGAGAACAGAAACTGTTATATATCATTAACTATTAACATAATCAATGTGCATATACACATTTGCATACATACATACACATAGATTATTCCATCATCTCTATATTAATTCACACTGATTAGGTAATCTATTAAAATAAACTAATTGATTTTCTATAATATATATATTTTACCTTGACATCACTACCCACCTAACTAAAATATTTGACCTCTCTCTTTCTTCAGGTATCTTTCCCTCCTCTCTTAAACATGCCATCATAACCCTTTTACTGAAAAAGCCATCCCTGGACCAGAACTGCACTGCTAACTACAGACCGGTCTCTAATCTTCCCTTCATCTCTAAACTCCAGGAACGCCTGGTCCATTCCCGCCTAATCCGCTATCTCTCAGATAACTCTCTTCTCAACCCTTTACAATCCGGTTTCCGCTCCTCACACTCTACTGAAACTGCCCTCACTAAAGTCTCTAATGATCTACTAACAGCTAAATCTAATGGTCACTATTCCCTGCTGTTTCTCCTGGATCTCTCTTTTGACACTGTAGATCATCAGCTCCTCCTCACTATGCTCCGCTGTATAGGCCTCCAGGACACCACTCCCTCCTGGTTCTTCTCCTACCTCTGACCGCTCCTTCACGGCATCTTTTGCCGGCTCTTCTTCCTCTAATCTTCCTCTTACTATCGGGGTTCCACAAGGATCAGTCCTAGGTCCCCTCCTCTTCTCCTTGTATACTGCTCCTATTGGACAAACCATCAGCAGATTTGATTTCCAGTACCATCTCAATGCTGATGACACCCAACTATACACCTCTTCACCTGACATCACCCCCACTCTAATACAAAATACCAGTGATTGTCTGTCTGCTGTCTCTAACATCAAGTCTTCCCTCTATCTGAAACTGAATCTCTCCAAAACTGAACTCCTTGTTTTTTCTCTCTCTACTAACCTACCTATACCTGACTTTTCAATTTTCTTGGGTTGCGCCACCATAACCCCCAAGCAGCAAGCTCGATGTCTTGGAGTCATATTTGACACACAACTTTCCTTTATCCCCCATGTACAATCATGTAATGCAGGTGCGGGAATGCAACGCACAGAGACACAAGGCGAGAACAGTCTGAGATGAAAATAAACAATATTATGCAACAGGTATTCTGAACAAGGGATTAGTAACAAGGGTAATGAACAGTAATTCAATATATCAGCAAAAGGCAAAATCTCTCAAAATAAGACGCAGTCTCTCAAAGTAAGGTGAAGCCTCTCAAAGTAAGGTGAAGTCTCTTAAGTAAGGTGCAGTCTCTTTAGTAGGGTGAAGTCTCTTAAGTAAGGTGAAGTCTCTTAAGTAAGGTGCAGTCTCTTTAGTACGGTGAAGTCTCTTAAGTAAGGTGAAGTCTCTTAAGTAAGGCGAAGTCTCTTAAGTAGGGTGATGCCCCCAGTCATGGGAGACACCACGTAAGTTCTTTAACTGTACATTTGGCCCTAGCGGGGGTCACCGGTTATTCCCGCTAGGCCGTGAGTCTCTTCCGCATAAATTCAATTAGATCACGTTGTGCTCCTTTAGTCCCAACCGTTCCCCTCCCAACCTGAGTATCTAAACCCAATTGTCCCCGGTACTGTGGGTGAACAGTGGAAGTGACGGCCCTGTTCACGTATGCAGCTCCGCTGCTTCCGCTGGCGTGACTTTCCTGGGGCAACCGTCTCTCAACTCCTCTCTGCTTGGCTGTTGGAGGCAGTCTCTCGAGCCTTGGATAGGGGGGTCCAGGCCTCGTCTGTCGGCGGGCGACGTAGGGTTCCGCGAACTCACTCAGCACCGCAATTAGGTTCCTAGTCTCCTCAGCAGGCACAGCACTCAGGTAACATCCGCGAGATATCCGGAGCTCTTTTACCGGTGCCCGGCTGTGGCACCTCACAGGCCTCTGGCTTAGGCCTGTCACGCGGGGTTTCTCAGGACACAGGGAACACATCTGCTCCTTTCTGCTGCTTGGCGCCAAAGACCCCTCAGGTTTGGCGCACTGGCCTCTTATTTTCCGGAACTCCTTCCTGGAAGTCACCTGATCAGGTCCAGTGTCTGAACTTGCTCTCCCTGCAACTTCCCTTGCATATCTTGGTTCCGCTTGACTGCGTCTGGCCAGTAGATGGCAGTCTCTTTCCATCCTTGAAATATCATGTAGAAGTTCTTTTACAAGCTCTCTTGACTGGGCTACAATCACTCACTCACTCATGTCACCTGCACCTTAAAAACATCTCCAGAACCCCACATTTTCTCACCTTTGATACTGCAAAAACTCTTACTGTCGCTCTTATTCACTCTCGTCTGGACTACTGAAACTCTCTTCTAATCGGTCTCCCTCTAAACAAACTCTCTCCTCTCCAATCCATTCTGAATGCAGCAGCCAGGGTCGTATTTCTATCAGGCCGCTTCACCAACGCCTCTAACCAGTGCCAGTTATTGCACTGGTTACCCATTCACCACAGAATACAATACAAACTCATCTTTCTCACCCATAAAGCCCTCCACAGTTCTGCACCACCCTATATCTCATCCCTCATTTCTGTCTATCACCCCTCCCGTGCCCTCCGTTCTGCAACTGATCTAAAACTAATATCCTCCTAAATCCCAACCTCGCAGGGGGAGGGGATTTTACCACCTACCTCCACCCTTTCTGGGATAAATTCCATACTGGAAATATTTTTCAAAATGCACAATATACATCTCTACATTATCTGCTAGAGGAGGTAGGCATAGTGGACCTATGGAGAATACGGCACCCTGATGTCAGACAATATTCCTGTTACTTCGCCTCCCATCATTCTTTGTCAAGAATAGACCAAGCTATTGGCTTTGAATCAATCATACCCTATATTAAATCGGTGAGGTATCTGCCAAGGAGTGTCTCTGACCACTCGCCTATACAGGTACAACTGCAGATGGGTGCTGTGAGGTCTTCGGGGGAATATACATGGCACATCAATCCTTTTTGGCTGCAACTAATTGGTCCTACTCTTAGCTCTAGAATCTTAGAATATTTTCGTTTTAATGATGGGTCGTCATCTACGAGATTTATATGGGATGCTATGAAAGCATATGTACGGGGAATATGCATAGGGGAGATCAATAAGATAAAATCCAAAATAAAGGAGTTAACCCAAAAATTGCAACAGAATGTTTGCGAAAAGGAGGCACAAGTAGAATGAAATGGGAAAATGCACAGAAAATATTGTCTGATCATTTGCTATCATAAGTTTCTCAGAAACAATTGTTTGTTAAGCAAAGATACTTTATAAAGCAAGGGTCTCAAACTCGGCTGGGTAGATGGGCCGCATTCTTTGCATGACAAAATGACATTTTTAGTGATATCATTTTTTTTTCTATACACCTTTTGAATTTGTCCTCATCTTGTATTAACCCCTTTACAGCCCATGACATACTAATACGCGTCTGTGCCCTGGGCTTTAAGAGCCTGACCCGTATTAGTACGTCATGGCGATCGTGCGCGCACACAGGCTGTGCGGGCGCGATCGCCGCCGGGTGTCAGCTCCCAGCACATTAACCCCCGCAATGCTGCGATCGAAGTCGATCGCAGCATTGCGGTGGCAAGGGGAGGTGATCGCAATACTCACCTCCTCTTCTGGCCTCCAGCGCTGTCTGCCGCGGCTTCCCGGGTGTTGCCATGATGACCCGATGTCGTCATGACAACATCCGGGTCACCAGACAGCAGGAAGATTGTTTGGTCATGCGCAGTGCATGACCGAACAATCTTCTCACTATGCAGCGCTGACTGCCTGCATGGCTCAGGGATGGTGCTCCATCCCTATGCTATGCAGGCGATCAGAATAAAAAAAGTGAAAGTCCCAGAGTGGGACAAAGTAAAAAAGTCTAAAACCTCTCAGAAAGTGAAAAAAAAATTAAAAAAAAATTGTAAAAATATTTAAAAAAACATAAAAAAAAATAATCCATCAAAAATAAAAATATAATGTACCCATCAATAAATATTATTATGAAAAAAAAAACAAAACATTAAAAGTACACATATTTGGTATCGCCGCGTCCGGAACGACCTGACCTATAAAACTGTCCCACTAGTTAACCCCTTCATTGAACACGGTAAAAAAAAAAAAAAAAACGAAGCAAAAAACAATGCTTTATCATCATACTGCCAAACAAAAAATGGAATAACACACGATCAAAAAAATGCGTATAAATAAAAATGGTACCGCTGAAAACGTAATCTTGTCCCGTAAAAAACATGCCGCCATACAGCTCCATAATCCAAAAATTCTAAAAGTTATAGCTCTCAGAATAAAGCGATGCAAAAAAATTATTTTTTCTATAAAATGTCTATTATTGTGTAAAAGCGCCAAAACATAGAAAAACGATATAAATGTGAAACCGCTGTAAACGTACTGACCCAAAGAATAAAGCTACCTTATCAATTTTACCACACGCGGAGTAGAATAAAAAAAATAAAAAATAAAAAAAAAATTCCTGAATTGTAGGTTTTTGTTTATTCTGCCTCCCAAAAGCTGGAATAGAAAGCGATCAAAATATGTCACGTGCCTGAAAATGGCACCAATAAAAACGTCAACTTGTCCCACAAAAAAAAATCCATCACATGACTCTGTCGGCCAAAATATGGAAAAATTATAGCTCTCAAAATATGGCGATGCAAAAACTAGATTTTACAAAATATGTGTCTTATAGTGTGTGACAGCTGTCAATCATAAAAACCCAATATCATTCTGATATCTCTGTAGTCGCACCGACCCGAAGAATAAGGTCGTCTAATCACTTATACACGAGGAACGGCGTAAACAATAAACACTAGGGCTAGGGTTGGGGTTAGGGTTGTGCTAATGTTAGGGTTGGGGTCAGGGCTGGGCTAGGGTAGGGTTAGGGTTGGGGGTAAGGAATGTTTTTTTTTTTTTTATAAAAAAAAAAAAAAAAAAGTTGACGATATGGCAACTAGTGTTGAACACAAATGCTCGCTACTTGAGTTTGCATCGGGTACTCGGGTATGCATTGAGCATCGCGGGTGCTCGAGTCTCCGCCCCATATGCTTCGCGGCCAAAATAACCTCGCGGGGATTGCCTGCCATGCTCGAGCGATCCCCGCATGTTTTTTTGGGGGTGTCTAATAACCGTGAAACATGCGGGAGGGGACTCGAGCATTTCACTTGAGCACCTGTGATACATGGTGCATACCTGAGTACCCGATGCAAACTCAAGTAGTGAGCACTTGCGCTCAAGACTAATGACAACTTATTCAATATGATGACCTAATGTCATCAAATTTTGTGTCGTACCTCTGGGTTCAAAATGTTCACTATACCCCTTGATAAAATCCTTGAGGGGTGTAGTTTCCAAAATGGGGTCACTTGTGGGGGGTTTCAACTATTTAGGCACATCAGGGGCTCTTCAAACGCGACATGGCGTCCGCTATCGATTCCAGCCAATTTTGCGTTCAAAAAGTCACACAGTGCTCCTTCCCTTCTGAACTCTGCCGTGCGCCCAAACACTGTATTTTCCTGACATATGGGGTATTGGCGTACTCAGGAGAAATTGCACAAAAGTTTTTGGGGTCCATTTTCCTCTCTTACCCTTGTGAAAATAAAAAAATTGTGGCTAAAACATCATTGTTGTGGAAAAAATTTGATTTTTTTATATTCACGGCTCCATGTTATAAACTTCTGTAAAGGACTTGGGGGTTCAAGGTGCTCTCCACACATCTAGATAAGTTCCCTGAGGGGTCTAGTTTCCAAAATGGTGTCACTTGTGGGGGGTTTCGACTGTTTAGGCACATCAGGGGCACATCCGCTAATTATTCAAGAAAATTTTACAATCAAAAAGTCAAATGGCGCTCCTTCCCTTCCGAACCCTGCCGCACGCCCAAACAGTGGTTTGCCCCCACATATGGGGTATCTGCTAACTCATGAGAAATTGCACAACAAACTGCATAGTGCAATTTCTTCTGTTACCCTTATGAAAATGAAAAACTGGGGGCTGAAAAACATTTTTTGTGGGAAAAATGTGAAAATTTTATTTTTACGGCTCATTGTTATAAACTTCTGTGAAGCACCTGGGGGTTCAAGGTGCTCACCATACATCTAGATAAGTTCCCTGAGGGGTATAGTTTCCAAAATGGGGTCACATGTGGGGGGTTTCCACTGTTTAGGCACATGAGGGGCTCCCCAAATGCAATATGCCGTCCGCTAATTATTCAAGCAAATTTTACATTTAAAAATTCAAATGGCGCTCCTTCCCTTCCGAACCCTGCTGTGCGCCCAAACAGTGGTTTTCCCCCACATATGGGGTAGCTGCTTACTCAGGAGAAATTGATCAACAAATTTTGGGGTCTATTTTTTCCTGTTACCCCTGCGAAAATAAAAAAAATTGGGTCTAAAGTAACATTTTTGTGAAAAAAGTTAAATGTTAATTTTTTTTCTTCCACATTCCAAAAATTCCTGTGAAGCACCTGAAGGGTTAATAAAGTTCTTGAATGTGGTTTTGAGCACCTTGAGGGGTGCCGTTTTTAGAATGGCATCACTTTTGGGTATTTTCTGTCATAAAGACCCCTCAAAGTGACTTTAAATATGATGTGGTCTGATTTAAGGGCATAAAAATTAAAATTTTGAGAATTGCAAAATTTTCAAAATTTTTGCCAAATTTCCATTTTTTTTTACAAATAAACGCAAGTGATATCGAAGAAATTTTACCACAATCATGAAGTACAATATGTCACGAAAAACAGTCTCAGAATCAGGGAGATCCGTTGAAGCGTTCCAGAGTAATTACCTCATAAAGTGACAGTGGTCAGAATTGTAAAAATTGGCCTGGTCATTAATGTGCAAACCACCTTGGGTTGTAAAGGGGTTAATAACTCATCCTGGTCCTCATCTTGTAGTAATGCCTCATCTAATGCCTCATCCTGGTCCTCATCTTGTAGTAATGTCTCATCCTGGTCCTCATCTTTTAGTAATGACCCATCCTGGTCCTCATCTTGTAGTAATGCACCATCCTGGTCCTCATCTTGTAGTAATGCCCCATCCTGGTCCTCAACTTGTAGTAATGCACCATCCTGGTCCTCATCTTGTAGTAATGCCCAATCCAGGTCCCCATCTTGTCGTAATGTCCCCCATTCAGGTCCCCAACTTGTCGTAATGTCCCCCATCCAGGTCCCCATCTTGTCGTAATGTCCCCCATCTAGGTCCCCATCTTGTTATAATGTCCCCATCTTGTAGGAATGTCCCCCATCCAGGTCCCCACATTGTAGAAATGTTCCTATCCAGGTCCCCACATTGTAGGAATGTTCCTATCCAGGTCCCCACATTGTAGATATGTTCCAATCCAGTTCCCCATATTGTAGATATGTCCCCATCCAGGTCCCCACATTGTAGGAATGTCCCTATCCAGGTCCCCACACTGTAGATATGTCCCCATCCAGGTCCCCATATTGCAGGAATGTCCCCATTCAGGTGCCACATTGTAGGAATGTCCCCATCCAGGTCCCACATTGTAGGAATGTTCCTATCCAGGTCCCTATATTGTAGGAATGTCCCCATTCAGGTCCCACATTGTAGGAATGTTTCTATCCAGGTCCCCATATTGTAGGAATGTCTCCATTCAGGTCCAACATTGTAGGAATGTCCCCATCCAGGTCCCACATTGTAGGAATGTTCCTATCCAGGTTCCCATATTGTAGGAATGTCCCCATTCAGGTCCCACATAGTAGGAATGTCCCCATCCAGGTCCCACATTGTAGGAATGTTCCTATCCAGGTCCCCATATTGTAGGAATGTCTCCATTCATGTCCCACATTGTAGGAATGTCCCTATCCAGGTCCCACATTGTAGGAATGTTCCTATCCAGGTCCCTATATTGTAGGAATGTCCCCATTCAGGTCCCTCATTGTAGGAATGTCCCCAACCAGGTCCCACATTGTAGGAATGTTCCTATCCAGGTCCCCATATTGTAGGAATGTCCCCATTCAGGTCCCACATAGTAGGAATGTCCCCATCCAGGTCCCACATTGTAGGAATGTTCCTATCCAGGTTCCCATATTGTAGGAATGTCCCCATTCAGGTCCCACATTGTAGGAATGTTCCTATCCAGGTCCCCATATTGTAGGAATGTCTCCATTCAGGTCCCACATTGTAGGAATGTCCCCATCCAGGTCCCACATTGTAGGAATGTTCCTATCCAGGTTCCCATATTGTAGGAATGTCCCCATTCAGGTCCCTATATTGTAGGAATGTCCGCTGTTCCATTCTTCACATACATATATAAGAAAAAAAAAGTCTCTTCTCACCTGTCCTCCGTTCCCTCGGTGTCCTTTCTGCATATGCGGGCGCAGGCACCATAGACCCCTTGACGATCGCGGCCTGGTCCAGGAGCTTCCGGCAGCTGCGCTTTAGTTCAGTGTATTGCTGCGCAGAGACCAATGCCTGCCACCGGCCTATCAGAGGCCAGCAGCTGACATCTACCCATGTTAGTGATGTCATGCACCGCTGCGCTGGGACGCGGATGTCCGCTGCTGGCCTCTGATAGGCCGGTGGCTGGCATTGGTATTGTATCATGCAGAGAGCCGGTCTCTGCGCAGCAATACACTGAACTAAAGTGCAGCTGTCGGCAGCTCCTGGACCGGGCCGCGATCGGGGTCTATGGTGCCTACAGGCCGCATGAACCAATCTGAAGGGCCACATGCGACCCGCGTGTTTGAGACCCCTGGTTTAGGATGAGTCTGTCTCTCATACTCTGCTGACCTCACCCCTCCTTGGATAAACCCCCTTCCCACTGCCCCCTTTACTTTTTCCCTGCCCCTCTTCAGGGACGCCTGGAGCTGGTGCTCACACACTATCATACAGGTCACCACGCAATAAAGGTAATATGAAGCAATTAAAGTAGTGAAAGAGGTTAAAACATAACCTTTAATGAATACGTAGGTAAAAAGATATAAAACGTCACTAGGACCTAAAATCCAGTTAATGCCTGCCAATGGTAGTAAAACAAAGCTACCTATCATAAATATGTACTCGTTATAAACAGGAATTTATATGGCATGAACACCAAATGTATCCAACCTGTATATTTAACAAGACAGTGGCAAGAAAAATGATAGAGCTGTCAATAACACATCTCAATAAGCGTGCAACATATCCGATGACCAGTCCTCACACTGTACTCACACAGTGGGTCCTCACACTGTATGCAGGAGGCTGTGTGGGTCCTCACACTGTATGCAGGAGGCTGTGTGGGTCCTCACACTATATGCAGGAGGCTGTGTGGGGACTGATACTGTATATAGGAGGCTATGTGAGGGCTCATACTCATATAGGAGGTTGTGTGAGGGCTCACATTGTATATAGGAGGCTATGTGGGGCTCACACTGTACAGTATATGGAAGGCTATGTGGGGCTGTAAAAAGGAGACTATGTGGTGGCTCCTGTTCAGCTGCCACAGAATATTCATCTGACCACTGGACCACGGTTCTACAAATTGCTCGTCTCTATATACCAGTCATGCTGTATATTCTCCTATATATATATTGTACTGTATGTGGTATACTATGTATACTATGTGCACGGACATCAGATGAAGCACTCAAGATAATTAGTGACTGCTACATCATATACTATTATGTGGAGTTGAAGTTTACAATGATGATTTCATTGATCAAGTATGTTTGAAAACATATACAAAATAATAATTCATAGGTATCTATCTAGCAGACCTGGGCTTATGTGTGACCACCTTTACTCTGCTGATATGTTATTTTAGGAGTGTAGAAAAACACAGCATACTACACAGGGGCGGACACAGACTGTAGTGGGCCCCTGTGCAAGAATTTTTTGGGGGCTCCCCCCGCCCTTCATAGGGGGCATGAAGGCCCCCCCCCACGTGCATCTCTCATCCCCCCCCGTGCATCTCTCATCCCCCCGTGCATCTCTGATTCCCCCCACTCCAAGTTAATTAATTGTATGTAAAAAAAATACAACTTGTTATACTTACCCCCAGGGCCGGCTCCAGGTTTTTGTGGGCCCTGGGCGACAGAGTTTCAGTGGGCCCCTTTAACACATACCATGATTCATGATGCACAGATACCCCAGAGAAATATATATATATAGTACAAGGTCAAGGATTTCACTTACTACATTACATCAGCGATATCTATTGTAAATTCTACAATAGCTCAGAAACCGGCGAATCCTCACAACGCACAGAGCAGACCGGACAGTATAGTCCTCCATACAGTATTATGGGCACCATATCATGCTCCATACAGGATACTGACCGCCTTATAATGCTCCATACAGGATACTGGTCCCCATATAATGCTCCATACAGGATACTGGTCCCAATATAACGCTCCATAGAGGATACTGGTCCCCATATAACACTGCATACAGAATACTGGCCCCCATATAACGCTCCCTACCGAATACTGTCCCCCATATATCGCTCCATACAGAATACTGACCCCCATATAACGCTCCATACAGAATATTGGCCCCCATATAACGCTCCATGCAGGCTGTTCCCCCCTTATAATGCCCCATTACACAAGCGATATCTATTGTAAATTCTACAATAGCTCAGAAACCGGTGAATCCTCACAGCACACAGTGCAGACCGGACAGTATAGTCCTCCATACAGTAATATGGACACCATATAATGCTCCATACAGGATACTGACCCCCTTATAATGCTCCATACAGGATACTGGTCCCCATATAATGCTCCATGCAGGATACTGGTCCCCATATAACTCTCCATACAGAATATTGGCCCCCATGTAACGCTCCATGCAGGCTGTTCCCCCCTTATAATGCCCCATGCCGGATGACACCCATCTTTTAATGCGCTATGCAGGATGTCACATCTACCCCCCATAAAATGCCCCATGCAGGATGTCACCTCTTCCCCCCATATAATGCCCCTTGCAGGATGTCACTTCCCCCCTTTTCAATGCCCCATGCAGCATGTCAGACCACCCCCTCCCTTATAATGCCCCATGCAGGAGGTCACCCCCCCTCCTTATAATGCCCCATGCAGTATGTCACACACCCACCCTCTATATAATGCCCCATGCAGGATGTCAATTCCCCCCTCCCCCTCTTATAATGCCCCATGCAGGATGTCACACCGCCTCCCTTATAATGCCCCATGCAGAATGTCACGCCCCCCCTCCCTTATAATGCCCCATGCAGGATGTCACTTTCCCCCTTCCCCTCTTATAATACCCCATGCAGGATGTCACTTCCCCCCTTCCCCTCTTATAATGCCCCATGCAGGATGTCACTTCCCCCCTTCCCCTCTTATAATTCCCCATGCAGGATGTCACTTCCCCCCTTCCCCTCTTATAATGCCCCATGCAGGATGTCACTTCCCCCTTCCCCTCTTATAATGCCCCATGCAGGATGTCACATCCCTCTCCCCCCACCCCCATATAATGCCCCCATGCAGGATGTCAATTCCCCCCTCCCCCATATAATGCCCCAATCAGGATGCCAATCCCCCCCTATATAATGCCCCATGCAAGATGTCACACCACCTCCCCCATATAATGCCCCATGCAGGATGTCACACCCACTCTCCCCCCACCATTAAATGCCCCATGCCCCCATACATATAAAAAAAAAATCAAATACTCACCTCACTTCTTACTTGCTGCTAATCCGGACTCCAGCGTTGAGTGCGTCTTCCCTCTCTATGATGTGACAGCTCAGGAGAGAGCGCGAGGTGTAAAGACGTCACCGCGCCCTCTGACCTGAGACGTCATAGTCAGAGGACGTGGCAGACGCTGCGGAGGCACGGGGAGGGGTAAGTATTGTGCTGGCGCCGTCACATGACCGGAGATGTCCCTGCGCTCAGCATGCTGAGCGCAGGCACATCTTCGGTCATGTGACGGCGGGGGGTCCTGCGGGGGGGGGGCCCATGATGAGACGCACAAGAGGGGGGCTCCGAGGGGGCCCCGACCGGCCGGGCCCCATGCTGGAGTCAGTGCAGTCATGCCATGATGGCGGCCCTGCTGGAGGCTTGAGGGGCCCGCTCTCCCTCGGGGGCCCCCGTTCAATGAACCGGCTGCACGGGCGGTAGGTCCGCCCCTGGTACTACATCTCTAAAAAGGTATATCTGCTTTAAAAATAGTAATACATAAGAATAATATGTACTATGTCTGACCACTACAAACACTCATCTGAACTGGTCCAAGTGCTGTCAGCTTTTTTCACGGGCAACATTTAGACAATACGGTTGTGTGAATATAGGCTTATGATGCATCTGGTAATAAACATGTTAAGGATGGACCGCTACTCATGGGCCACTGCTGTGTGCTTGCCCCCCAGGCTAAAATGTGCCAGCCAGCCCCTGCTGCACTGGGTGCCAGAAAACCTAGATACACCTTTGGAATAGGTATCCTGCAAAGTAAGGATGGGGTTTGGTGTTTTTAAGTGATTTTATTGACTCTGTGCATTTATATTTTGTATCAATAATATGATATGGTTATATATATCTTCTGGATATCAGGAGGGCTTATCCCTGTGCATTGACTCTCTCCTTCTCCTTCGATGTCCTGTATAGGCCAAAAAAACCTACGCGTTTCGAGGACTCACAGTTCCTCTTCGTCAGCTTTTCGCTGGTAGTCAAACTGGTAACCTAATAAAGTCCAAACGCCCCCCACAAAGATAATACAACCAAAGAAATGGAGGAAGATCCAATACTATCAAGACGGTGCAAAAGGACATATGGAGGTGCAATAGAACTAAGATAGAATTCCAATAAGAATAGACTGTGTGTGAAAAAAATAATAATAAAAAAGACTTTGTTCAAACTTTCACAATTAGTTAAAAATGAATAAAAATGATATACTTATATTTCTGATGGCTATAAAAAACAGTCTGTTAATCAGTGTATATTACCAGGATAGTATAAATTCGGCACTTAGTACCATCAAGAGATAAAAAGGAAAAAATGAAGGAGAAAAATAAAAACATTATATTGTATCTCCAATAGGGGTATCAATATATAGAAACAAATACATCTATAAAATAGGTGGATTCAAAGGAATATATCCAAAAGACATATTATATAGATAAAATATAAGGAGGTTCATAAAAGTGCAATGTAAATGTTCAATTGGTACAGGGATAAAAAATACATACAGTATATACCGCTGCGAGTTGAAGGCATACAGCTGACTCTCGTGATTAAGGCCCTGCAGAGCCAAGCTATTTAATGTGAAGATCCATTTGGATTCCATCCGCGACATTAATCTCAGGTAATCACCTCCCCTCCATTTTCTGGGGACAAATCGGATCCCACAAAACTTCGTGTCCTTATCAGATTGGTTGTGGAACTTCCGGTAGTGCCGGGACAGTGGATGCCCTTCAAAACCTTCATTCATGTTGATAAAGTGTTCCTTCAGCCTTTTGATAACTTGCGCTTTGTACAGACATCTCCTCCTGCCAAGGTATAAAAAGGGCGTGGCTTGGGGTGTGGATAGGGGCGTGGTCAGACTACGCGTGCCGCATGGTTTCGCCCTCTTTCTAGTCCTCATAGGTTGGTGGTATGCTTGTACTGAGGAGATCTGGGCTATCAGTGATTAGGTCCCATATTGTGCACTGTAAGGTCTGGAAAAGCTCCTTCTATCCGTCTCTGTAGCACCAGAGGAAGAACAGAGGGGAAAAGACAGGATTTTCTACATGTCGTGTTATGTAGATGTTCTGCAGATTTATCACAACCGTCCACAAGAAGAAACTGCCATCACAGAGCCGCCTTTAGCTGTTGGAAAAGTTTAAACTTAGTTTTGAATAGTTGCTATAGGCAACAGGGACCGTTTCTATTTATGCTGGGTCACATGATGCTGGTGCTGGGTGATCTCATGTGTCGGAATATTGTGGGTGATGATGTCACAGAGGGCGTTGTGATGTCACCCTTGGGGTATATAAGGGGGCTCCATCCACCTGGAGCTCATATCTCATTGGCCATATCTTGGTGCTGAGATACCCCCTGGAGACAATGAGGATCGCCATATTGTTTCTGTGCTGTACCCTGTTCTACCCTGTGAATTACCATAGGCTGCCGGTGAGTACCTGTCTATTATTACATATGGAGGACGTTTAGAATCAGCTGCGGCAGGGGAAGGGGATGGGGAGGAGGGTCCTGTAAGAATTTACCTGCGGGAATAAGAGGTTATGGCAGGGAAAGGAGCTTAGGAAGTGACAGTCAGAGGGGATATAAGTGTGGGGTGACCCCTCTGACTCCCACATTCCTGCCTTGTCCTTGTAGTGATTAATGACTTTGGTGTTGTCCCTTATATATCACTTTGCAGTCACCAGTGATCGCTCCGCACTGTGATCCTAAACTACAGTCTCATTTACCTTTTTGCAAACGCCCAGAAGGGGAGGAGTGACATCACACCCATGTGAGCAGATCCCGCCCACTTTTACTGCAGTCGTAATGCGAGCTAGCTGTATTCTGTTTTCATGGAAATGTCAGCAGCTGCTCCCCCTAGTGTTTACAAGATGAAAACATCAAAACAGTTAAAATATTTTTTCAGATTTTATACCATTGAACCCTTTTTAAATATATATGTGTATTTATATATAAATATAAATACTTTACAATTTTACAATTGTAAAAAAATTGCTGACACTTTCCCTTTAACAGATCTAAAGACGTTCTGCTTCATGTGCCATTGTGACCAATCACAGCACAGATTATATTTTTTAAACTTTTCTTGAAAAACTGAAGCTGCTCCGTGATTGGAAATCATGTGGAAGGGTTCTCTTTTAGACATTTAGTTAGGTCCAAAGTATCAGTGACATGATGAATAGAACTGTGCAATGATGTCACAGAGGGCTTTGTGATGTCACCCCTGGGTATATTAGAAGCCTCGGCCCATCTGCAGCTTGTATCTCATTGACCATACCTTGGTGCTGAGAGACCTCTGGAGATGATGAGTATCATCCTATCATTTCTGTGCTTTACGTTGCTCTACCCCCCACATTACAGTACACTGAGGGCGAGTATGTTCTCATCAATATGGAGGTCACAAGGATCAGCTAATGAGAACATCGCCTCTTGCAGGACTTCTCATACTGGACACGTGACAGTCCGTCATATGAAAGTCCAACTGTAAATAATATTCCATGGACCCTGGAGGTGAATCCCAAACTTCTTCCTGATCTTCTCAATGGGATATTTCTGAAAGTTGCTTGATAATGTATCCATCACTGTATAATAACAAGGGCTCTCTGTTTGACTGGATTGGGTATAAATATACAGGACTTATTATGTTTTTTTTCTTTATTATAGGATGACCCACTACCCGTGGATCTCAGGAGAAGCACCTATCAAGCTTCCATCAATCTTCCTCTTTGGCTCTTCCGTGACGCAGTTTTTGTTGCGGTGATGACACTACTGACAATACTAGAGTATTTGGCCTTAAGTCTTGTCCTGAGCAAGTGGGCAATGTCTGAACCTGGTGAAACAATCAGAAAACTCCTGAGAACAAAACCATTCTGAAGGAACAAAGTGCTTGTAAGGAGCCGATTTGCATCCCTCAGATTCAGGAGCAAGACTCCAGGAGAACACCTGTCCTGCCCAATGGCAAATGTTCTACTCCATCCATGGCTCCTGCACCGCAGGATGCGTAAAAGGTTCCTAGTTGCAACTATAAAGTGGCGTTCACTGATATTGTCTGGGTCAGAACGATCCCTCACAACAAAATAGGAAGAAGAGCTCGAAGTTCCACGGAGCATAAAGAGAGGTTACTGATTTTTCAGAGAAGCCAACAACCCAGAATTCCAGAGCCAAGAGCACCAGAACCTAGAACACCAGAACCTACCATGTCAGAACCTAGTATGTCAGAACCTAGAATGCCAGAGCCTGAAATGCCTACAACACCTCCACCCAAACTCAAGAGGAGAAGATGTTTCCTTAGATGTCTTAGAGGCGAGGAAGATTGAGAAGGCAACTGCTTGAACTTTCCCATTGCTCGTGTTTTCATCACAGGTTAGTCCTATACATGCTGTCTGATGGGCACCATCTTACTACATACAATGCAGCATTGCACCTGAAATCGAATGGATATTTTGTCACACACTTGCACTTTAGCACCTTATCATATGGCGCATATATCTATGAACGCTTTGCTAAGTATGACTGTCTAGTATGTGCTTCTGATGAATCTATTTTAGGAAAACGTGTCGAGGTTTGGCATACTATGTACTTGAGTTTGGCGTACTATGTGCTTGTTGGTAAATTCTATTGCCATCTATAATCTACTAGATATTATAATGTCTCTGGTGGGATGCCCCATGCTGAATTGTTGATAACTGACTATGAGCATTGTCCTCTATTTCTTATCTACTATGGTTACAGGTTGATGTGAAGAGAGCTGTGCCATTGGTAGCGATTTTTCTACTGATTTGTCAGTTATATTTATGTTAGTTTAGCAAATTTCTGCTTGTAGGGTCTAATGTTTTAGCATAGTGTATGTTCTGTGAGCTAAATTGTCATACTTATGCACTAGATAGATTATAAATTGTGATGCTTATGTACTAGATAGATTATTAGTTTAATCGGTGATTTTTTTAATATTTTTTAACATCAGGAGACTCAAGAATCGCATCTTACAGAAGACAAGAAGCTGAAATGCCGAAGGGTGATGACCTGTTGATGGCCCACAGCTGTAGGGTCATTACCTCTTGATGGCACAAAACTGGACAGAAGATAAAAACATTTGATGGCACACAGCTGGAGGGTGATGACTAGTGTTGAGCATTCCGATACTGAAATATCGGGTATCGGCCGATATTCGCGGTATCGGAATTCCGATACTTAATTCCGATACTATTGCAATATCGTATACCGGAATCGGAAGTTCCCATAATGCAATGAGACATTTTCATTTTATTCAGCCAATGAGGATCCTAAGAAGTGTGGGCACATCCTGTTAGGCATGTAGGCATCTTAACTAATGGCATGGCTGTGATTGGCTGCTGAAATGATGTCATGATGCACTATAAAAGCCACCGCCGCCATTTTGAGCTCACTCTGCTGTGAATTCAGTTAGGGATAGGACGCTGTTGTTCTGAGGGACAGTTTTAGCTACCTATTTGCTCTATACTGCTTTACCCAAGCTACTTTCTAAATCACTGTGCCTTGCAGTGCTAGTGCACAGTTCCCTGTGCTGTTCACCGCTATCTGCAAGGTCTGTGTGTGTGAGTGCAGCTCACCCTGTAGTGTGTGCTTCAGCCAAGTCTGGTTGTAGTGCACTCAGTGTGTGTCACTGCCTCATACATTGTCCTTTTTTGCCAATTCATAATTTTTCCTGATATCTCCTATTAGTGTGGTGGTTCCATCTGTATTCAGCTAAATTGGTTCCAAACACACTATATAGGAGTAGATAGAGAAATTTTTTTCCGTCTTGCAGCACTAGTGCACAGTGCTCTGCATCTGTACTGTTCACCGCTGTCTGCAAGGTCTGGTGTGTGAGTGCAGCTCACCCTGTAGTGTGTGCTTCAACCCCGTCTGGTTGTAGTGCACTCAGTGTGTGTCACTGCCTCATACATTGTCCTTTATTGCCAATTCATAATTTTTCCTGATATCTCCTATTAGTGTGGTGGTTCCATCTGTATTCAGCTAAATTGGTTCCAAACACACTATATAGGAGTAGATAGAGAAATTTTTTTCCGTCTTGCAGCACTAGTGCACAGTGCTCTGCATCTGTACTGTTCACCGCTGTCTGCAAGGTCTGGTGTGTGAGTGCAGCTCACCCTGTAGTGTGTGCTTCAACCCCGTCTGGTTGTAGTGCACTCAGTGTGTGTCACTGCCTCATACATTGTCCTTTATTGCCAATTCATAATTTTTCCTGATATCTCCTATTAGTGTGGTGGTTCCATCCATATTCAGCTAAATTGATTCCAAACACACTATATAGGAGTAGATAGAGGAGCCTTTCTGCAGCATTGGGCCCTGCAGCCCCAGCCAGATTAGTATTAGCCTATTTTTTGCAGCCTCATCTATTGCATTGTAGGTTACCTTCCTACATTGTAATAGCTACAAAAAGTTTGTGATACTATCGTTATTACATCTTTAGGCACATCCAGTGTCTTTTTGTGACAAAAAAAACCTAAATAAAGTTCACCAAACACTCCACTTTACAGTTGTGTAGGCCACATTAGCTCATATTAAAGTCTAGTCCACACTTTATAAAATTAGTGTTTCTTATACCTGTTAGCAGCTGTTCAGGAATAAGCACACTAAGCCCTTAGTACTTTTCTGCCTATCTTTATCAGTCTACCAAGATGAAGAAGGCAGGGAGTAAGGCATGTGGTCGTGGTCGTGGGCGTGGGCGTGGAGTTTCTGCAGGGAGAGGACGTGAGGATTCTGTGCCTGCAGGGAGAGGACGTGGGGATTCTGTGCCTGCTGCGGGCACCAGTGACTCAGCATCCCCCAGTTTTACCAGGGAACAGTCCTTTATGCGCAGCTTTGTAGGAGCTAGCCGTACCCCACTGCTGCGCGAGGACCAAATTGAAGCCGTTGTCGGATGGATGGCAGCTAACGCATCGACTTCAATTAGTTCCAGATCCTCTCAGGTCCTGAGCACTGAAGAGCACCCATCTGTCTCTTCACCACCTGCCAAATTGCCCAGGCAGTCAGAGAGCCCTGGACAGGAGCCATCTCTACTTCTGTTCTCTGAATCTCTTGGCTTGGAAAGAGGGGGCCAGCCAAGCAGAATTCGAGAATTTGAAGAAGAGGTAGTATGCAGTGATGCGCAACCGTTTTGTCTCTCTGAATCTGAAGAGGCGGGTGGGCCAGTGCCTATGGTCAGCAGCACACCTCAGTACGCATCTGATGATGAGACTCAGGTGCCACTTTCTGGTGCGTACTGTGCTGTCGAGACTACCCAGGAGAAGCAGTTGTTTGAAGAGGGTGGTGTAGATGATGAGGTCCTTGACCCATCATGGCGTGAGGGACAGGAAGGTGGTGGGAGCAGCTCTGAGGAAGAGATTCCCCGAACGGCCCAAAAAGGAGGGAGAGGGAGGGGGCAGACTTGGTTGCCTGTAGCCTCCACTTCGGCACCCATTAGGAGCATGGCTCTTCCAAAATCCAAAGCGGGCGCTCCCAAGACTTGCAGTGCCTGGTCCTTTTTTGACACAGTTGCAGATGACATTTGCTTTGTCAAATGCAAGCTGTGTAATCAGAAGGTGAAAAGAGGGAAAAGTGTCAGCAACCTCAATACCACAAATATGTGGAAACATGTGCGGACCAAGCACGTGGTGGAGTTACACAAACACACTGAAGACCTAGGCCAACCTACAGCGCCACCTACCACCTCTTCAGCTCGTGTTGTAGCCTCTTCCTCCAGCTCACACACAGCTGGTTCGGCTTCCTCACAGGATCGCCATGGAAGAATCTCTGGCACTGTTGTACAGAGACACAGTGTAATTCCACCCACAGCACCACTTTCCCAGTCATCCTCACACTCCCAGGCCAGTCTACAGCCATCGTTAGCACAGGCATGGGAGAAAAGGCGCCCATACTCGGCAAACCACCCCCGAGCACAGGCTCTGAATGCTGGCATTGCTAAACTACTGGCCCTTGAAATGCTATCATTCAGGCTGGTGGAGACTGACACATTCCGTAACTTTATGGCATTGGCAGTCCCACAATACAACGTGCCCAGCCGCTTTTATTTCAGCAGGCAAGCCGTCCCTGCCCTGCAACATCATGTGGAGGGAAAAATTAAACATGCGCTACAAAACGCCGTCAGTAGCAAGGTCCACCTGACCACTGATGCGTGGACCAGTAAGCATGGACAGGGACGATACCTTTCCCTCACTGCCCATTGGGTAAATGTTGTGGAGCCGGGTACAGATCTTGAGAGTGGCGCTGTACGTGTTCTGCCAACTCCAAGGATTGCAGGAATCCAGTCTGTACACATTGACTCCTCCTCATACTCCAGTTCCTCTGAATCAGCGCTGCAGGAGCCGTCACGGTCTACCTCCACATCGACCCGTGAACGGTTACCTGTTATGATGACCGATATGAGCACAGCCGTGGCCAAACGTCAACAGGCCGTATTAAAATTAATTTCTTTGGGGAATCGAAGCCACACAGCGCAGGAGCTCTGGAATGCCATCAAGCAGCAGAGTGACGTGTGGTTTGTGCCAGCGAATCTCCAGCCAGGCATGGTAGTGTGTGACAATGGCCGAAATCTGGTGGCAGCTCTGGGCCTAGGCAACCTCACTCACATCCCATGTCTGGCACATGTGCTCAACTTGGTCGTGCAGAGTTTTTTGAGGGACTATCCGGATCTTGATGCACTGCTTCACAAGGTCCGCATAGAGTGCGCTCACTTGCGGCGTTCCAGCAATGCAAGATCACGCATTGCAGCTCTGCAGCGCCGATTATGTCTTCCGGAACATCGCATCATATGTGACCTACCCACCAGGTGGAATTCAACGTTACATATGTTGGAGAGGTTGTGTGAGCAGCAGGCAGCAGTAATGGAGTACCAGCTGCAGCAGGCGCAAACAAGTCGCAGTGCGCGCCGTTCACACTTCACCACCACTGAGTGGGCCTCTATGAAGGACATTTGCCACGTTTTGCGTGCCTTCGATTATTCCACGCGGATGGCGAGTGCAGATGATGCACTAGTCAGCATGACTATCCCCCTTATCTGCCTGCTTGAAAAAACACTGCAAGCACTAAGGGACGAGGTTTTGGAAGAGGTGGAGGATGAGGAGTCACAAATGCCATCTGCTTCTCTACAGTCTGCGCAACGTGGTTCCTCACAAAGGCCTAGGCAGGGGACACTTTGTGAGGAGGATGAGGAGGAGTCAATGGATGAGGAAGACATCTGTCCAGAGGAGGGAGGTACACAATGCTCTAGTAGTCAGTATCTAGAGCGAGGGTGGGGTGATGCAGAGCAGGCAGAGATCACGCCTCAAGCAGGGGACAGCGTTTCTTGGCCAGTTGGCAGTCTGCAGCACATGGTTGATTTCATGCTGCAGTGCCTCAGAAACGACCGCCGCATCGCCCACATTCTCAACACGGCTGATTATTGGGTGTCCACCCTCCTAGATCCTCGCTACCGGGACAACTTACAAAGCCTCATAACACCATTGAACCGGGAGCGTAAAATGCGGGAGTACCAAGACGCACTGGTGCATTCCATCATGTTCTCCATTCCAACCGAGAGCAGTGCTGCTAGTGCTTTACAAAGCAGCTCAGTGCGTCGAGGCAGTGGAGGAAGCTCTGCACAAAGAGGGAGCAGAAGCAGCGCCTCAGCACAAGGCAAGACCAGTATGGCCGAAATGTGGCAAAGTTTTGTGTCCCCGCCGCCACAAATGTCTACACCATCACAGACAGCTCCAGTCAGCAGGAGGCAACGTTTCCGTCAGATGGTGACAGACTACATGTCTTGCCCTCTTAGTGTACTCCCAGACGGCTCTTCTCCCTTCAAGTTTTGGGTCTGTAAGCTGGATACATGGCCAGAGCTTAGTCAGTATGCACTGGAGGTGCTAGCTTGCCCTGCTGCTAGTGTATTATCGGAACGCGTCTTTAGTGCCGCAGGTGGTGTACTAACAGACCGTCGCATGCGACTATCCTCCGATAACGTTGACCGGCTTACTTTTCTCAAAATGAACAAGGCCTGGATCTCTCATGAATTTGCCAGTCCTCTTCCAGAATAAATAATTGGTTGGCAACAGTATCCAGGTCTCCTGTTCTGTTCATGTTTCTACCACCTGAACTGTAATCCCTGAGCTCCAACACCGCCAGTTGGCGCTCGGAAGTGCCGTCTGCACAGTCAACACTTGCTGCCGTGTTATTGGGGTTCAGTAACGTCAGCTGTTCTCCTGCTGTGCGGACGGCAATTTCTCCTGATTTGTCCACATCCACTGTACTACACATTTTAAAGTTGCTCCAATTACTCCTCTGGCTCCTCTGTTTTCATTCTTATCCCTGGGCTCCAGCACCGCCAGTTGGCGCTCGGAAGTGCTGTCTGCACAGTCAACACTTGCTACCATGTTATTGGGGTTCAGTAACGTCAGCTGTTCCCCTGCTGTGCGGACGGCAATTTCTCCTGCTCTGTCCACATTCTCACTACTACAGATTTTAAAGTTGCTCCAATTACACCTCTGGCTCCTCTGTTTTCATTCTTATCCCTGGGCTCCAGCACCGCCAGTTGGCGCTCGGAAGTGCCGTCTGCACAGTCAACACTTGCTGCGGTGTTATTGGGGTTCGGTAACGTCAGCTGTTCCCCTGCTGTGTTCACGGCAATTTCTCCTGCTCTGTCCATATTCACTGTGCTACTTATTTAAAACTTGCTCCAATTACACCTCTGGCTCCTCCGTTTTTAGTATTTACCCTGGGCTCCAATACCGCTAGTTGCTGCTCAGAAGTGCCGTCTGCACAGTCAACGCTTGCTCCAGTGTTATTGGGATTCAGTAACGTCAGCTGATCCCCAGCTGTGTGTCCGGCAAATTCTCCTGCTTTGTCCACATCCACTGTAGTACGGATTTAAAACCTCCTCCAAATACACCTCTGGCTCTTCTGTTTTTAGTATTTACCCTGGGCTCCAGCACCGCCAGCTGGTTCTCGGCAGTTCCATTGGCTCTTGTACCTTCTGCTACCCATCCGGGTTCCAGTACCGTCAGCTGGTTCTCGGCAGTGTCTTTGGCACGGGTACTCCCTCCTGCCCAGCCTGGTTCCAGCACGCCAGCTGTTTCCGGGTAGTGTCAACGTCACTTTGCCTCCAATGCGTTGTCCTGTCGTGTTGCGGTCGGGTTAGCCGACTCTATGGTGCCTGCAGTTTAGGTGACTCCTATGTGGGCTGCGGGATCTGGCAATGAAGGCTGGTTCCATAGTGCCAATAGGACAAGCACCCTCTGTAGGACTGTGGGTTTTGGTAACTGCGGCCGGCTCGCGGCCTTGAACTTTTTTTTTACATGGGTACCTTCTGCTACCCATCCGGGTTCCAGTACCGTCAGCTGGTTCTCGGCAGTGCCTTTGGATTAGGTGCCTCCTTCTCGGTATCCAAGTTCCACCAACGTCTGCTGGTCCTTGGTAGTGCTTTCTGGCACAGGTACCTCCTGCTTAGTAACCGAGTTCCAGTAACATCAGCTGGTCCTCGGTAGTTCCATTGGCTCTTGTACCTTCTGCTATCCATCCGGGTTCCAGTACCGTCAGCTGGTCCTCGGTAGTTCCTCAGCTTTCTTGTACCTTCTGCTACATTTCCAAGTTCAAGCTTTTTGAAATGGTTCTTGGTAATCACTCTGGATCTCCCTGACGAGGACCCTGAAGACGAGGACCCTGAAGACCAACCCTAAGAAGACGAGGACCCCGAAGACAATGACCCTGAAGACGAGGACCCTGAAGACCACCCCGAAGAAGACGAGGACCCTGAAGACCACCCCGAAGAAGACGAGGACCCTGAAGACCACCCCGAAGAAGACGAGGACCCCGAAGACGAGGACCCAGAAGACCAACCCGAAGAAGACGAGGACCCCGAAGACGAGGACCCCCGAAGACGACGACCCTGAAGACCACCCCGAAGAAGACCAAGAAGATGACCCTGAAGAAGTTGACCAAGAAGACAAAGAAGAGAAGACAAGCACCAAGATACAGAAAAACAAGAGACAGAAAACCAAGAAGCAGAAATACAAGAAGCTGCAGAACAAAAAGCGGAAGAACATTAAGCATAAGACTAAAAATCAGAGCAAAAGATAATATCTAAATTATAAGCAGAAGATGACTAAGCAGTGTATGGGGGTGAGTCCGTTCCTCCTCGTGGTGCCCCTGGAAAAGACCTGCTGCTGCAGGCCAAACTGAACGCGGACAAATCCTGTTGTAAATCTTTTGTGACGGGCAGAACGAAAGGTGTAATGTCCAACCTTTTATAGATAACAACTACAGGAATGCCTGTCACAAATAAGAATATGATGAAGAAGAAGAATATGAAGAAGATGAAGAAGTAGAATATGAAGAATGTAAAAAAAAGAATAATACGAAGAAGGTGAAGAAGAAGAAGGTGAAGAAGAAGTGGATGAAAAAGATGCTGAGGATGATGAAGGAGAAAGTGTGGGAGAAGTAAAAAAGAAGGTGAAGAGCATGGAAGTAGTGAAACATAAATATCTGACAAAATATAAAAATACTTAACATAGTTAATATTTCCGTAACTCAGAACATAATAAAAAAATATTAATTCCTGCTATTCCATTTGACTGGGCTAAACCTCTATGCCTTTATTGTCTCCCCCACCTCCCCCAATACATTCTACATTATTCTTAGTTGTTTTCCTTCATGTAGAAATAACCTACAAGGAAAGAAAGGGTTTATTTTAATTCCGATATTTATGTCCCATTGACTTGCATTGGTTTCCGGTATCGGAATCGGCGATATCCGATACTTTTTCGGTATCGGTCCGATCCAATCCGATCCGATATTTCCCGATATCGGAAGGTATCGCTCAACACTAGTGATGACCTATTGATGGCCATAGCCAGAGGGTCATTACCTGTTGATGGCACACAGCCGGACAGAGGATCATTACCTGTCGATGGCACACAGCCGGATGGTCATTACCTGTTCATGGCGCACTGCCGGATGGTCATTAACTGTTGATGGCACACAGCCAGAGGGTGATGACCTATTGATGGCCATAGCCAGAGGGTCATTACCTGTTGATGGCGCACTGCCGGATGGTCATTACCGGTTGATGGCACACAGCCGTAGGGTGATGACCTATTGATGGCCATAGCCAGAGGGTCATTACCTGTTGATGGCGCACTGCCGGATGGTCATTACCTGTTGATTGCACACAGCTGGAGGGTGATGACCAGTTGATGTCGCACTGCCGGATGGTCATTACCTGTTGATGGCACACAGCCGGAAAGAGGATCATTACCTGTTGATGGCACACAGCCGGCCAGAGGATAAGATATTTTGATTGCATACACCGGGTCCCTCCCTGATAACAAGGAACCCTGGGGAATACTGGTCATCTTGATCCCCCACTGACTATATACTTGCTCCACCTCAGCCTACACCATCATGGAGGACACTTCCACCTGTGTCCACTGTAAGGTTGGACTTTATTTTATAATTACAGCAGATTAATAAACATCATAAAGCTGTAAAACTATCGAGTAATTTATTATAAATTATTATAAAGAAATATAAAGTATAATAGATAGCTATAGAGGGCACAGAAGACGACTAACTATAGAAAGCATGGTATCGCCTGATATATACTGTATATTCTAGATGGCGCTATTACACTAAATACATCACAACCTCCAGGGTGATATTACCGTACAATGCGAGATCACTAATAATGGCCACAGATTATGAGAAAATGACCAGCTCCATAGTCCTGGAGTTATTATAAATGTCTCCAGTGTGAGGCAGGGACTGGACGAGTGTTGGAGGGAGGTATATTCCCCCAGGACGTCCTTTATGTATCCATGCTGTAGAATCTGCCGTATACTTCTGTTCTAGCAGTCAGACATTTCACTCTGCAGATCACAGGCTCAACATTGTGTAAAACTACCACCGTATATAAGAGCACTCAGAATAAAAACTAGCGGCATGCCGTGCACTGCCCACGTCATGTGTACGGGATACAGGATCTGCAGGACCTGGTACAGCCATTATAGTTGATAGATTAATGATACCTGTGCAGATGAAGGGAAAAAAATATGTGCAACAGCAGGAGGAGAAAGTCTCAAAATGTAATTTGAAGAGTATAATAGAGAAATGGGAAACTTCTGGAGATGCAGATAAGTGGTACCAGGGCGAAACGTAAGTGCAGTCAGACAAGGGAAAAGTGCAAATGATCCAGCGTAAAGGTTTGTTTAGTAGAAAAAATATTAAAACTTAGCTTTTATTAGCCATATAAAACACTGCTCCACAAAGAATACATCAAATGTGCAACTATCATAGCTTACAGACCTACGCGTTTCAACAAATCATGTCTTAATTATGGCCCTACTACTAGAATGACAAAAAGGCATATATATATATATATATATCCACGTGCCTGTATGACCTCCCTACAATGCCTGGGCATGCTCCTGATGAGGTTGCGGATGGTCTCCTGTGGGATCTCCTCCCAGACCTGGACTAAAGCATCCGCCAACTCCTGGACAGTCTGTGGTGCAACGTGACGTTGGCGGATGGAGCGAGACATGATGTCCCAGATGTGCTCAATCGGACTCAGGTCTGGGGAACGGGCGGGCCAGTCCAAAGCTTCAATGTCTTCATCTTGCAGGAACTCCTGACACACTCCAGCCACATGAGGTCTGGCATTGTCCTGCATTAGGAGGAACCCAGGGCCAACCGCACCAGCATATGGTCTCACAAGGGAGGGGTCTGAGGATCTCATCTCGGTACCTAATGGAAGTCAGGCTACCTCTGGCGAGCACATGGAGGGCTGTGCGGCCCTCCAAAGAAATGCCACCCCACACCATTACTCACCCACTGCCAAACCGGTCATGCTGAAGGATGTCGCTCTCCACAGCGTCTCCAGACTCTGTCACGTCTGTCACATGTGCTCAGTGTGAACCTGCTTTCATCTGTGAAGAGCACAGGGCGCGAGTGGCGACTTTGCCAATCTGGGTGTTCTGTGGCAAATGCCAAGCGTCCTGCATGGTGTTGGGCTGTGAGCATAACCCCTATCTGTGGACGTCGGGCCCTCATACCACCCTCATGGAGTCAGTATCTAACCGTTTGTGCAGACACATGCACATTTGTGGCCTGCTGGAGGTCATTTTGCAGGGCTCTGGCAGTGCTCCTCCTGTTCCTCCTTGCACAAAGGAGGAGGTAGCGGTCCTGCTGCTGGGTTGTTGCCCTCCTACAGCCCCCTCCACATCTCCTGGTGTACTGGCCTGTCTCCTGATAGCGACTCCAGCCTCTGGACACAGCCAACCTTCTTGCCACAGCTCCCATTGATGTGCCATCCTAAATGAGCTGCACTATCTGAGCAACTTCTGTGGGTTATAGAGTCTGTCTCATGCTACCACGAGTGTGAAAGCACAACCAACATTCAAAAGTGACCAAAACATCAGCCAGAACGCATTGGTACTGAGATGTGGTCTGTGGTCCCCACCTGCAGAACCACTCCTTTATTGAGGGTGTCTTGATAATTGCCAATAATTTCCATCTATCGTCTATTCCATTTGCACATCAGCATGTGAAATTGATTGTCAATCAGTGTCATTTCCTAAGTGGACAGTTTGATTTCACAGAAGTTTGATTTACTTGGAGTTATATTCTGTTGTTTTAAGTGTTCCCTTTATTTTTGGAGCAGTGTATATAGATACATACAGTGAGTACGGAAAGTATTCAGACTCCTTTAAATTTTTCACTCTTTGTTTCATTGCAGCCATTTGATAAATTCTAAAAAGTTCATTTTTTTTTCTCACCCCATCTTGACTGAAAAAACAGCAATGTAGAGTTTTTTTGCAAATTTATTAAAAAAGAAAAACTGAAATATCACATGGTCATAAGTATTCAGATCCTTTGCTCAGACACTCATATTTAAGTCACATGCTATTTCCTTGTGATCCTCCTTGAGATGGTTCTACTCCTTCAATGGAGTCCAAATGTGCTTAATTAAACTGATAGGACTTGATTTGGAAAGGCACACACCTGTCTATATAAGACCCCACAGCTCACAGTGCATGTCAGACCAAATGAGAATCATGAGCTCAAAGGAACTGCCCAAGGAGCTCAGAGACCGAATTGTGGCAAGGCACACATCTAGCCAAGGTTATAAAACAATTTCTGCATTACTCAAGGTTCATAACAGCACAGTGGCCTCCATAATCCTTAAATGGAAGAAGTTTGGGACCACCAGAAGTCTTCCTAGACCTGGCCGTCCAGCCAAACTGAGCAATCGTGGGAGAAGAGCCTTGGTGAGAGAGGTAAAGAAGAACCCCAAGATCACTGTGGCTGAGCTCCAGAGATGCAGTAGGGAGATGGGAGAAAGTTCCACAAAGTCAACTATCACTGCAGCCCTCCCTCAGTTGGGCCTTTATGGCAGAGTGGCCAGACGGAAGCCTCTCCTCATATGAAAGCCCGCATAGAGTTTGCTCAAAAACACATGAAGGACTCCCAGACTATGAGAAATAAGATTCTCTGGTCTGATGAGACAAAGATAGAACTTTTTGGTGATAATTCTAAGTGGTATGTGTGGAGAAAACCAGGCACTGCTCATCACCTGCCTAATACAATCCCAACAGTGAAACATGGTGGTGGCAGTTGTTAGAACTCTCCTGTTAGTTTTTTCTATTTTGTGGTCACGTGTCCTTCTGCCTATTTATTCCAACTCCCCCCTTCAGGCTTTGCTGGACTTCAGTGTTACTTTGACTCTTAATCTAGCCAGGTGCTTTGTACCTACTGTATCTCTCTAGTTTGTTTGGTCCTTGGACCACTAAGTACTTTTGTCTGTTTGTCTTCTTCTGCTACTACTTCTGCCAGGAGGTGTCCAATTTTGTCCCAGTCCTTAGTTCTTTTAGGGACCCCTCCCTTTAATCTATAGGTCTGCGTTCAGACTAGCCGCGGACGAAGACGGGTCTGTTCACAAGGAACAGTTTGCCAGCTGCATCGTAGGGAATCAGCTTAGTCCTATTGTATGGACAGATTTCCTCTCTTTCCTTAGTTCTTGTAGCAGATCATAACAGCAGTATCATGCTATGGGTGTGTTTTTCAGCTGCAGGGACAGGACGACTGGTTGCAATTGAAGGAAACATGAATGCGGCCAAGTACAGAGATATCCTGGATGAAAACATCTTCCAGAGTGCTCTGCACCTCAGACTTGGCCAAAGGTTCACCTTCCAACAAGACAATGACCCTAAGCACACAGCTAAAATAATAAAGGAGTGGCTTCAGAACAACTATGTGACCATTCTTGACTGGCCCAGCCAGAGCCCTGACCTAAACCCAATTGAGCATCTTTGGAGAGACCTGAAAATGGCTGTCCACCAACGTTTACCATTCATCCTGACGGAACTGGAGAGGATCTGCAAGGAAGAATGGCACAGGATCCCAAAATGCAGGTGTGAAAAACTTGTTGCATCATTTCCAAGAAGACTCATGGCTGTACTAGCCCAAAAGGGTGCTTCTACTCAATACTGAGCAAAGGGTCTGAATACTTATGCCCGTGTGATATTTTAGTTTTTCTTTTTTATTAAATTTGCAAAAATTTCTACATTTCTGTTTTCTTTCAGTCAAGATGGGGTGCAGAGTGTACTTTAATGAGAAAAAAATGAACTTTTTAGAATTTATCAAATGGCTGCAATGAAACAAAGAGTGAAAAATGTAAAGGGGTCTGAATACTTTCCGTACCCAGTGTACATGCATGGAAATAAATGCAGAATTATATTTCTTAATACTGCAGTATCAGATCCTGTCTTGAATTTAACCCCTGTGGTATCCAATGTGAAAATCCACAGGGACTCCCGGTACAGAAGTTTGCACTTATGATCCCCCCCTCGTGTGGATCTATATACCTTCTCTATCTCCATATATTTAAAGAATGAGGTGTCACCTTTATGAACTCTCGCAAAATGCCTCGATACTGCTGATGTATTTATGGCTTCCAAATTAATCGCATCAGAAAGATGTCTTCTGATACGGACTTTCAGCGCACCTGTGGTACAACCCACATAGTGGACCTTACACAAGGTGCATTCTATAAGGTATATAACCCCTGATGAATTACAATTGAGGAAATCATGAATTTTATATTCTCTATCATTACTTAAGGACATAAAACTATCTGTTTTAACCGCGTGTAGACACGCTTTGCACCGATTGGCTCCACATCTGAAGAAACCTTTTGTGCTGAGCCAATTTGGTTGTACAGTATTAGTCTCACTGGGGTATAAGCCAGGAGAAAGGATGGTTCCCAGAGCGGGCGCTTTCCTGGCTACAAAGCGGATGGCATTAGAAAGTAGGTTTTTTAGTTTCTTGTTCTGATATATAATAGGGTTATACTTTTTAATTCTAGATTTAATTTTATTATACTGAGGACTATAGGTGGTAGAAAACGTTACCCTAGTATCCAATGTGTTAATGTTATTTTTCTGTTTATTTCGGAGTATATCTTTCCGATTTATATTGGAGACAATTCTACTCGCTTTTCTTAAAGACCACTCGGGATAGCACCTATTGGATAGTCTGTTACAAATTTTTTCTGATTCCTTCTGAAAAGTGATGTTATCTGAACAATTTCGTATGGTTCGTATTAGCTCACCGTAAGGGATATTTCTCTTAATATGTGGCGGATGACAACATTTAGCTGATAGAATAGAATTTGAGGCTGTAGATTTTCTGTGGGGATTAATTTTGACCAATTCTTTCTCCTTGGTAGCCTCAAGTTCCAGATCCAAAAAAGTAATTTTGGATGAATGGTAGAACTAAGTGAATTTAAGATTAAAATGATTGCAGTTGATGTACTGTACAAATTGTACCACCTCCTCCTGTGTGCCCCCCCACACCAGGAGGAGGTCATCAATAAATCTACCGTACCACACAATGTGTCCACTATATGTGTTATCATTATGGTAAATGAAAAGCTCCTCCACCTACACATCACTATGTTCGCTAGCGAAGGAGAAAATTTACTGCCCATGCTGACTCCTCTTTTCTGTAAAAAAAAACTTTTATCAAAGCTAAAATAATTACGCTCTAAGAGGAACTGTACTGCTATGACCAGAAATTCTTTTATTTCTATAGTGTACGAACTGTATGTGTCAAGGTGGTAGGTTAAACATGCTAAAGCAATATGGTGTGGAATTGAGGGGGTATAATGCCACCACATCACAGGACAATCATCCAAAGTTTTTTTGCCATTCAAATTTATCAAAAATGGTCACTATGAATTTTGAATCCCTAATGTAACTCGGAGTTTCCTGAACCAGAGGCTGTAGGTAAAAATCCATCCAGGCACTTAATTTTTCACCATGGGAACCAATCCCCACCACTATGGGTCTTAACCCCTTTCCAGCCCAGGACGTACTAATACTGTACCTGCGCCCTGGGCTTTAAGAGCCAGGTACGTATTAGTACGCCCTGTTGATTTCGGCCACACACAGGCTGTGCGGGCGCGATCGCCGCCGGGTGTGAGCTGATTTTTGCTATGGGCTGGGAGCGGTCACGCACGGCTCCCGGCACATTAACCCCCGCAATGCTGCGATCGAAGTCGATCACAGCATTGCGGAGGTAAGTACTGCATACTCACCTCTTCCCCGCCGTCGCGCGCTGTCTGAGGCTGGGTTCCGTGGTTGTCATGGTAACCCAGATGTCGTCATGACAACAACCGGGTCACCAGACTGCAGAAAGATACTTTGATCATGCACAGTGCATGACCAAAGTATCTTCTGCATCTACAGCGCTGACAGCCTGTATAGCACAGAGATGGTGCTCCATCCCTATGTTATACAGGCGATCAGAGTATAAAAAGTGAAAGTCCCATAGTGGGACAAAGTATAAAAGTAAAAAAAAGTGGTAAAAAAATGTAAAAAAAAAATAATCCACCAAAAATAAAAATATAATGTACCCATCAATAAATATTATAATGAAAAAAAACAAACAAAACAATAAAAGTACACATATTTGGTATCGCCACATCCAGAATGACCTGACCTATAAAACTGTGTCACAAGTTAACTCCTTTAGTGAACATGGTAAAAAATTAAAATAAAAAACAAAGCAAAAAACAATGCTTTATCATCATACCGCGAAACAAAAAATGGAATTAAACGCGATCAAAAAGATGAATATAAATAAAAATGGTACCACTGAAAACGTCATCTTGTTCCACAAAAAACAAGCCGCCATACAGCTCTATCAGCTGAAAAATAAAAATGTTATAGCTCTCAGAATAAAGTGATGAAAAAAAATTATTTTTTCTAGAAAATAGCTTTTATTGTGTACAAGCGCCAAAACATAAAAAAAGATATAAATGTGGTACCGCTGTAAACGTACAGACCCAAAGAATAAAGCTACCTCATCAATTTTACCTCACGCGGAACAGCATAAAAAAGTTAAAAAAAAAATTCCTGAATTGTTGGTTTTTGCTTATTCTGCCTCCCAAAAATTGGAATAGAAAGCGATCAAAAAATGTCACGTGCCTGAAAATGGTAAAAAAAAAAAAACGTCAACTCATCCCGCAAAAAACAAGTTGTCAAATGACTCTGTCGGCCAAAATATGGAAAAATTATAGCTCTCAAAATATAGCGATGCAAAAACTAGATTTTGCAAAAAAATGCGTCTTTTAGTGTGAGACAGCTGTCAATCATAAAAACCCGATAGGATTCTGGTATCGCTGTAATCGCACCGACCCAAAGAATAAAGTCGTCTAATCACTTATACTGCACAAGGAACGGTGTAAAAAATAAACTCTAGGGTTAGGGTTGTGCTAGGGTTGGGATTTTTTTAAAAAGCAAAAAAAAAAGATGACGATATGGCGACTAGTGTTGAGCACAAGTGCTCGCTACTTGAGTTTGCATCGGGTGCTCGGGTATGCATTGAGTATCGCGGGTGCTCGAGTCTCTGCCCCATATGCTTCACAGTCAAAAAAACCGTGCTGGGATTGCCTGCCATGCACCAGCAATCCCTGCATGTTTGTTTTGGGTGTCTAATAACCTTGAAACATGTGGGCAGGACTCGAGCATGTCACTCGAGCACGTGCGATACATGGTGCATACCCGAGTACACGATGCAAACTCAAGTAGCGAGCACTTGTGCTCAAGACTAATGACAACTTATTCAATATGATGACCTAATGTTATTAAATTATGTGTCGTACCGGGTTCAAAATGTTCATTATACCCCTTGATAAAATCCTTGAGGGGTGTAGTTTCCAAAATGGGGTCACTTGTGGGGGGTTTCAACTTTTTAGGCACATCAGGGGCTCTTCAAACGTGACATAGCGTCCGCCCTCAATTCCAGCCAATTTTGCGTTCAAAAAGTCACACAGTGCTCCTTCCCTTCTGAACTCTGCCGTGCGCCCAAACACTGTATTTTCCCCACATATAGGGTATTGGCGTACTCAGGAGAAATTGCAAAAAGTTTTTGGGGTCCATTTTCTCCTCTTACCCTTGTGAAAATAAAAAAATTGGGGCTAAAACATAATTTTTGTGGAAAAAGTTTGATTATTTATTTTCATGCCTCCATATTTAAACTTCTGTAAAGGTTCTCTGAGGGGTCTAGTTTCTAAAATGGTGTCACTTGTGGGGGGTTTCCACTGTTTAGGCACATCAGGGGCTCCCCAAACACAACATGGCGTCCGCTAATTATTCAAGCAAATTTTACTTTCAAAAAGTCAAATGGCGCTCCTTCCCTTCCGAAAAATTGGGTCTAAAGTAACATTTTTGTGAAAAAAGTTAAATGTTAATTTTTTTCTTCCACATTCCAAAAATTTCTGTGAAGCACTTGAAGGGTTAATAAATTTCTTGAATGTGGTTTTGAGCACCTTGGGGGTGCAGATTTTAGAGTGGTGTTACTTTTGGGTATTTTCTGTCATAAAGACCCCTCAAAGTGACTTCAAATGTGATGTGGTCCCTAAAAAAATGGTTTGTAAATTTTGTTGGAAAAATGAGAAATCTCTGGTCAACTTTTAACCCTTATAGCTCTCTAATAAAAAAAAAATTTGGTTCCAAAATTGTGCTGATGTAAAGTAGATATGTGGTAAATGTTATTTATTAACTATTTTGTGTGACATATCTCTCTGATTTAAGGGCATAAAAATTCAAATTTTGAAAATTGCTAAATTTTCAAAAATTTTCGCCAAATTTCAGTTTTTGTCACAAATAAATGCAAGTGTTATCGGAGAAATTTTACCACAATCATAAAGTACAATATGTCACGAAAAAACAATCTCAGAATCAGGGGGATCCGTTGAAGCGTTCCAGAGTAATTACCTCATAAAGTGACAGTGGTCAGAATTGTAAAAATTGGCCTGGTCATTAATGTGCAAACCACCTTGGGTAGTAAAGGGGTTAAAGGTGGTGGGAAAATATTTTTATGTATTTTTGGCAGCGAATGGTAAACTGGAACAATTGGGTGATCTACGTATAAATATTCCATTATTTTTTTTTTAGGGCCCCTCAGTGCAAACCTTCGTTTAATAGATTATACATAGCAGCATTAAACTCAACAGTAGGATCTCTAGCTAACTCCAAATAAACATCCCTATTTTCTAAATCCATCAAATTCAATTTTTTATACAATCCTGCATTCAGTACTATAGTGCCACCTTTATCCGCTGAGCGGACTAGTATGTCTGAATTATCCTTTAATTTTTTCAGAGCGTCTTTTTCTCTATATGTCAGATTAGAGTCCAAATGATTAGTAGAAGATAATTCATTCTTTAATTCCACTAGTTCTTTTTCAATTAAGTCCTGGAACTGATCCAGAACCAATGGTCTGGACTGAAGTGGGTAAAAGAAAGGATTACCAGCCCGAAAGTCGTCATTTACATTTACATTTGGAATTAAAGATTCCGTCTCGAATTGTTTCATTTGTAATAAAGACTGTTGTTCTGTGAATAATAACATGGAATCCTGGCTTGTCCTAGGAGAAACTTCTTCTGAAGCTGTATTCTGTGGATTTTTCATGTCCATAAAATGACATCGGATGGTGAGGTGACGTGCTAGCTTGTTAACATCCAGAATTGTTCTGAAAATGTCGAAGTCGTTAGAAGGTGAAAAGCTCAGGCCTTTAGCCAGGAGAGAAATTTGACTCTCAGATAAGATGTAGCTAGAGAGATTCCAAACAGGTGACTCTAATAATGGCGTTTTTTGCTCTGTGTCGGGTACTTGTTTGCATTTCCGCTTACGTCCCGCCCTTGTGTGACCGCCACTAGCTGTTTCAGTAGCGGCTAGCCCTCCCTTGGAAAGGGGTGTACTCGGACAGCGGGCCCAGTTGGTAGAATGGGGATGCAGTCGCGGCCTCGTCCCAGTCCGTGCCCAGGGCGCACACATTAAAAATAGGGGCCAGTTGATGAGTGGCAATTATGAGTGGATAAACGACTGCGCCACCTGTGGTGTCTGGTGATGCGCCACCAGCGCTGATGCAGTCCTCTGAGGTGGGATGTTGTGGCAGCCGACTGTAGTACTACTCCCCACAGGCGGAGCAGGGCCTCAGGGCAGAGGAAACAGGAGGATGAGGGGAGTTGTAGTAGGTGCAGTGGTGCGGTGTGGTGTCGCGCTGCAATAATGGACCGGAGGCAATGGATGTAGTCTTCCAAGCTTTACTCACGTTGTTAGAGGTCAGCTGCAAGGCTTCTCCTTGCTCCTCATGGCGTGTTGTGGCCACCAGAGAAGGGGGTTCGGCACACCCCGGTAGTTCAGGTGCGTCTATCAGGACCCCCAGCACCAGCGTGTTCCTAGAAATCTCCCCCTTTGGGCCTCTCCTGTCCGTGTGCGGTGCGTGTTGCAAGGCTGGGTCTCCCTCTGGCTATACACAGAACAAGGGCACGGGTGGCGACTCCGCTCCATCCATTACCCGGTGGGAACCACTTAGCCTCCGGGCTTTTCCGACTGAGACGTGAAGTAACAAAGTCAGATATCAGGGGCCGGTACCCCTCTTGCAGCAGGAGTCCCTCTGACTAGGCCAGAATGGAGAGTACAGGTGGCGTATGCCGCTCCGTCCGTATTCCCTGGGATCCTTTTGTCTGCAGAGCTCTCCACGTGAGCTCCCCTCCAGGCCTTTTTAAGCAGGGACCTTGACCGGGTAGAGACCTCCGTTAACTCTATTCCGCTCCTCGTCTCAAGACCAGAGCACGAGGACCGTGCATCTCCAGCACGCTGCAGACTCCTACACAAGGCCACTGCCAGCTGTGAAGACCACAATCAAACAACCTTGAACTTAATATGGCTGGCTATTAAATATGTACTATATCTACAAGTGTAACCTAAAAGTGCATCCTCCACCCTAACCCACTACATGGTTCCCCCTATCTTTGGTTCCCTCATCTCCATTATCCTGCTGGGGCAGCACACTAGTGCATACTAGCCCCCCATAGGACAGGAGTGTGTAGTGTTGAGTGATGAGGTGGGGTCCTGACAGGTATTCCATCCTTACCTGGGAGAGGAGATACAACACCTCTTTCACAAGATGCAGTACCCCCCTGTGGCGACCGAACCTTCAGGGGCGCCACATTTACCCCTGGTGAAACACCGCACGTCCGCGGGCTGCAAAGAGAGCAAAACATGGTACAGACTTTTTATATGCTTTTTCACAACAATCAACAATCTTCCCATTATGGGAGGCTCTGATTCTTAAACGTTGCAGATAAATAGTACAAAAGTATAAAAACATCAAAGAGACATTATGCATGTAGACAGCTTGGTAGGAAAATAGAAAAAGAGGCAGTTCAGCAGCAAGAGGGACCTGTCCCAAACCCTCAACGTAGGCCCTGGGGTGGCTGCAGGGCATGGAGAACCTGTGTTGGACCTCCAGGAGAGCCACTCAGACCGGTTTTGCTTCTGAGGTCTGAGGTAGAAGTAGAAGTGGGTTTTGTATAAAACCAATAGGGAGTACCTAAATAGATGCATAACTATATACAATAGAGTCTGTCTACAGCCAGTCCGCAGGGACAAATGTCTCTCTAAACCGGGAGGAAAACATGGTAATAAACATAAACAATCAACAAGTCAACTCAAAGGTACAGCCTCCGGGGACACTTAGTCCAGGTACCTCCACCTAGGGAAAGGCTCGTTCTTGCTCACGGAGCCAGACCGGTCCCGTACCGGCAGGTGCGCAGGGGCCTCACCCTGGAATACTCTATGCACATCCTGGGCGTACCACCCACGCTCCCCATGGTGGCGGGTGTACGACACCAAGTCACCCGGGTAGAGATTCCGGCCAGGGTCATCCCTCCTCAGTTGTGGCTCGAAGTCTCTGCGGTTCACAAATACGTCCTGAGCAAACTGGGGACTCCTGATGAAGCCCCACCCCGCCTCCTGGTGGAAGCGGACGATCAGCCCTTTCTCCCGGGGGCTTGGATGGGTTGCCTCCTCCTGGCAGGCCTTGGACTTGGCGGCTTTAGCGCGCTCCTCCAGGCGCTCGCAGTTTACCCGCCTCTCCCGCAGCTCCTTGTCCAGCTGGAGGAGCTCCTTGCGGCAGAAGTCCTTACGCCTCCGCGCTTCCGCCCGGGTCTCCTGGGGGAAGCCCATTAGGTTCCCCCCTGGTTGTCCCAGACCATCTCCTCCGCCGCCGGGTAGGTAACCAGAGGCGCTGGCAGCGGCGACAGCAGGGGTTGCTGCAGGTCCTTCGGTGACGTGGACCAGTCCGGGTTGGGGCAGGTAGTGTCCCCACTAAGCACAGGCTCTTCTAGGCCGGGAGTCGGGAGGCATTGCAGGCCTCCGGCGGAGAACGACATATGGGCCTCCATCTCCGGAGCGAAGATCTGCTCCCAAACAAGGGCGCCCGGGGACAGGGGTGCCGGCATTAGATCCACTAGGGCCTCCGTGCGTCTCTCACCCGGGACAGGGGTTTGTATCTTACCCAGTCCTTGTCTGCACGCGGCCTCTGAGGTTTCTTCCTCCTGGGTTGCTGCTCCGCTTTCTTGGCTTGCAGCACCTTGGAGGCGGGACCGGATCTTCTGCAGCACCTCCTCTCTCCATGCTGCGGACACCGTACGCTGGGCCTCCACAACCCTCCGGGTCAGGTCCTGTGACTCCACTCGGAGGAACTCGGCCTCCTCCGCGGTCAGGTGAATCCCCCGTATTCCGAGCGAGGCAGCAGTTGGTGGGGCGGCATCGGAGCAGCTCTCCTGCGCTGCTTCCATCCTCGTTGCTGGGTGTGGAGTCTCTAGGATTGTTGTGGCCACACCTTGTTGTTGCTTACTCCTCCTTCTCTTGGGGCGGCTCCAGGGTGGCTGGCTGACAGGCAGCCCTTGGGACGTCCCATCCGTCTTGACGGATACTACCTCGCGGACCGTCTCTAATGCAAGGGCCGGTCCTAGCTGTTGGCGCCATGGGGGAAGCCAGACCCATGATGGGAGGTGCTGGGTGGTTGTCCTTTTTGCACACAATGGCGTCCGTTCATCTTGGGCGGGCGCCATCTTGGGTGTTAAAGACAGTCTGTTGTAAAGGCGCACAGTACCCGCTGGCAATGGAAATCACTTCTTCCGTTGCGGCGGGCACGCAATCCTGCCGACTACGCCAGTGATGTTTGACCCGCCACTAGCTGTTTCAGTAGCGGCTAGCCGTCCCTGGGAAAGGGATGTACTCGGACAGCGGGCCCAGTTGGTAGAATGGGGATGCAGTAGCGGCCTCGGCCCGGTCCGTGCCCAGGGCGCACACACTAAAAATAGGGGCTAGTTGATGAGTGGCAATTATGAGTGGATAAACGACTACGCCACCTGTGGTGTCTGGTGATGCGCCACCAGCGCTGCTGCAGTCCTCTGAGGTGGGATGTTGTGGCAGCCGACTGTAGTACTACTCCCCACAGGCGGAGCAGGGCCTCAGGGCAGAGGAAACAGGAGGATGAGGGGAGTCGTAGAAGGTGCAGTTGTGCGGTGTGGTGTCCCGCTGCAATAATGGACCGGAGGCAATGGATGTAGTCTTCCAAGCTTTACTCATGTTGTTAGAGGTCAGCTGCAAGGCTTCTCCTTGCTCCTCACGGCGTGCTGCGGCCACCAGAGAAGGGGGTTCGGCACACCCCGGTAGTTCAGGTGCGTCTATCAGGACCCCCAGCACCAGCGTGTTCCTAGAAATCTCCCCCTTGGGCCTCTCCTGTCCGTGTGCGGTGCGTGTTGCAAGGCTGGGTCTCCCTCTGGCTATACACAGAACAAGGGCACGGGTGGCGACTCCGCTCCGTCCGTTACCCGGTGGGAACCACTTAGCCTCCGGGCTTTTCTGACTGAGACATGAAGTAACAAAGTCAGATATCGGGGGCCGGTACCCCTCTTGCAGCAGGAGTCCCTCTGACTAGGCCAGAATGGAGAGTACAGGTGGCGTATGCCGATCCGTCCGTATTCCCTGGGATCCTTTTGCCTGCGGAGCTCTCCTCCTCTGCTACCCTCCAGGTCTTCTTAAGCAGGGACCTTGACCGGGTAGAGACCTCCGTTAACTCTATCCTGCTCCTCGTCTCAAGGCCAGAGCACGGGGAGAGGAGATACCACACCTCTTTCACAAGATGCAGTACCCCCCTGTGGCGACCGAACCCTCAGGGGCGCCACACCCTCTTCCTCCGTTTTTTGTAATTGCTCCACCAGCACTAGATAATTTATTTTTGACAAAATACAATTGTTGCATTTCTCCCATTGAACTCATAGATGAATCTGAGTAATCATCAGAGGTGGCAGCAAAAGAATTATCCGTAACATCATCATGGTCCTTAAAACTCCCTCTTCCAGATCTCTGAAAACGTTTGTGGGAGCGTTTTTTTAAGATGGATGGTAATTGTTTATTCCAACTATAAATCTTTTTCTATGCATAGTCCTCACTGTCCCTTTTGAACTTGGATCTTTTTATATCCATAATGGTGTTCTCCAACTTGGCCAAATTAGATTTCAGTTTGTCATTACAAATATTAAATTCTTTTAGTTGCACATATTTCCCCAAAGACGATTGTATATTTTTAATATCCAATTTAATTTAAGTCAGATCCAGTTCCTCATGTTTGATTATGAGGTGCATAAGATTCAGAGAACATTGACTAAGAATCGCATTCTGATCTTCTTGGAAACCGTCATTGTATATAGTGGTGGCGACTTTTTTTTAAACGCAGACCTCTAGGGATCATTTCCTTTTTTATATATGTGTCCAAGGTTGTGAGATCCCACCAAACTTTAAGTTCTCTGGTCATTTTGTTTTCCATCTGGAACATGAGATCTTTAAATTCATCCGGTTCTGTTGTCACCACTGACGGTTTATTATCACAAATAGATGCTAGTTTGTTCAGTCTAGCCGAACAATCCTCTGTGTCACTGAAATTCATTATGTCAAATTGAGGGGATGTGAAAATTCACAGGGACTCCCGGTTCAGAAGTGTGCACTTGCAGTCACACAAGCCAATGGCCTGGTGGCAGGGGCCAAGCAGAGCCGGGTAAGTGGTAATACAAGTGGGCAGTGGAATGAGTCGAGGTTTTGGTAATCATGGTGTAACAGATCGGGCAGACTGACTGGGCAGGAGAGAATTTCATGTTTTCTTGATTATAGCATCATGCGGAGAATTCCTGCTCCTTAATATTAAAAGGGGTTGTCCGGGACTTTTTTTTTTACCATGGACCTAAGAACTAACAGGCAAGTATTTGGTAACTATGTGCCTGTTGTGCCAGGCGCCGATATCTGCTGGTTCAGAGTGGTCACGGAGCGCTCCTGACAGTGATTTTTCAGCTCCCGCTCTGATCTGTTGAAACCAGGGGAGGAGTCCTGAGGAGATAATTTGCATATTCCCACTGCATTTTGGGGTAAGTGAAGAGTCTCCGCGAGCTCAAAGAACACTGGATTTTGGCTGTTGGAGCTGAAAAGAGGACATTGGTAAACCAGGGGAGGAGTCCTGAGGAGATAATTTGCATATTCCCACTGCATTTTGGGGTAAGTGAAGAGTCTCCGCGAGCTCAAAGAACACTGGATTTTGGCTGTTGGAGCTGAAAAGAGGACATCGGTAAACCAGGGGAGGAGTCCTGAGGAGATAATTTGCATATTCCCACTGCATTTTGGGGTAAGTGAAGAGTCTCCGCGAGCTCAAAGAACACTGGATTTTGGCTGTTGGAGCTGAAAAGAGGACATCGGTAAACCAGGGGAGGAGTCCTGAGGAGATAATTTGCATATTCCCACTGCATTTTGGGGTAAGTGAAGAGTCTCCGCGAGCTCAAAGAACACTGGATTTTGGCTGTTGGAGCTGAAAAGAGGACATCGGTAAACCAGGGGAGGAGTCCTGAGGAGATAATTTGCATATTCCCACTGCATTTTGGGGTAAGTGAAGAGTCTCCGCGAGCTCAAAGAACACTGGATTTTGGCTGTTGGAGCTGAAAAGAGGACATCGGTAAACCAGGGGAGGAGTCCTGAGGAGATAATTTGCATATTCCCACTGCATTTTGGGGTAAGTGAAGAGTCTCCGCGAGCTCAAAGAACACTGGATTTTGGCTGTTGGAGCTGAAAAGAGGACATCGGTAAACCAGGGGAGGAGTCCTGAGGAGATAATTTGCATATTCCCACTGCATTTTGGGGTAAGTGAAGAGTCTCCGCGAGCTCAAAGAACACTGGATTTTGGCTGTTGGAGCTGAAAAGAGGACATCGGTAAACCAGGGGAGGAGTCCTGAGGAGATAATTTGCATATTCCCACTGCATTTTGGGGTAAGTGAAGAGTCTCCGCGAGCTCAAAGAACACTGGATTTTGGCTGTTGGAGCTGAAAAGAGGACATCGGTAAACCAGGGGAGGAGTCCTGAGGAGATAATTTGCATATTCCCACTGCATTTTGGGGTAAGTGAAGAGTCTCCGCGAGCTCAAAGAACACTGGATTTTGGCTGTTGGAGCTGAAAAGAGGACATCGGTAAACCAGGGGAGGAGTCCTGAGGAGATAATTTGCATATTCCCACTGCATTTTGGGGTAAGTGAAGAGTCTCCGCGAGCTCAAAGAACACTGGATTTTGGCTGTTGGAGCTGAAAAGAGGACATCGGTAAACCAGGGGAGGAGTCCTGAGGAGATAATTTGCATATTCCCACTGCATTTTGGGGTAAGTGAAGAGTCTCCGCGAGCTCAAAGAACACTGGATTTTGGCTGTTGGAGCTGAAAAGAGGACATCGGTAAACCAGGGGAGGAGTCCTGAGGAGATAATTTGCATATTCCCACTGCATTTTGGGGTAAGTGAAGAGTCTCCGCGAGCTCAAAGAACACTGGATTTTGGCTGTTGGAGCTGAAAAGAGGACATCGGTAAACCAGGGGAGGAGTCCTGAGGAGATAATTTGCATATTCCCACTGCATTTTGGGGTAAGTGAAGAGTCTCCGCGAGCTCAAAGAACACTGGATTTTGGCTGTTGGAGCTGAAAAGAGGACATCGGTAAACCAGGGGAGGAGTCCTGAGGAGATAATTTGCATATTCCCACTGCATTTTGGGGTAAGTGAAGAGTCTCCGCGAGCTCAAAGAACACTGGATTTTGGCTGTTGGAGCTGAAAAGAGGACATCGGTAAACCAGGGGAGGAGTCCTGAGGAGATAATTTGCATATTCCCACTGCATTTTGGGGTAAGTGAAGAGTCTCCGCGAGCTCAAAGAACACTGGATTTTGGCTGTTGGAGCTGAAAAGAGGACATCGGTAAACCAGGGGAGGAGTCCTGAGGAGATAATTTGCATATTCCCACTGCATTTTGGGGTAAGTGAAGAGTCTCCGCGAGCTCAAAGAACACTGGATTTTGGCTGTTGGAGCTGAAAAGAGGACATCGGTAAACCAGGGGAGGAGTCCTGAGGAGATAATTTGCATATTCCCACTGCATTTTGGGGTAAGTGAAGAGTCTCCGCGAGCTCAAAGAACACTGGATTTTGGCTGTTGGAGCTGAAAAGAGGACATCGGTAAACCAGGGGAGGAGTCCTGAGGAGATAATTTGCATATTCCCACTGCATTTTGGGGTAAGTGAAGAGTCTCCGCGAGCTCAAAGAACACTGGATTTTGGCTGTTGGAGCTGAAAAGAGGACATCGGTAAACCAGGGGAGGAGTCCTGAGGAGATAATTTGCATATTCCCACTGCATTTTGGGGTAAGTGAAGAGTCTCCGCGAGCTCAAAGAACACTGGATTTTGGCTGTTGGAGCTGAAAAGAGGACATCGGTAAACCAGGGGAGGAGTCCTGAGGAGATAATTTGCATATTCCCACTGCATTTTGGGGTAAGTGAAGAGTCTCCGCGAGCTCAAAGAACACTGGATTTTGGCTGTTGGAGCTGAAAAGAGGACATCGGTAAACCGCGCGCCTGCCGGCGCGCGCATTTTGAAGCTTTTTTTTTTAAGCTTTTTTCACTGTTTTCAGAACATTAACAATAAGAACATGGAAGAGTCCAGGAGCCATTTGGTGAGCTGCATATCCTGCTACATGTTCACAGACTTGCCAGTGGAAAAGCCAGACTTCACATGCCAGAAATGCAAGCTTGTGTCCCTGTTGGAGGAAAAGTTGCGAAATCTAGAAGAGAGGTTAACTACCTTGAAAATCATTAAGGAAGGTGAAGAGTTCTTAGACAGAGCAGAATTATCTCTTCATGATTCAGAAAGAGAAGAAATTCGAACTGCACCTGACGAAACAGAGGAATGGAAGCATGTGACCCAGAGAAGCAGGAGGATCGAGAGGCAGTCAGCACCCATACTGCTCAGGAACCAGTACCAGGCTCTCACACAGGAGAACCATGAAGAAATACAGCAAGATAAGACTTTGCCAGCAATGAATAACCTTGTAAGCCCTGAGAATCCTCCTGGATGGAGAAAGAAGAATGTTGTGAAGAAAAAACGGAGAGTGGTGGTCATGGGGGATTCCCTGTTAAGAGGAACAGAGGCCGCTATCTGCAGACCAGACATAACCTCAAGAGAAATGTGCTGTCTTCCAGGAGCAAAATTAAAGATGTGTCTGACAGGATATCAAGACTCTTCAGACCTACAGATCACTACCCATTCCTGCTAATACATGTGGGGACAAATGACACCGCAAGAAAGGACCTGGAAACCATCTGCAGTGACTTTGAAGACTTAGGCAAGAAAGTGAAAGAATTGGGAGCGCAGGTGGTCTTCTCATCCATCCTCCCAGTGGATGGCCATGGAACAATGAGGTGGAATAAGATTCTACAGGTGAACAACTGGCTACGCCGATGGTGCCGTCAACAAGGATTTGGATTTCTGGATCACGGAATGAATTACCTATACGATGGACTATTTGCTAGAGATGGGGTGCACCTTACGAAGACTGGAAAACATGTATTTGGAAGTCGCCTTGCTACACTCATCAGGAGAGCTTTAAACTAGAACAATGTGGGAAGGGAAGCAAAAGGCCAGAAAAAGCCATACAGCTGACAAATACTATTGAGATCTCTGCTACTGGAAGTGGAAAAGAAGAACAAAGACAAAAAAATCTAAATAATAAAAATATGGGAGGAAGAGAAACCAATCACAAACTAAAATGTTTTTATACAAATGCACAAAGCATGGGCAACAAACAAGGAGAATTGGAGCTACTAATGCAGGAAAAGGAATATGATGTCATTGGAATCACTGAAACTTGGTGGGACGATACACATGATTGGAATAAAAGGCTAAAAGGATACAACTTATTTGCAAGAAACAGACTTGATAAACGAGGAGGAGGTGTTGCATTGTATGTTAGAAAAGCGTATATCTGCACAGAGATTGAAGCTTCAGAGACTGGGAGTTCTGTGGAAACTGTTTGGGTAAGAATACAAGGAGAGAACAACAGAAAGGACACCATTGTAGGCATTTACTACAGGCCACCTGGGCAAGCTGAAGATATGGATGAACTCTTTATGTATCAAATGACCAAGTTCTCCAAAAAATATGACGTAGTGGTCATGGGAGATTTCAACTATCCAGACATTTGTTGGGAATCTCTCTCAAGTAAAACTAACAGGTCAAGCAAATTCTTATCCTCTCTTGCTGACAACTTTATCTTCCAAAAGGTAGGGGAGAAAACAAGGGGATCTGCTACTTTGGATCTAATTCTTATAAACAGGGAGGAAATGGTTGAGGAGGTAAAGGTGGCTGGGACCCTAGGAGGCAGCGATCATGCTATTATAGAATTTTGGATAACTAGAGGAGGAAGACATGTGAAGACTCAAACTTCAAGGTTAGATTTTAGAAAGGCAGATTTTAAGAGACTCAGAAAGAGAATAGGAGGGATCCAATGGCTGGATGTCCTTAAGGACAAAAATGTCCAGGAAGGATGGGAAATTTTTAAAAATGAGATTCTCAAAGCACAATCGTTAACAATCCCGAAAAGTAGGAAGAATGGGAAGCATTTAAGGAAACCAGGATGGATGAACACAGAACTTAAACACATGCTAAAAAGAAAGAAAGAAATGTTTATTAAATGGAAAGAGGGAGGCATATCTAAAGAAGATTATAATGCAGTCTGCAGATCCTGCAGGGCACGTATCAGGTTAGCTAAAGCTGACAATGAATTAAGGCTTGCAAGAGATGTCAAAAGCAATAAAAAAGGATTTTGGGGGTATGTCAAAAGTAAAAGAAAAGTCAAAGATGCTATAGGATTTTTACAGGATGAAAATGGAGAAATGGTAAGAGAGGATGTTGAGAAGGCCGAACTTTTTAATTCCTATTTTGCATCTGTTTTCTCTCAGAAAGAAAATGTAACATCAACTGATCTTCACTGTCCTTTTAAAGGAATAGAGGAATCCAAGTTATCAGTAAACAGAAAGATTGTGAGGGAATATTTAGCTAACATAAATGAGTTCAAGTCTCCAGGTCCAGATGAATTACACCCCAGAGTACTGAAGGAGATTGTAGAAGAAATTTTAGAACCACTCTCCATAATCTTTGAAAATTCTTGGAGAACAGGAGAAGTCCCAGAAGACTGGAGAAGAGCAAATGTTGTTCCTATCTTCAAAAAGGGGAAGAAGGTGGACCCAGGGAACTATAGGCCAGTGAGTCTGACTTCTATACCAGGAAAGATCTTTGAACAAATTATTAAACAACATGTATGTAAGTACATGGATAAGAATGAAGTGATTAACCAGAGTCAGCATGGGTTTGTAACTAACAAGTCATGTCAGACTAACTTAATTTCCTTCTATGACAGAATCACTGACTGGGTGGATCAGGGAAATGCTGTAGATATAGTATATCTTGACTTCAGCAAAGCATTTGACAAAGTATCTCACATCATCCTTATTGAAAAAATGACCAAGTATGCAATGGACCAGGCAACTGTTAGGTGGATTCATAACTGGCTTAGTGATCGGACTCAAAGGGTGGTTGTAAATGGCTTCACATCCAGCTGGATGAATGTCTCAAGTGGGGTACCACAGGGCTCCGTCCTGGGACCTGTATTGTTCAACATCTTTATCAATGATTTAGATGAAGGAATTGAGGGTAAACTGATTAAATTTGCTGATGACACAAAGCTAGGAGGGATAGCTAATACTAGAGAAGAGAGAGAGAGGATTCAAAAAGACCTAAATAAACTGGAGCAGTGGGCAGCAACCAACAGAATGGTTTTTAACAGGGAAAAATGCAAAGTACTACATCTGGGCAATAAAAATGAAAAAAGCATATACAGAATGGGAGGAATAGAGCTAAGCAACAGTACATGTGAAAAAGACTTAGGTATACTAATAGATCATAGACTGAACATGAGTCAACAGTGTGATGCAGCAGCAAAAAAGGCAAATACAATTCTGGGATGTATTAACAGAAGCATACAGTCTAGATCACGTGAAGTCATTATCGGTCTTTACTCCTCTTTGGTCAGACCTCATCTGGAATACTGTGTACAGTTTTGGGCACCACATTTTAAAAAAGACATAGACAAACTGGAGCAAGTTCAGAGAAGAGCGACCAGAATGGTGACTGGTCTGCAAACCATGTCCTATGAGGAACGGTTGCAGGATTTGGGAATGTTTAGCTTGCAAAAAAGAAGACTGAGAGGAGACTTAATAGCTGTCTACAAATATGTCAAGGGCTGTCACATTGTAGAAGGATCATCTTTATTCTCATTTGCACAAGGAAAGACTAGAAGCAATGGGATGAAACTAAATGGGAGGAGACACAGATTAGATATTAGAAAAAAAATTTTGACAGTTAGGGTGATTAATGAGTGGAACAGGCTGCCACGAGAAGTGGTGAGTTCCCCTTCAATGGACGTCTTCAAACAGAGGCTGGACAGACAACTGTCTGAGATGATCTAGTGAATCCTGCTTTGAGCAGGGGGTTGGACCAGATGACCCAGGAGGTCCCTTCCAACTCTACCATTCTATGATTCTATGATTCTATGATTCTATGATCTGTGACTGCCGGTGTCATGCTGATTGACAGCTAGCTCCCTGCTGCCTAACTGCAGGGAGCAGTCTGTCAATCATCATAAAGTTGGCAGTCACGCCTCTTTGACAGAGCAGTCGGGAAGAGGAAGAGCTGTTCTGTTGACGTGAAGCAGCAGAATCGCTGTTAGGAGCGGTCCAGGAGCAATCTTAGCCACCACAGGGTAGAACAAGCACGTAATAAGCAATTACCTGCCTGACAGTTCTTAGGCCCATTGCATTTTTCTATCTCACCCTGTAGGAGTCACCTTCTCCTCAATCAAAAAGAGAAGGTGCATATCCACCGACATTGTGATACGCCAGCTTCCAGATCCAATTGCAGATAAAATTATGATTTTATTGTTAATCCATTAAAAAGATATACACATTGCAAAAATAAAATAAATAAAGGTGGAGACCTCTGTGAAACCTACACGTTTCGAACGCCAAACGTTCTTAGTCCTGCTATAGAAATACATGTAGGGAGCTACAATTTACATGCTCGACCGCCCCATCATATGGGCGTGTTGATCGTTCCTCACGCCCAATTTTCTAAGTAAAGAAATGATAGGGTGTGGGAATAACAGAATAAAAACAAGTGATCTAATCTTGAAAAGTAGGCAGTGTGTATAAAAAATACACAAAGATGATACGAACAATATGATATATACATTAACATAAAATCAACAAGATAATAAAAGAAAAGTTCTAAACCTGTGTCAGAGAAATAGCTCAGAGCTTAGCGCAAGGAAGCACTCCTTAGAAGAACTCCTTAGGAAAACAGATACAACTACAGCAAGCTGTACCTTCCAGGACTGACCAATGACCAAAATCCAAGCTCTGATTTAATAAGATCACGGTTACACCCACATACCTTCTATTGGTGAGCTCACATGAGGACTTGTCATAGGTGTGCTAGATCTTTTAGAAGTTTATGAGATCCCCAACTTTCAGGATATCTTCGCCCATGGAGGTCTCGGGCGGGAAATATCATGGTCATGTTTTCTATCATGATTTTACCTTTCTATAGAGATGAAACATGGCATGGATAGCATTATCCATCTATACGATATTAAGTTGGGGGTGTTCGGCTGGCCTTACAATAATGTGAGTGAATGCGTTATGATCGTCCCTTTGCTACGATGTCGAAAATACATCTCCCATGAATATTGGATCGATGCAAACCCCAATATTTATCACTGACCACAGTCTTCAGAGTGTCTGAGACAAGTCCTTTGAAAAGAGGAAGCCCTTGCTTCGGAAATGTACTTATCCGCCTCTGAGTATGCAAATTCTAGACTTGTTGGCTGGTTCTCATCAGATTCTTTGTTGATTTTACCTGACCACGGCAGGAGGCCCTATGTCAATAGAGGTTGAAGTGTCAGCTCTTTCTCACTTTTCTAGTTATAATCCTATATGTTCAATGTGAGGGTGCTATGTCCCCTCTCCAGAGATGTCTTTTTGGATTTTACAATTTTTCTTTACGACAGGGTGCAAAATTACCCTCCCCACCCCCAACCAGGATCAAACTGGGGTGTCTGGGGCCCCAATAGGAATTGATTCTAGGGGCCCACACTACCGCTGTATATGAAAATCTGTTAGCCATTATCCTGATTATAGTGGAGCGTCGGCTGTAAAATACAGGAGGCTCCTGCACCTCTTACTGTGCGATACCATAACTGGGATGTACAATTACGGTAATTTGCAGTAAAGGACTTTGTTGGTGAAAACAAGTTATGACCATAGGATCCACAGGAGAGGTGATAACTCCATAGGATCCACAGGAGAGGTGATATCTTATTGGTCAGTGATTGATTGGTCTGACCATTTAGGACTGTACCGATTGGAAGAATGGGGAATTTTTATCCCTGACAGGGCACTTTTATTCCTATTGTAAAATGGAGAGGCAGATCGGGTGTGTCATCTTCTTTGCCAGAAAAAGCCAAGTGCAGTGCTCATATAAAATACATATAATACAGACTGTCTTTGATGTGAGCTCAGGAGCAGATGATGGGAGTGTTACAGATTCTCCTTTAAAAAGGACCTTTTGCTGACAGCCTCTTCACATGGAAGCTCTGTGCTTTGCTCCTGCTCTGCATCCTTTCATTTCCACCTATTAGCAGTGAAATATTGATTCCTTCACACCAAAGGCTGGGGGAAAGTACACAGAGAAGCTTTAAAGTGCACTCAGACATGACCAGAAGCAAGCATCAGAAGGAGCAGAGTCCAGATAGTGGGCCTTCCAACATGGCGCCTCCTCCCCCACACCAGCCAGAGTGAGAGATGCTGAGGCTGCTGCAGCAAAGCTGAGGAGATTTGCCAGACTGACCTTAGATTCTGACCCTTCAGATGATTTACAACCTGATCAGGTATGCTCACAGAGGAAGAGAGATACAGAGACTGTGCAGGGGAGGCAATGTGGCACCACTCTCACAGCAACAGTTAAACAGAGAAGTGCAGGAAATGCAGAGCACTAACAACACCTATGGAGAAGTCAATGATTCTGGGCTAGAGCCTACACGACAAGATGTTTTCTCTGCTGGAAAATCCTGTAGCTTCTCATTAGAAATTCTCAACAAACACATGGGAGGGCTTAGAGAGGACATTAATCTCATCAGACAAAACATGAAGAAAATAAACAGCCGAGTCAATGAGTTGGAGGAAAGAGTGAGTTCTGTTGCGGACCAAATGCCTACTATACATAAATATCTCAGGAGAGGTCTTCAGAATATCAATGCCCTTCTCAAGAAGGTTGATGACCTAGAGAATAGGCATCGGTGAAATAACATACGTTTAGTCGGGGTTCATGAAAAAGCGGAGGGTTGAGGGTTGAAAATTCAGTTGATTTTTTTTTAATCCTGGCTGACTACAATGTTCGGCAAAGACACTCTCTCTCAATTTTTTGCAATTGAAAGAGCTCACAGAGTTCCTACACGTCCTTTGCCACCGGGTGCTCCACCAAGACCTGTACTCATCAAATTACAAAATTTTAAAGAGAGAGACCTTATTCTACGAAAGGCCAGGGACCACTCTTCACTTACCCTTGATGGAAGGAAAATATCTATTTATCCTGACTTTTCAACAGAAGTTCAGAAGAAGAGGGTCAAGTTCTGGGATAGAAAAAGGAGGCTCTGTGAAAAGCAAATTTCCTATTCTATAATCTACCCTGCTCGGCTCAGGGTGGAGTTCATATGTTTGACTCCCTTCCAGACGCTTTATCATGAATGGATGCCAATAAGAGATCTCTGCGAAATGGAGCTGGATGAGAGACTTCTCCTTGAGGCGGTTTTCTCCAAGCACTTTTCATATACCATTATGAAAAAATGCCTATCCCTGGATCTATTCCGTTATTCTATTATGAGCGGGAAATGTTGAGCTATGATGAGTTATGTACCTGCCTTATTGTACATACAAAGTATTCTTATTTTGTGAGTGGAGCATCTGTGGAGAAAATCTCTTTTGACAGAAAACTTCATCCACTATACATTTACTTTCAATTATTTGGGTATTTTTCTTGTTTTTGGTTTCTCTTCATCCACTATAAGTTCATGCTCAAAACTTATAATTCTGCTCTCCATCCGGCTAAACAAGTCTACTTTACCACTCTCATCACATCTCTAGCCAACAATCCTAAACGACTCTTTGAAACCTTCCACTCTGTAACGGGTCTGGGAGGTGGAACCTCTGAGTTACTATACAAAGGGGCAGTCCTTGTAAGGTAGCGGGTGGCTCCCAGGGAAAGCGGGCAGGCAGTCACGTCAAGTGACAGGGACAGTCTCTGGGTAGAAGGGCAGGAGGTCACGGCGAGTGACGGGGACAGTCTCTTGACAGGCGGGTGGTCACAGCAAGTGACAGCAGGATAAGAGTCTCTAGACAGGCGGGTGGTCACGTCAAGTGACAGCAGGGTAAGAGTCTCTCGACAGGCAGGTGGTCACGGCAAGTGACAGCAGGATAAGAGTATCTGGACAGGCAGGTGGTCACGGCAAGTGACAGCACGGTAAGAGTCTCTGGACTGGCAGGTGGTCACAGTAAGTGACGGCTAAGCCTCCAGGTAGGCTAGCAGGCGGGTAGCAGGTGAGCGCTCCCAGGTGAGTGGGTAAGAGTCTCTGGACAGGCTGGCAGGCAGGCAGGTATCAGGCAGGTATCTGGCAGGTGCATCCTGGTCCGCGGGCGGACTGATCCATAGACAGACTGGCAGGTGCTGGTAGGCAGACTGTCGGACCGCAGGATTGCAAGCAGGTAGACAGGTATCAGGCAGGTATCAGGCAGGTATGTGGCAGGTGCTTCCTGGTCCGCAGACGGACTGATCCATAGACAGACTGGCAGATGCTGGTAGGCAGACTGTCGGACTGCAGGATTGCAAGCAGGTAGACAGCACTGGAAAACAAGCTGGCAACGGGACCTGAGGGCTGAAGCAGAGTTGAAAGGCTTTGCAACAACATTGCTCGGGCACCTCCATTTTGGAGGAGGTGCCTTATATATGGTGAGATCCTCCGGCCATTGACCGGGGACTCCTTAGGACGGCGCGCGCGGCCCCTTTAAGAGAGAGGGAGCGCTCGCGCGCCCTAAGCTCAGTGACCGGGAAGCAGCGCGCGCTACCAGCAGAGCGGGAGGCGGACGCCGGGCACGGAGCGGAGAGGTGAGGGGAACTGCGTCCCAGCCTAGCAGGAGGCAGGGACGCCGACGCTACACACTCCCTCCTGAGCTCTAAAATACAGACCCCCGTCACCAACCTAAGCGCTGACGATCTGGCCACTTATTTCCTACAAAAAATCAATCATATCTGTCAAGACATTTTTACACAATCCCCTCAGAGTCTGGATTCCCTTCCCTCCCGCACCTCAAGTTCACTTTCCATCTTCGAGCTGGTCACAGAAGAAGAAGTGACCAGACTCCTCACTTCTTCTCGCCCTACAACCTGCAACAGTGACCCTATTCCCTCACAGCTCATTCAGTTCCTTTCCCCAGCTGTCACTGTGGAGGTTTCACCAATTTAAGATACACTAGGTAACTGCTCTCCTCCTAATTAAAGATGTCCGAGTGAATGCAAATCAACCAACTTTGCTAATATGGTTGAAAAACTTCACTCAGAGACTAAACCACGCAAAATGACGTACTTTATTATGTAGACATGTGGTTATATAGTATTCTACTTCTAGGTGGGATCAGTAAAATTCATTGCTCCTTCTGATAACTTGGCACACTGCAATTTGCTCATCCATGTATCTCCTGCCCTCAGTAACACCTTAGGAATTCTGATGGGAGGGGTGAAGTCGTCTCTCAGCGCCATCTTTGCCAACTCGACATGAATCTCTCTGTTATCAACCATGCACATACATACGTCATTCCCAGGAAATCATTTAGTTGTTCATGTCTACAATAAGGCTGTGTGCCCACGATGCGTTTTTTAAGCGTTTCTGCAGCGGCAATTCCGCTGCAGAAACGGTTAAAAAACGCTTGGTAGAAGGCCTGCCATGTTCCCCAATGATAATCCACATGTGCTGTGCACATGCTGCAGAAATTTCCGCTGCGTCTTATCATTGCGGAAAAAAACGCAGCACGATCAATTATTTTGCGGAAGCGCTGCGTTTTCGCCGCCATTGACTTGCATTGGAACGCATGGAATCCGCATCACTGGATCTGTACATGCGCATTCCATGCGTTTCAATGTGCGGATGGTACCCGGGTCTGGAGAAGAGGAGACTCTCCTCCGGACCCAGGTACCATAGTACCTGTAAAAAAAGAATAAAATAAAACATAAATATTATACTTACCTTCTAATGGCCCCCGGTGTGCTTGTCTTGGCGTGCCGGCAGATCGCGGTGGACTCAAGGACCTGCGCTGACGTCATTTAGTCATGTGACGGCAGGTCCTTCAGTGTACCGCGAGCTGCCGGCAAGCTGAGACGCATCGGATAAAGACACCGGGGGCCATCAGAAGGTAAGTATGACATTTATTTTTTATTTTTTAACATTCTTTCGGACACACTATATAAATCCATGCCGTTTGCATGGATTTATATAGTGTGACCAAGTTGTCAAGCACTTTCCAAGTGATGTTAAAATCGATTGGAAAGCGCTTTTCAACGCGCATGCGGAAATGCATGTGAAGAAAGCTTCACATCCGCTTGTCCCTGGCCGGAAAAACGCATGTAAAATCCGCATGCACAATCCACATGTAAAATCCGCATGTACAATCCGCATGTAAAATCCGCATGTACAATCCGCATACATTTTTTCTGCCAGGGAGATGCAGAAACGCTCAGGAAAAATCCGGAGCATTTCTGCATCGTGGGCACATAGCCTGAGAACAGAAACTGTTATATATCATTAACTATTAACATAATCAATGTGCATATACACATTTGCATACATACATACACATAGATTATTCCATCATCTCTATATTAATTCACACTGATTAGGTAATCTATTCAAATAAACGAATTTATTTTCTATAATATATATATTTTACCTTGACATCACTACCCACCTAACTAAAATATTTGACCTCTCTCTTTCTTCAGGTATCTTTCCCTCCTCACTTAAACATGCCATCATAACCCTTTTACTGAAAAAGTCATCCCTGGACCAGAACTGCACTGCTAACTACAGACCGGTCTCTAATCTTCCCTTCATCTCTAAACTCCAGGAACGCCTGGTCCATTCCCGCCTAATCCGCTATCTCTCAGATAACTCTCTTCTCGACCCTTTACAATCCGGTTTCCGCTCCCCACACTCTACTGAAACTGCCCTCACTAAAGTCTCTAATGATCTACTAACAGCTAAATCTAATGGTCACTACTCCCTGCTGTTTCTCCTAGATCTCTCTGCCGCTTTTGACACTGTAGATCATCAGCTCCTCCTCACTATGCTCCGCTGTATAGGCCTCAAGGACACTGCTCCCTCCTGGTTCTTCTCCTACCTCTGACCGCTCCTTCACGGTATCTTTTGCCAGCTCTTCTTCCTCTAATCTTCCTCTTACTATCGGGGTTCCACAAGGATCAGTCCTAGGTCCCCTCCTCTTCTCCTTGTATACTGCTCCTATTGGACAAACCATCAGCAGATTTGATTTCCAGTACCATCTCAATGCTGATGACACCCAACTATACACCTCTTCACCTGACATCACCCCCACTCTAATACAAAATACCAGTGATTGTCTGTCTGCTGTCTCTAACATCATGTCTTCCCTCTATCTGAAACTGAATCTCTCCAAAACTGAACTCCTTGTTTTTTCTCTCTCTACTAACCTACCTATACCTGACTTTTCAATTTTCTTGGGTTGCGCCACCATAACCCCCAAGCAGCAAGCTCGATATCTTGGAGTCATATTTGACACACAACTTTCCTTTATCCCCCATATACAATCATGTAATGCAGGTGCGGGAATGCAACGCACAGAGACACAAGGCGAGAACAGTCTGAGATGAAAATAAACAATTTTATGCAATAGGTATTCTGAACAAAGGATTAGTAACAAGGGTAATGAACAGTAATTCAATATATCAGCAAAAGGCAAAATCTCTCAAAATAAGACGCAGTCTCTCAAAGTAAGGTGAAGCCTCTCAAAGTAAGGTGAAGTCTCTTAAGTAAGGTGCAGTCTCTTTAGTACGGTGAAGTCTCTTAAGTAAGGTGAAGTCTCTTAAGTAAGGCGAAGTCTCTTAAGTAGGGTGATGCCCTCAGTCATGGGAGACACCACATAAGTTCTTTAACTGTACATTTGGCCCTAGCGGGGGTCACCGGTTATTCCCGCTAGGCCGTGAGTCTCTTCCGCATAAATTCAATTAGATCACGTTGTGCTCCTTTAGTCCCAACCGTTCCCCTCCCAACAGTGAACAGTGGAAGTGACGGCCCTGTTCAAGTATGCAGCTCCTCCGCTTCCGCTGGCGTGACTTTCCTGGGGCAACTGTCTCTCAACTCATCTCTGCTTGGCTGTTGGAGGCAGTCTCTCGAGCCTTGGATAGGGGGGTCCAGGCCTCGACTGTCGGCGGGCAACGTCGGGTTCCGCGAACTCACTCAGCACCGCAATCAGGTTCCTAGTCTCCTCAGCAGGCACAGCACTCAGGTAACATCCGCGAGATATCCGGAACTCTTTTACCGGTGCCCGGCTGTGGCACCTCACAGGCCTCTGGCTTAGGCCTGTCACACGGGGTTTCTCAGGATGCAGGGAACACGTCTGCTTCTTTCTGCTGCTTCGCGCCAAAGACCCCTCAGGTTTGGCGCGCTGGCCTCTTATTTTCCGGAACTCCTTCCTGGAAGTCACCTGATCAGGTCCAGCGTCTGAACTTGCTCTCCCTGCAACTTCCCTTGCATATCTTGGTTCCGCTTGACTGCTTCTGGCCAGTAGATGGCAGTCTCTTTCCATCCTTGAAACATCATGTAGAAGTTCTTTTACAAGCTCTCTTGACTGGACTACATTCCTCCCTCCTGTTTGCTCGCCTGTCCTCGGGCGAGTGGGCTTCTCGCAGAACTGATGCCTCCTTCCAGGCAGTGCAAGCTCAGACAGGAGTTGGGCACACTCCTGCGTTTTCTGTTGGATTTGAGACCAGATGAACTCTTCCTGAGCATACCGGTTAGGAGGGATTCCGGCATTAGCCCGCTCAGTTCTGCGGAGCTCTTCTTGCGGAGGTGACTCCGGGAGATCCGAGGAATCAACCACTGGGGATTGCAAATCATTTCCCGACTCATTTGGAATTCCACTCGGGGTTGGCATCAACGGTTCTGACGGGCCCAACTGCATTGTGGCCCATCCTTCTTCATCCCCTAAGGTTCCTGCATGTGGCACTTCAGCCAATACGTCTGGGGGCCCAACTCCGTTACAGACTTCTGCTTCAGAGGAGCTAGGTCGCAGCATATTACGGTGCAACACCCTGGGTGTCGCGGCGTCATCCCCTTCGGGCCTATCCTCGTAGACTGGGTTGTCTGGGTGAACTTTCTTCACCACCTGATATGGTATCGTCTCCCAACTATGGTCCAGTTTACTTCCAAATCGCTTAGCCCTCACCAGCACTTGGTCTCCTGGCTGAAGTGATCCACCTGTCGTCGGGGGCCGAACTGCATGCTCTACTTCCTGAAACTTCTGAGCAACCAGTCTTCTCACTGTATGGAGCCGACGCCGGTGTTCTCGACTCCAGGTACTTGGGCTACCGCCCGGGCTGGGGTCTTCTGAGTCTAGCTCCATTTCAGTGATTTCTCGGCCACTTCTTTCAAACAGCAACATGTAAGGGGTGTAGCCGGTGGTCGCATGAACTCGATTATTATACACCCACACCAGCTTGGACACATATTTGGGCCACTTCATCTTTTTGTCCGCTTCCAGTATTCGCAACATTTGCAACAGGGTTCGGTTAAAGCGCTCGCATGCGCCGTTCCCTTGCGGGTGGTAGGGCGTTGTTCAGGAACGGTCGATTCCATTGATGCGGTACAACTCATCCATCACTTGCCCTTGGAAGCAGGCCCCCTGGTCAGAATGTATTCGCTTCGGGCACCCATAAATCCGGATGAAATCTTGACAGATGGCCTTAGCTGCGGCTGCTGCCGTCTGGTCTTTAGTAGGCGTCACTACTGCGAACTTGGTGAAGTGATCAGTCATGACCAAACAGTGTCCATAACCATTGTATGAAGTTCCTATCATCAAGTAGTCAATCATCAAGACCTCCAAGGGGGCAGAAGTTCGGATGGTCTGAATGGGAGCTCTTTGTTCCGGGGGCTTATGCAACTCACACTGGCGACATGCTCGGCAGACTCCCTCGACTTCTTGCTGCAGTTGAGGCCAATACACCAGCCGTTGCAACCACCGAAAGGTCTTTTCTACTACGAAGTGAGCACCTCTTCTATGAGCTTCTTGGGCTAGCTGTGTTACCAGCGCTCCTGGAACTACCACCTGCCAGGTAACATCACACTCTCGAGGCAGCTGGATTCTTCGGCATAGCAAGCCGTCCTTCAGGAGAAGCCTCTCCCACTGACCTAGGATTTGTAGGGTAGTTGGAAGTGAAGAGGCTCTGGTTTCCTGGTCGGGTCATTGATTAAGGGCGACCCATTCCCTCAATTTTGCTAACTCCGGATCGGATTGCTGCAGATGTATCTGTAGCACCCCTAGGGCTCGGCTGCTACAGGGGTATTGCACCTCAAACCAGAGTTGTGATATTCCACTCCCGGGTAAGGATGGAGTGTGGACCAGGATTCGTTAGGCTGCATGCACCACACACACCCCATTTCCGAGGGACAGGTCAACGGTGCTCCCACGAGACAGGAGTGCAGGCACGACAGCATCTGTCCCTGTCTGGAGTGGGGAGGGGAAGGAAAACCCAGTGGTGTAGGAGCAGATAGGGGTGGGTCTCTGGGCATAGGTAGGAGCCCATTGGTTGCTAGTCACCTGGGCTCACACATAGAGGGAGGTATATAAGGTGGGCACCATCTTAGGACAGGGTTCAGTCCAGTTCAGTTCAGAGAGGAGTTCAGCCAGAGAGGGCTGGCAGGGAGCTGTGGCTCAGTCTGGGCCCAGCTCCAGAGGCAGGCCTGGAGTGGAGGCCAGAAACAGCAGAAAGAGAGAGGAGAAGGAACGGAAAGGAAAGTAAGGAAGGAACTGGAACAGAGGAGAAAGGAAGCAAGGAACACAGAGAAAGGCCCAGAGACACGAGGACAGAAGGAACCCCATATGCCCAGGAGATACAGGATGAAGGGTTGGCAGAACAGGGTACCGGAACCCAAATTGGTGGAGGCAACAAATTCCTCAGCCAAAGACCGGAGGTTGTTACCACATCTTGGTGCGACCCCTCACTACATCCACCAGGAAAGCATACCACATAGGGTCAGGGAAACCGGAGATAGGTTTCGCAAAGAGAAGGCCAGAGGAAGCTGGACAAAGGTGGATCACTGGTGGGGACGGCCAGAGAAAGGAAAGGAAGGGAGCCCTGTGCCACGCTCTGGAATTGCCTGGGAGTTAGTCGAGCCCCTTGCCTGGTGAACGCAGCACGGCTCAGGCGGTCCCTCATGTGCACAAGTGACCAGAATAACAACTGTGAGTAAAGCATTGGAAACTGCACCACAAGTCTCTGTGTTTCATCGCCGCACCAGCACCATCAGTACTGGGACGCTCACACCATCACTCCCAGCATCCACCCTAGCTGCCCTGAGGCAATACTTCTCCCGTGGGGAGTTATTCCATACTCGGCTGCGCAAACTACATCAGCCTCAGCGGTCTGCAGCGCAGCGGCGGTCCCCACTGACCGCAATCCACGGGTGGCGTAATTGGACATTTGTTATTACCTAAGACTGCCACTGGTTTGACCGCCCTGGGCACGGACCGGGTCACCGCCACGGAGGACTACAACCCCCAGCGATCCGGCTCCGGGTATCCCCCTCACAACACAGGCCCAGGGGGCGCGTCAACTTTTGGCGTAGTCGGCAGGATCTTTACCAACCCGCCACAAGCGGGTATTGCGTGCATGAAGAAGATTGTGCATGTACCTTGAAAAGAAGTCTCCCGCCATTTCCAGAAGTTTCCTGCCGTCCAGAGTCGTTTCCCGCCATCCGGAGCCGATTCCCGCCATCGGACGCCATCTTGGACCGTTTCCCGCCATCTTCATCCGCCTTTCCCGCCCTGGCAGAGCGGACGCCATTATGTGCGCACCAAAATACAGCAGGAAGCCACCTCCCATCGTGGGCCAGGTCCCAGAATGGCGCCAAAGAAGGAGCCCGCCCCCACCAGCCATGAATGCAGCAATGGAAATGTCCATCAACATGGGGGGGCTGCCCCTGAAGGTGATTGTCAGCAGATGCCCCCAAGACCAACCCCCATGGGGGCGGATAGGAAAGAAAACTGTGGGGCCGGGCGCGGCCTGGATCAGTCTTGACCTGCTGCACCCGGTGATGGAGGGAGCAGAGAACTCCACCAGCACCCTGGCCCGCAGCCTGCTGCAAGCTGAGCCACCCTGCAGCTTGACAGAGTTGCTAGCCCAGCTGCCTAGGGACCCGGACTGCGCGCGAGCAGCGCTAGAAGACCTGAACAGAAGGATGGTCCGGGCGCAGCGGGATGTGTTTACCGGGTGGAGAGAGGAGATGGCCTGGCAGCACGAAGGCAGCCAGCGGAGGACCCCGCCGGGACCGGGCAGCGCGCTTACCGCTGGACGCGGAGAAGAAGGACCGGCTGCTGCAGACGACGCCGCGGAGGAGGCCACGGAGACCGAGGCAGGTAATGGCGACGCCACCACCCCAAACCCTGGGAACACCAGCCTGCCCTCACCCTCCACTGCGGGACCCGAAGCCCCGGGGACCGTACCTGACATCATGCCTCCACCGCCGCCAGCTAGGCCTCAGGCTGCAAACGTCACTGTCACGCCCCGCCCTGCGCTGTGCCCTCTGAACCCAGGTGCCGTAAAGCGGGAGACGTCACAGGCCGGGACGCAAGGCCCAGCACACCCGGGCGCCGCTGCCTCACCTGCGCCCCCTACCTTGGCGGTGCCACCCCCGGGCGCGACCAACAAGCGACCACCGGCGTGGTCGCAAGGCCGAGTGCCACCGGGCGCTGCCACCCGTCCGAAGCCCGCGGTGCCACCCCTGGGTGCGGACCTGTATGCCCACCATACCAGCCCGGACGGGCTGCCCTTTGAGTGGCCACCGGAGTTTGCCAACCCCCGTCTCCGGAGAGAACAACCCCTGAGCGAGCCTCTGATCCCAGCCCCGGAGCCTGCCAACATCGCTCCACCCCCGCCGGAGGATGCCCAGTTTGCATGGGACCCCACCGGCGAGAATCTCATGGGGTTCACCCAGGAGACCTGGGCGGAAGCAGCCCAGCGCCTGAATTGCTGCCGTCAGCAGCTGGCCACCTTTGAAAGGGAGCGACGGCAGAGGCGCATCAGGGAGGAGCGACTCCAGGCCAGGAGCGCGGAACAGAAGAGGAGGGCCCGACAAGACGCTCACGCCATCCGCGGTCCCAGAGCCACCGGGACCGTAGTCAAGTTCCAGCTGGAGCACGGCTGGGGCTCCATCAGAGACCCGGAGGCTGACACCGACATCTTTGTCACCAGAAGGGACGTAGAGAGCCACCTGCCGGAGGGACATCACGGCCGTGACCTGTACCCCGGTGACGTGGTCACTTACACCCGGCACAAGGGCGCAAAGGGACTGTACGCCCTCCATGTCCACCATTTAACGGAGGAGGAACTGCGGTACCGCCCAGACATGGACTACCCTGAGGGTCCAGACGGACCTGAAGACTACCCGGAAGAGCGAGGAGGACACCGTTACCAGTAAACGGTAAAATGGAACTGTTCCCGTTTGTGAGAGTGTGGTCCCCGTTGGGACAAATAGTGAACTGTTGACTGTTTAAAAATTGCCCCTAATCCCTAACCAGGCTGAGGACTGTGAGCAGCCATTCCCCTATCCTCACTGGTCGAGGACTGAGAGCGGCCACCCTTGTAAATAGTTGCGCTTCTTAAAGCGCCCCCTACTGGTTTTATAAAAGAACTGCAACGTCTACCTCAGGACGAATCAAATGGACTGTTGCACCTTTAAGAGAAAGTGAACACCTGGTCGCAAGTTGCACAGCGGCCAGAACTCAAGAATGTTTTACTTAAAAAAGCTTTATATTGAAAAGTTTAATTTGCTGCTAAAAGAGTTTATGGTATTTTATGTGTGTGTGAAGAAAGTCGTATAATGTTTTATAAGGTTTATACCAATAACGTTGGAAAGAAAAGAGTACCTCCCATAAAGGGATGAGTTTTTGGTTAAATGTCTTATATGCGAATGCATTCTAAAAATTTTGTATGTTGAAAATTGTTTTATTCTTTTCCAGCCCGAGGACGTGCTGTGATTTACCAGGGGGGAATGTAGCACCCCGAGGGCTCGGCTGCTACAGGGGTATTGCAGCTCAAACCAGAGGTGTGATATTCCACTCCCGGGTAAGGATGGAGTGTGGACCAGGACTCGTTAGGCTGCATGCACCACACACACCCCATTTCCGAGGGACAGGTCAACGGTGCTCCCACGAGACAGGAGTGCAGGCACGACAGCATCTGTCCCTGTCTGGAGTGGGGAGGGGAAGGAAAACCCTGTGGTGAAGGAGCAGATAGGGGTGGGTCTCTGGGCATAGGTAGGAGCCAATTGGTTGCTAGTCACCTGGGCTCACACATAGAGGGAGGTATATAAGGTGGGCACCATCTTAGGACAGGGTTCAGTCCAGTTCAGTTCAGAGAGGAGTTCAGCCAGAGAGGGCTGGCAGGGAGCTGTGGCTCAGTCTGGGCCCAGCTCCAGAGGCAGGCCTGGAGTGGAGGCCAGAAACAGCAGAAAGAGAGAGGCGAAGGAACGGAAAGGAAAGTAAGGAAGGAACTGGAACAGAGGAGAAAGGAAGCAAGGAACACAGAGAAAGGCCCAGAGACACGAGGACAGAAGGAACCCCATATGCCCAGGAGATACAGGGTGAAGGATTGGCAGAACAGGGTACCGGAACCCAAATTGGTGGAGGCAACAAATTCCTCAGCCAAAGACCGGAGGTTGTCACCACTAGAGATGAGCGTTGTTCTACTCGAACTGTTCGCCAATCTCAAATTCGAGCTGTTTTGGGCGGTGTTCGAGCCGGTCGGCGAACACGAACAATTTGAGAAAAATTCGGCTGTTCGGGGTTATGTTCGATAACTGTTCGTGCACCAAAATCATAACTGGATTTTTTCTCAGTAATGATGAAAATTAATGTTAATACGCAGTTTGAGTGTACAGCGGGGCGGGGGGAGGGGCAGGGGATGGATCTCTGCAGGAACAATGAAGATCTCCATTTTTTTTTCTCTTTCCCGCATTTGCAGTGGGGAGGTGCAATCTGTCAGCCTATCAGCAGCGCACACACGGAGCGAAGTGCTTTTTTTCACACAAGCAAGGGCATGTGTGATTGGCAGTGTATGTCACATGTCCTTGCCCTATAAGACCAAGCCATTTTCCCCGTCGCCACCATTTTCTCACTGCTGCAGCTGCGTGTTAGACGGCACCGCTGTTGCTGTGTGCGCTATACCTTGTTAATTTCAAGCCAATTTTCGCACAAATATACAGATAGCTTGGGAGTAGGGAATAGTTGTGATTGCAGTCCTTTTAAGGACTAGGTTACAGCATTTCCTACGACTTTTATCAAGCAGGTCTGTGCTCTTAAATAGATAGATTGTGGGAGTAAAGACTAATTGTAATTGGAGTCCTTTTCAGGACTAGGTTACATCAGTTCCTATCAGTTTTTGCCAGGCAGGTCTGTGCCAGTGCTGTGCAAGTTTTTTTCACAGCATTTGGCTGAATCTAGCAAAGCTAATCCTTTTTGGCCTATTGCAGAGTGTGTTAGTCAGTGGAGTAGCCTATCTGTGTTGCAAGATATACCACCTGTGTATAGAATACCAATTTTTTTACTGCACCTAGTGAAGTAAAATCTTTTGGGCATAGCATCATTCTATTAGTCCATCTATACTGACCTCCATCAGGTTGCAAACTGAATATAATTTTTTTCTGCATCTAGCTCTGAAAAAATATTTGGGCTTCTAGCAGTGTGTGGGACTTGGTCTATTAGTCCATCTATACTGACCTCCATCAGGTTGCAAATTAAAAATAATTTTTTTCTTCATTTAGCTCTGAAAAAATATTTGGGCTTCTAGCAGTGTGTGGGACTTGTTCTATTAGTCCTTCTATACTGACCTCCAGCAGGTTGCAAATTGAATATAATTTTTTTCTGCATCTAGCTCTGAAAAAATATTTGGGCTTCTAGCGGTGTGTGGGACTTGGTCTATTAGTCCATCTATACTGACCTCCATCAGGTTGCAAATTAAAAATAATTTTTTTCTGCATCTAGCTCTGAAAAAATATTTGGGCTTCTAGCAGTGTGTGGGACTTGGTCTATTAGTCCATCTATACTGACCTCCATCAGGTTGCAAATTAAAAATATTTTTTTTCTTCATTTATCTCTGAAAAAATATTTGGGCTTCTAGCAGCGTGTGGGACTTGTTCTATTAGTCCATCTATACTGACCTCCATCAGGTTGCAAATTAAAAATAATTTTTTTCTGCATCTAGCTCTGAAAAAATATTTGGGCTTCTAGCAGTGTGTGGGACTTGGTCTATTAGTCCATCTATACTGACCTCCATCAGGTTGCAAATTGAATAAAAAAATTTTCTGCATCTAGCTCTGAAAAAATATTTGGGCTTCTAGCGGTGTGTGGGACTTGGTCTATTAGTCCATCTATACTGACCTCCATCAGGTTGCAAATTAAAAATAATTTTTTTCTGCATCTAGCTCTGAAAAAATATTTGGGCTTCTAGCAGTGTGTGGGACTTGGTCTATTAGTCCATCTATACTGACCTCCATCAGGTTGCAAATTAAAAATAATTTTTTTCTTCATTTAGCTCTGAAAAAATATTTGGGCTTCTAGCAGTGTGTGGGACTTGTTCTATTAGTCCTTCTATACTGACCTCCAGCAGGTTGCAAATTGAATATAATTTTTTTCTGCATCTAGCTCTGAAAAAATATTTGGGCTTCTAGCGGTGTGTGGGACTTGGTCTATTAGTCCATCTATACTGACCTCCATCAGGTTGCAAATTAAAAATAATTTTTTTCTGCATCTAGCTCTGAAAAAATATTTGGGCTTCTAGCAGTGTGTGGGACTTGGTCTATTAGTCCATCTATACTGACCTCCATCAGGTTGCAAATTAAAAATAATTTTTTTCTTCATTTATCTCTGAAAAAATATTTGGGCTTCTAGCAGCGTGTGGGACTTGTTCTATTAGTCCATCTATACTGACCTCCATCAGGTTGCAAATTAAAAATAATTTTTTTCTGCATCTAGCTCTGAAAAAATATTTGGGCTTCTAGCAGTGTGTGGGACTTGGTCTATTAGTCCATCTATACTGACCTCCATCAGGTTGCAAATTAAAAATAATTTTTTTCTGCATCTAACCCAGCCAATAGTTTTGGCCTAATACCACAGTTTGGCCACTCAGCTCTGCTCGGTTACCATCCATTGTTTTTTTGTGCAAACAACTCCAGAGTTGTGAATTAGTTAACCACCAAAATGAGTGGAAAAAGGCCTGCTGCTGGTGGAAAGGGGAATAGGCGTGTTGGGAAGGGGAAAAAAGGTTGTGTCCGTGGGGTAGGTGCAGAAGAAAGACCATCTTCCAGCCAAACTAAAATGTCTACTTCTTTTAGCGGACAATGTGATAAGATCCCTTTCTTACGGCCACGCCAATCGCTACAAATTCCAGATGAGGCACAAAAACAGCAGGTGCTTCAACGGATATCAAGTGCTCCTTTAAGTGGGCTCTCCTCCACATCAACTTCAACATCACAAATACTCCAGTCCTCAAAGGTGTCACCCAAATCGCACTTGCTTCCTCACAGCTCCCAAATCTCCAGCTGCCCGTCTGAGTATGAGGTAGAACAGATGGTTGAGTCTGCAGAGCTGTTTACTCATACTATAGCCTGGGAATCAAAGGTCGACTCCAGCGCTTCTGTGAATCCAGACGAGGAAATGATCTGCACTGATGCCCAGAATCTTTATGAGTCGGATCCAGGACCAGACGCAGAAGGTTCTGACCATAATGTAGACCCTCATTCCCAAACTGTAACTCCTGTTGGTGGAGACAATGAGGAAGACGATGATAAGACTCAAATACCTGATTGGAGCGACAACTTTAGTTTTTTGTCAGGGCAGGAACAGGTTGGCTCTGAGGACGACGGGTGTGATAACGCACAGGGTGATGATGATGAGGTCGGAGATCCCACTTACTGTCAACCCACAGTCAGCCAAGAGATGAGGTCAGCAGAGGAGGTGGAGGAAGATGCTAGTGACGACGAGGTCAGGTTGCGCCTTCCTGGACAGAGACGTAGTACTGGAAGCACGTCAACAACTGCATCCTCAAACACAACTCTGCCTCTCACCACAAGTCGTGGTGGCTCTTCAGGTCGCATGGGTGCTAAGCCTTGCATAGCCTGGGCATTTTTTCAGATCGATAAAGATGACCCAACTCGTGTTATCTGTAACATTTGTCAGCAAAAGCTAAGTAGAGGCCAAAAAATACATAGTTTGAGTACTTCATGCATGAACCGGCACATGGACATGAAGCATAAGTTGCAGTGGGAAGCTCAGTGTGCTACAATGCGGCCTAGCCGGCCGGGCCAACCACCGTCTGCCATATCTTGTGCATCCGCGGCCTCTTCATCCTCTGTGACTGGGGGGACAGCAGTCACACCTGTTTTGGGGCGCAGACCTGCCACCTCTTTACCCGCAACAGCCAGCGTGATTGGCAGGTCATCATTTTCTTTGGAGGTGGTAACACCAGCTGGTCTTGAGCGCTGTCCGACATCGATAGCACCACCTTTGGATCAAGGCAACCTAACATGTCCGCCTGCATCTTCCTCACAGACCGGCAGTTTGCCGGGGACACCCTTATCAACCCCGTCTAAGCACAATAGCCAGCCCTCGGTCCCTCAGATGTGGACAAGTAAAAGACCATTTCCTCCTAGCCATGAGAAAGCTAAGAGGTTGAATTTCACCATCTGCAAGCTCTTGGCTACAGAAATGCTGCCTTTCCGCCTGGTGGACACAGAGGATTTTCGAGACCTTATGTCCGTCGCAGTGCCCCAGTACCAGATGCCCAGTCGGCACTACTTCTCAAAGAAAGGTGTGCCTGCGCTCCACCAGCATGTCGCACACAACATCACCGCTTCTTTGAGAAACTCTGTGTGTGACAGGGTGCATTTCACCACAGACACTTGGACGAGTAGGCATGGACAGGGGCGTTACATGTCGCTGACTGGGCACTGGGTAACTATGGTGACAGCAGGACAAGGGGCTGCTGTCCAAGTCTTGCCGTCCCCACGAGTTGTGCGTCAATCCTCTTTATGTCAAAGTTCCTCCACTGCTTCTGCCTCCTCAACCTCCTCTCGGTCTTCCACCTGCACCCAAAGCCTGTCTGGTCATGCCACAAGCTTTCTAACTGCGCAGAAGGGATCCTGCACACCTCCTTACTATGCTGGCAGTAGGGCTCAACGTCATCAGGCGGTTTTTACATTGAAATGTCTGGGAAATGTGAGTCACACAGCTGAGGAGTTGTGGTCAGCTCTGGAGAACCAATTTCATGAATGGTTGTCTCCACTGGACCTGAAACCAGGGAAGGCCATGTGCGACAATGCTGCAAACCTGGGTGCGGCCCTTCGCCGGGGCAATGTCACACACGTGCCTTGTATGGCTCACGTGTTGAACCTGGTTGTCCAGCAATTTTTAGCCCACTATCCCAGACTAGATGGCCTTCTGCAGAGGGCACGGTCGCTGTGTGCTCACTTCCGCCGTTCGCATCCCGCAGCTCAGCGACTTACATCTCTACAGAAGTCGTTGGGCCTGCCACTTCACCGGCTAAAATGCGATGTGCCTACCCGGTGGAATTCAACTCTGCACATGTTGCAGCGACTGTGGCAGCACCGACAAGCCCTGGTGCAATACGTTCTGACGTATAGCCTGGGCCAACGAGATTCAGAGGTGGGGCAAATCACGCTGGAGGAGTGGTCTCAGATCAGGGACCTATGCACCCTTCTGCACAGTTTTGAAATGGCGACGAAGATGTTTAGTGCTGACGATGCCATTATCAGCATGACTATTCCGGTGATTTACATGCTGGAGCACATGTTAAACAGAATTCGGAGTCAGGTGGTGGCACAAGAGGAGGTGGAGGAAGTAGAGGAGGAGGAGTTGTATGCGGAAGGGCTAACATCTGCAAGGTCCAGACGGTCGGCAGCACCAAGGCGGCAGGCATGTGAGGGTGGGGGAGATGATTTTACCAGGGCGCATGGTAGCAGCCAAACTAGTGAGGAAGGTGCAGGAGCCCAGGAAGAAGTGGAGGACGAACTGATGGAAGACTCATCAGATGAGGGAGACCTTGATCACATTTCTGTTGTGCGAGGTTGGGGGGAGAGGACAGAGGAAGGAAGCATGATTGTTACCTCGCCACCAACACAACAGGGACTTGGTGCTCCTGGATGCGCAACACACATGAGTGCCTTCTTGCTGCACTACCTGCAACATGACCCTCGAATTGTGAGAATTAGAAATAATCCTGACTACTGGGTTGCCACACTGTTAGATCCCCGGTACAAAAGTAAATTTGCAGAAATTATTCCTGCCATAGAAAGGGATGCACGCATGCAGGAGTATCAGCAGAGACTGTTGCAGAATCTTACATGTGCTTTTCCACAAAATACCAGTGGTGCACGTAGTGAATCTCACAGTTCCAACTTGCCAACCGTGGGACCGTCAAGTGTTCAGCACTCAAACCGTAACAGAACCACAGTATCTGCTGGTAACATCAATTTTGCGGAATCATTTCACCACTTTTTTAGCCCATCCTTTGCAAGGCCACAGGAGACAAGAAGTCTGACACATAGTCAACGCCTAGAGACGATGGTACAGGAGTATCTCCAAGTAAACATTGAAGCCACGACTGTGTCACTGGACCCTTGCTCTTTTTGGGCTTCCAATCTGGATAAATGGCCGGAGCTAGCCACTTACGCCTTGGAGATCTTGTCATGCCCCGCAGCCAGCGTTCTGTCTGAACGTGTGTTCAGCGCTGCTGGTGGTGTGCTGACAGATAAGCGCACGCGGCTCTCCACTGATAATGTAGACAGACTCACGTTCATAAAGATGAACAAATCATGGATCCGAAACGACTTTTCTACCCCTGTGTCATCCTGGGGAGAGTAAAAGCTTGATGATTGGTTAAAATCACCCTACCAACCGTTTTAAGCTTTCAAATTACTAATCATGTTTATCTGTATCTTGACTGGAAAATAATTTGGGCTTTGTAGCAGTGTGCAGCACTGATCCTATTAGGCCATCTATAATAAGCTTCACCAGATTTAAAATTAAAAATAATTTTTAGCTGCATCTAGCCCGGAAAATAATTTTGGGGCTCCGAGATGCGCAAGACACATAAGTGCCTTCTTGCTGCACTACCTGCAGCATGACCCTCATATTGTCAGAATTCGAAGTAATCATGACTACTGGGTTGCCACACTCTTAGATCCCCCAAACTTTTCGATCAACCTTTTCATTTTAATAAAGACCAAAAAAATGGTCATTTTTGAAATTATAAGCATTAGTGACGCGCCCCCTGGGACATATTCCTTTTTGAGGGGAATACCCGGCATCGGATCAGATGGGGGGTTGTAGTCTCCGAGCGGCTGTGACCCGGTCCCGTGCCCAGGGCGTCAAGCTAAGTGTTATGTGGCAGTCCTTACTGATGTTATAAGAGTTCTTTTGTGTCGACTACGCCACCCGTTGTAATGCGGTCACTGTGGCCGCCGCTGCAGCAGGGTCCGCTGAGGCTGATGGTGGATGTGCAGCTTGGTGGGATAACCCCCAACGGGAGGGGTATAGCCTCAGAGGGGACAGGCGCAGAGGATGGGGGTTGTGGTGGTGCGGTGCAGCCGGCAATGAAGACAGACTCGGGTTGTGCAGTTAAGGGAGTTTACTTACTGCTGATGTTTCGGTCACTCCAGCTGTTAGTGACCACCCGAGCCGTGCTGCGTCCACCAGGTCCTGGATCCGGCCAACCCCCAAACAAGTCCGGAGCGTGGCCCTGAGCTCTCCCTCTGTCCTTTCTTCAGCCGTCCCCACCAGTGATCCACCTAGGTCCAGCTCCCTCGGGCCTTCTGTTGGGCAACCCTTGGCCTTAGGTTCCCTGACCCTCCATGTGGTATGCCTTCAGGGTGGATGTAGTGGGTGGCCGTGGCAGATGCTGCCCACAGCCTCCGGTCTCTGGCTAGGGATGTTTTTGCCCCCACCAGCTTGGGTTCCGGTACCCTTGTGCTGACTCCTCACCCGGTGCTCTAATTTGGGTTCTTGGGTCCCTTCTGCTGTCCCCCTCTGGGTCTTTCTCTTTCTTTCTCCTCTCTCTCTCTCCAGGGCTGCTGTTTTCTTCTCTCTCCTCTCCAACTGACTTGTTCTCAGCGTCTGACCCTGATCTAAGTTGGTGCCCTCCTTATATATCCCTCTATGTGTGAGCTCAGGTGACCAGCACCCAATGAGCTCCTATCACTACCCAGACTGCTCCCCCTATCTGCCCCTACACTACTTGGGATGTACCACCCCCCTCCCACTCCAGCCAGGAACAGGCTCGGTTGTACCTGCACATTTCTAAGTGGGAGTACCGTCGGCCTGCTCCTCTGAAATGGGATGTATGTAGTGCATGCAGTCTATCTGAGCTCAGTTCCACACTCCTTCCTTACCCGGGAGTGGAATATCACACCTCTGGGTTGAGGTGCAATACCCCTGTAGCAGCCGAATCCTCAGGGTGCTACATTCCCCCCTGGTAAATCACAGCACGTCCTCGGGCTGTAAAGATATAAAACACCAAAACATACAAAATTTTTATATGAACATATAAAACATATAAACCTTATATATAACTTCTCATATAAAACATTCTCGTAGACTTCTCTGGTTCCTCCTCCGGACACTGTGCAACGTGTGTCCGGGAAAAGTGCGACAGTCTTTCTAGAAAAATGGTTTCTCCTATAAAACCGGTAGGGGGCGCCTTAGAAAGCGCAACTATATACAGGGGTAGTGAAAGTTGGCCGCTCTCAGTCCTCGGCCAGGTAGAGGGAAGGGAATGGCTGCTCACAGTCCTCAGCCTGTAGGATGAAGGGGTTAACGGGTAAAACAGTTCACTGGTCCCAACAGGGACTTTTTAGCAGCAACAGTTCCAGTTTCTATATACCCCGATTGGGTAACTATTTACAGCTCCTTCTCTGCCGCACTCAACGGCGTCTTCCTCCTGCTCTTTCTTGATATGATGTTTCTTCAGACCCGTCCGGGTCCTCTGACTCCTCCCAGATGCGGCACTCTTGGTATTACGGGCGCGGGCGCGGTGGTGGTGGCGCCCGGGTTACCCAGGCCTTGCGGCCAGGCCTGGGGCACCTGGAAGGTGAAGGGCACCGTTAATACGGCGGCGCCCTGGGCTACCTGGCCTTGCGGCCAGGCCAGAGGCTCCGCGGAGGTAGGGGGCGCTGTTGGTGATGCGGCGCCCGGGGGTACTAGGCCTTGCGACCAGGCTGGTGGTAATTCCTGCTTTGTCACGCTCCGGGTCGGGGCGCGTGACGTCACAGGGGTCGCTGCGGCGGCTTCCGGTCGGGGCCTAGTCCATGGCGGTGACCTGGCGGCTACGGGCACAGCAGGGGGACTTTCGGGCTCTGCGACGGGGAGCTGGGGCAGGTAAGCGGTGTCACGGCTTGGGGTATAGGCGTCCCCTTTACCTGCCTCCATGCGTTCGGCTCCCTCCTCGGCGCCGTCTCCGGCCTTGGGTCCTCCCGCGCCATCCTCAGAGGCGGTCTGCTTCCTCTTCCAGGGTAGCGTGCTCCGTTGACTGGTCTCTGCTTGCTGGGCCATCTCCCGGCTCCACTCCGCCAGTACCTCGCGCTGTACCCGGGCCATCCTCCTTGCGAGGCCCTCCAGGGCAGTTTGTGCACACTCCCGGTCTCGGGGGAGCTGCGCTAGGATCTCCGCTAGACCTAGCGGGGTTGTGGACTCTAGCAGGCTCCTGACCATCGGGTCGGTGCTGCTCTGCTCGGCTTCCGGCAGGCTCCTGGCCATCGGGCCGGTGCTGCTCTGCCCTCCTTCCTCGGTCTCTAGCAGACTCCTGGCCAGCGGGCCGGTGCTGTTCTGCTTTCTCTCCATCTCCGGGTGAGCTCCTCCGCTACTCCTTGTTAGACCTCTTGCCTCCGGGTGCGCTCGCTCCAGACTGCTCCAAGCGACACCCATCTTTTCTCTTCTCTTTCGTCTCCTCCCACTTCGAGGGCGGTCCCGGGGCAACTCGGTGACTGTCAGCTCCAGGGGGAGTTCTTTCACGCTGACAGACACCTCCAGCATCACAGTCTCTGTTGGTGGGGGCGGTTTCCACTTTTGGCGCCATTTTCTGTCCCGGCCCACGATGGGATGTGGCCTCTTGCCCTCCTTTGGCACGCCCATAATGGCGTCCGCTGCTCTTCCAAGGCGGGAAATCTGCGGTTTTGGCGGGAAGCGTCGCCCAGTGGCGGGAAACTCTGCAGATGGCGGGAACAAGCTGGAAATGGCGGACAATCGGCGGGAAACGACTGGTGATGGAGTCCGATGGCGTGGACCCTCCGGAACCGGCAGGAGTCTTCTTTCTGAGGTAAACTTGCACTTTTCTTCAGGCACGCAGTACCCGGGTGTTGCGGGCACGTAATCCTGCCGACTACGCCAAAGTTGACGCGCCCCCTGGGACATATTCCTTTTTGAGGGGAATACCCGGCACCGGATCAGATGGGGGGTTGTAGTCTCCGAGCGGCTGTGACCCGGTCCCGTGCCCAGGGCGTCAAGCTAAGTGTTATGTGGCAGTCCTTACTGATGTTATAAGAGTTCTTTTGTGTCGACTACGCCACCCGTTGTAATGCGGTCACTGTGGCCGCCGCTGCAGCAGGGTCCGCTGAGGCTGATGGTGGATGTGCAGCTTGGTGGGATAACCCCCAACGGGAGGGGTATAGCCTCAGAGGGGACAGGCGCAGAGGATGGGGGTTGTGGTGGTGCGGTGCAGCCGGCAATGAAGACAGACTCGGGTTGTGCAGTTAAGGGAGTTTACTTACTGCTGATGTTTCGGTCACTCCAGCTGTTAGTGACCACCCGAGCCGTGCTGCGTCCACCAGGTCCTGGATCCGGCCAACCCCCAAACAAGTCCGGAGCGTGGCCCTGAGCTCTCCCTCTGTCCTTTCTTCAGCCGTCCCCACCAGTGATCCACCTAGGTCCAGCTCCCTCGGGCCTTCTGTTGGGCAACCCTTGGCCTTAGGTTCCCTGACCCTCCATGTGGTATGCCTTCAGGGTGGATGTAGTGGGTGGCCGTGGCAGATGCTGCCCACAGCCTCCGGTCTCTGGCTAGGGATGTTTTTGCCCCCACCAGCTTGGGTTCCGGTACCCTTGTGCTGACTCCTCACCCGGTGCTCTAATTTGGGTTCTTGGGTCCCTTCTGCTGTCCCCCTCTGGGTCTTTCTCTTTCTTTCTCCTCTCTCTCTCTCCAGGGCTGCTGTTTTCTTCTCTCTCCTCTCCAACTGACTTGTTCTCAGCGTCTGACCCTGATCTAAGTTGGTGCCCTCCTTATATATCCCTCTATGTGTGAGCTCAGGTGACCAGCACCCAATGAGCTCCTATCACTACCCAGACTGCTCCCCCTATCTGCCCCTACACTACTTGGGATGTACCACCCCCCTCCCACTCCAGCCAGGAACAGGCTCGGTTGTACCTGCACATTTCTAAGTGGGAGTACCGTCGGCCTGCTCCTCTGAAATGGGATGTATGTAGTGCATGCAGTCTATCTGAGCTCAGTTCCACACTCCTTCCTTACCCGGGAGTGGAATATCACACCTCTGGGTTGAGGTGCAATACCCCTGTAGCAGCCGAATCCTCAGGGTGCTACATTAGCAGGTTGTTAGAAACTGAAATCAAACAGTTTTCAACTCAAAACTTTATTCTAGGTGATGTTACATTTTCACATAGGACCCCTTGTTCGAAAGGAGCTTCTGAACTCTCTCGTCCATTGAATTTGTCAGGTTTTGGATGGTTTCTGCTTCAATTGTTTTGCATGAGGACAGAATACCCTCCCAGAGCTGTTGCTTAGATGTGAACTGCCTCCCGCCATCATAGACACTCCTTTTAATGATGCTCCAAAGGTTCTGAATGGGGTAGAGGTCAGGGGAGCATGGGGGTCACACCATAAGTTTGTCCCCTTTTATGCCCATATCAGCCAGAGATGCAGATGTTTTATGTGCAGCATGAGATGGTGCATTATCATGCAGAAAAATGATCTTGCTGTGAAATACACGGTTCTTCTTCTTGAACCATGGCAGGAAGTGCTGTTTGAGAAAATCCACATACATTATGGAGTTCATCTTTAGCGCCTTCAGGGATCCTAAAGGGGCCGACAATCTCTCTCCCCATGATTCCAGCCCAAAACATTACTCCACCTCCTCCTTGTTGGCGCTGTAGCCGTGTTTGCGTGGGGTGTCCATCAACCAGCCATCCTCCACTCCATTCATCTGGACCATCGAGCGCTGCACGGCACTCATCCGTGAACAAAACAGTTTTGAAATCAGTCTTCATGTAATGTTTGGCCCACTGGAGCCGTTTCTGCTTGTGTGAAGTGGATAGAGGAGGTCGACAGGATGGCGTATGCACAGCTGCAAACCTCTGAAGGACCCTGCATCTTGTTGTTCGGGGGACGTTGGAGGCACAAGCAGCTTCAAAAACTTGTCTGCTGCTATGACAAGGCTTTTTTGCCGCTGCTCTTTCAACCTGACGTAATTGCCTGTAGGAAAGAGTCCTCAATTTGCCCTTATCAGCACGCACACGTGTGTACTGTGAATCAGCTACATACTTCTTGATTGCCAAGACACTTCATCCTGATCATCGCACAATGTTGATTGTAGTCATGCCTTGACCTAAACACTCCACAATTTGTTGCTTCTCAGCAGCCGACACATCCTTTTTCTTTCCCATTTTGGCAGAAAATGTAGGCTGCTTAATAATGTGAGAGAGCCTTCTTAAGTAGTCTTGCCTTTCATTGGACACACCTGCCAAACTAATTAGCACAGGTGTCTGCAATTGCTTACAGTGATATAAAGAGCCCTGACACACATCACCATCAATGAGTTTAACTGACAAACAAACAAATTCTTCCCTTATCACTCCTAAACACTTTTTGCATAATAATTTGGAACGCGGTGTACATGTGCTTTTCCACAAAACACCAGTGGTTCACGTAGTGAATCTTACAGTTCTAACTTGCCAACCGTGGTCTGTATGGAATTGTTCAATAAAGGGCCCAAAATTAAGATAACATAGATGGGAGAGGTCTCTATGAATAGGAATTCCTAAGTATTTGATACCCTGTGAGGGCCAGGCAAAGGGAAAGTTGGACTGGATGGAATCCTATATGGATTTAGGGAGGGAGACATCGAGGGCCTCAGACTTCGCTGCATTGATTTTAAAATTTTACCATGTAACAAAGTGATCTATTTCAGCCATAACAGCAGGGATGGATATATGTGATTGAGTGATATATACTAGGACATCATCAGCAAATAGAGAGCACTTGTACTCGGTGCCTCCCACCTCAATCCACCTAATATTGGGGTTATGGCGAATTGATGAGAGCAGGTGCTCCGTCACTAGGATGTATAAGAGAGGGGACAGAGGACATCCCTGCCTTGTCCCATTGGTGATTGTGAAAGGTGATGAAAATGTTCTGACGCACCCCCTGGGCCTTGGGACACCCGGAGCCGGACCCTTTTTGGTGGATGCTGGTGGTTGTAGTCTTCGTGGCGGCGATCCGGTTCCGTGGCTCAGGGCGGTCAAACCAGTGGCGGAACTATTTATGTGGTTTTGATGTTTAAATGTCCGACTACGCCACCCGTGGATTGCGGTCAGAGTGAACCGCCGCTACAGGGCAGACCGCTAAGGCTGGTGTTGTGGGTGCAGCAGAGCGTAGCATAACTCCCCACGGGAGGAGTATAGCCTCAGGGCAGTGTATGCGGAGGATGGGGGTGATGGTGCAGGGCAGCAGCAGTAACGACACGGAGTCAGTGATGCAGTTCAGGGCCTTTACTCACAGTTCTTATTATCCAGACCACGTCTGCAGGTAACGGCTGCCCACGTCGTACTGTGCTCACCAGGTGAGGGGCTCAGACAACTCCCAGATAACTTTGGAGCGCTTCACAGGACCCCCTTTGTGTGTCCTTTGTCTGGCCTTTCTTACCAACACTTCTGTCCGGCTGCCTCGGGCCTCCTCTTGGTAAACTTGGCGCCAGTTTCCCTGACCCTATGTGGTGCCTTCCTAGCGGGTGGAGCAAGGGGCTGCGCCACATAAAATGTCAGAGCCTCCGGTTTCTAGCTGAGGGTCGTTTCCTGCCTCCACTAGTTCGGGGACCGGTCTCCCCCTTTGGCCTGACCCCTCCACGCAGGTGGATTCGGGCGTGCGGTGGCGACTCGCCCGTCCGCACCCCTGGGATCCCTTCATTCCTCGTTCCTGGAGCCTTCTCTGCTCCTCTTCCTTCCTTCTCCCTCTTGCAGGCCTGGGCCTCTGTTACTAGGCCCGCCTCCGGAGCAGAGCTCATGCAGAGCCCCTGCTCCCTGCCACTTCTGCTCAGACTTCTCTGCACTGAACTAAGATGGTGCCCACCTTTTATACTCCCTTCTCAATGCACCCAGGAACTGCTTCCTCCCTGCTCCTGCACTGCAGGGTTCCCCTTCCTCAGTGTTCCCTCCCCCCACTCCAGCCAGGGACAGGGACTGTCGTGCCCATCTCAGGGGCATATTGGTCGCCCTGCCCCACGGCAATGTGGTGTAATGCATGCAGGTGTCGGGTCCTGATCCACACTCCATCCTTATCTGAGAGTGAGATATCACACCTCTGGGTGAGGTGCAATACGTCTGTAGCAACCGAGCCCTCGGTGCTACAGTTCCATTTATCTTCAGCCTATGACGTATTGTGATACAGGGCCGTGATTTTGGCTATAAAAGGGTCCCCTAGACCCCTACCCCAAGCTTTTTAAGAGAATCATATATGGCGTGCCAGGAGACTCTATGGAATGCTTTCTCAGCATCCAACGAGAGTATCTACTTACAAATTTTTAACTGCATCTAGCCCAGGAAATACTTTGTGCCTAGTAGCAGTGTCTGCTAGTCAGCGGATTATCCCGGCTGTTAAGCAAGCTACACCACCTGTAGTTTGGACACTTAATTTTTTCAAAGGAAATGCTTCGGGACCACGGGATACTCAGTGAAGAGCATCAGGAGGCACCCCAAGGCATAGGGGCTGGGACTGGCACTAGGATGCCTTGCGGTGGACAGCCGAGCTCGATCCTTATAAAAGCTTTTTAACTGCAGCAGCTTTAGTGGACGCTACTGGAGCTGGAATTACGCGGCTGCTGGCATGAGACTTGCCCTCCAATAGATCCTTGTAAATGGATTTAAAGTGTATTCATTCAAATTAGAGGGACAATTTAAATTAAAAAGCTTAGAGCTGCCTCCACCACAGGGGGGCTCTCTCGACCCACCAGCGGACAGGCACCAGTATTGGGAGAGGGGGGCTGGCCGTCAGGGTTCACCGCGGCTCTGGCACAAACCCGGCGACACGGAGGTGGCACGGGCAGGAGCGGACTGGCCGTCTCGGCTTCTCACTTTTTGGATTTTAGAAGGGCATGACATGCCTATATCTGTGTCTCCCCCTCCTTTTACTCCTCCACCTCTTTTCTTTTCGCATGACTATATGTACTTGTCACTTTTCCATGTGTTAGTTGTGTCTTCTGAGCAGTTTGTCAGCTTTTGGACACCTTTGAAGGTGTTTTCTATGTGTTTCTATGTGTTTTTGTTTGCCTGCCATTGGTTTTAACGGTGTTCGAAGGTGTTCGACGAACAGTTCGACGAACAGTTCGGCGAACACACGGGTGTTCGACGAACCGAACCGAACTCGAACACTACGGGGGTGGCTCAACACTAGTCACCACATCTTGGTGCGACCCCTCACTACATCCACCAGGAAAGCATACCACATAGGGTCAGGGAAACCGGAGATAGGTTTCGCCAAGAGAAGGCCCGAGGAAGCTGGACAAAGGTGGGTCACTGGTGGGGACGGCCAGAGAAAGGAAAGGAAGGGAGCCCTGTGCCACGCTCTGGAATTGCCTGGGAGTTGGTCAAGCCCCTTGCCTGGTGAACGCAGCACGGCTCAGGCGGTCCCTCATGTGCACAAGTGACCAGAATAACAACTGTGAGTAAAGCATTGGAAACTGCACCACAAGTCTCTGTGTTTCATCGCCGCACCAGCACCATCAGTACTGGGACGCTCACACCATCACTCCCAGCATCCACACTAGCTGCCCTGAGGCAATACTCGGCTGCGCAAACTACATCAGCCTCAGCGGTCTGCAGCGCAGCGGCGGTCCCCACTGATCGCAATCCACGGGTGGCGTAGTCGGGTGGCGTAGTCGGACATTTGTTATTACCTAAGACTGCCACTGGTTTGACTGCCCTGGACACGGACCGGGTCACCGCCACGGAGGACTACAACCCCCAGCGATCCGGCTCCGGGTAACCCCCTCACAACACAGGCCCAGGGGGCGCGTCATATCCATTCGTCTCTTGAACGGCCCAGAATCTGAGTGGGCTTCGGCTCCTCTCCGGTCTCTTGGGCAGCGATGAGCTGGCTGAAATCCGGAATCTCGTCGCCTTCAAGCTCCTCATCTCTGTCCTCTTTCGGCCCCGCCTGAGTGACCCGGGACAGGGCATCGGCATGGGTGTTCAGGGCCTTGGCCCGATAGGCAATCTTATACTGGTATTTGGACATCCTTGCGACCCACCTCTGTCCTAACGCGCCCAGTTTGGCATTCTCCAAGTGGGCCAATGGGTTGTTATCTGTCCGCACTTGCACTTCTGACCCTGACAAGTACTCAGCAAATTTCTCAGTCATGGCCCACACCAGTGCTAGTAGCTCCAGCTTAAACGAACTGTAGTTCTCCGGATTCTTCTCCGTATCTCGGAGTGACCTGCTGGCATACGCGATCACTCGCTCTTTTCCTCCTTGTACTTGAGCCAGCACTGCTCCCAGTCCATGCAAGCTTCCATCGTTGTACAACACGAAAGGCTGCGAAAAGTCGGCGTAGGCCAAGATTGGGGCATATATTAGCGCCATTTTCAATGCTAGGAATGCCTCTTCTTGTCGTGGGCCCAACTGGATGGGCTGTCGCTTGGCTCCCCCAGCTGTTCCTCTCAGCAATTTATTGAGTGGGATCGCAATCTTAGCAAAGTCTTTAGTGAATCTGCGGTAGTATCCAGCAAGCCCCAGGAACGCCCTCAGTTCCCTTAGGTTGGCGGGCGTGGGCCACTTCTGCACGGCAGCTACTTTCTCTGCAGTGGGGTGTACTCCTGCACTGGACACAGTGTGCCCCAGATACTCAATTTCTCGTTTGTAGAGACGACACTTTCGAGGCTTAATTTTCAGGCCGTGTCCCTGAAGCTGTTCTAACACTTGTTCCAATCGGCGGAGATGATCCTCAAACGTAGCGGAATAGATAATTATATCGTCCAGATATATTAAAGTGGCTTCAAAGTTGAGGTCCCCCAAGCATCTCTCCATGAACCGTTGGAAGGTCCCTGGCGCATTTGTTAATCCGAACGGCATCCGATTGAACTCAAACAGGCCCATAGGGAGAACAAAAGCGGTCTTCGGACGATCCTTCTCAGCTACTGGGACCTGCCAATAGCCACTGGCCAGGTCGAGGGAAGAGAAGAATTTGGCGCTTCCTAGTGCAGATAGAGACTCTTCGATTCGGGGGAGTGGATAGGAGTCCCGGACTGTACAGGCATTCAGCTTTCGATAGTCCACGCAAAATCTCAGGGTACCATCCTTCTTTTGGACCAGCACGATCGGAGCCACCCAGGGGCTCTGACTTTCACGGATCACACCGTTCTGCAACATGTGGGCCAACAGCTCTTTCACCTCCTGGTACATTTGAGGTGGGATCTGCCGATATCTCTCTCGGATGGGAGCAGTATTTCCGGTGGGTATTTCGTGCTGAATGTCCCGAGTGCACCTGAAATCATCTTCATGCTGTGCAAACACTCCCTGATATCACTGTAGAAGTTGTTCGATCTGCCTTACTTGTCCAGCAGAAAATTCAGTCAGATTAGCCTCCATTTCTTCCAGAAGGTGGCGTCCAGCCAACGGTTCTCTTCCATTCTCCTGGCTGTTGAGGGACACCTCCAGGGTCCATGGTTTTCCTTCCACAGGTGCCAACCCTATAGCGTCCGCTCTAGTAAGGGCCACTGGCATTATGTACACTCGCGCCACCTCTTGGCGGGGCAACAACTGTAAACTGGTGCCACCTAAATTGATGCAGCGCACGGGTACTCGGCCGTGCCGCACGGTGGCCAGGGTTCGAGCAATCAGGAGTCCCGAGGGCGCTTCTTCTCCTTCCATTGGTTCAGTTTGAATGTCCACGCCCTCTAAGGACACATGTGCCAGCACCGGCAACGTGAGTACAGTCTGTCCCACTGGCAGTGTCATTGTGGCTTCGGGCGGTATCGATACCTTGCCAAGGTACTGAGAGGTAGCGGGCAATTTTTGAATCTGGCTGACCCGCATGAGGTGTTGGAACACTCTCTTGCTAGCTGGGTCTCGAGTGGCGCGGGTCCAGTTGTTTTTGCTACAGCCCTCAGCCAGGAACTGTCCGACTTCTTTCAGCACATTCATGCTCAGGGTTACAATGGGCCCATCGCCTCCGGGCCCTGTGGTTAGTACGATCCCTTTTCGACCGAGGTCCTTTCCACATGCCCGCATGGACATCCATACTACTCCCGCTACTGGGATAGGTAGTTGATTGGCCGCCACCAATTTGACAGTGGGTTCCCAGCAGGAACGAGTGACTTCAGGAAAGTGACTTTGGAAATAAGTCTCAGGCATAGTGGTCACTTGAGACCTGGTGTCCATCAAACAGCGGATCCGCTGCCCATTGAATTCAGCCCAGATGATGGGCCTCTCGGAGACAATGTCTTCAGAGCTCCCTCTTCTACTCTCTGAAGCACGAGACCCCACGGTATGCTCCACAACCGTGGGGCATTTTAGTTTAACGGCTGTCCCCTCTTCCTCCTTTCTCGATTGGGACAGTCTTTGGAGATATGCCCCCTACCTTAGCAAGTCCAGCACTCCGGTCCTCTTTCTGCCGATAGGTCGGGTACATGCCGTGCTGGGGCCGGGTAGGAACGTCTCTCTCGTTCTGGTCTCCGTCCGCGTTGAGCAGTACGGTCCGTCGGCAAGGGGGCAGTAGGGGGCTTCCTAATAGCATTCAGCTCACCCAGAATGTCTCGAATTTCCTGACGTATTTCCCGTACCCAATCAGGCTCTTGGTTAGTGAATCCAGGAGCAATTGCCTCTTGACTTCTAACTGTGGCTTTAAGAACATAAACTTCTCTCTCCAGCACTCTAGCTTCAGCCCCTACCTCCAGGAAGCCCATATCAGGGCTCAATCGCAGCCGCTCCTTCAGGATCTGCCTCAGGGAAGGGTCTTTCAAGCCGGCTATCAGCTGGTCACGCAACACCTCATCCAATGGTCCCAGTCCTCGGTTCCCATCTCGAGGTTTCTTAGTGATATGGGCCGTCACCTTCCTGCAACGCATTAACATACTGATTTACTGTCTCATTTTCCCCTTGGACCCGTTGGAACAACCATAAGCGCAAGTGTCCCAAATCTGTAGTGTCACCGTGCATGTCCTCTAAAATTTTTAGCACTTTATCCACGGTGTCACGGTCCCCAGGTGGGCGGTACATCACAGTCTGTCGGGCCTCTCCATCAAGGGTTAGGAGGGCCAGCTCCGCCTGGGCTAGGGGATCAAGGGGGTACATTCGTAGCATACTTCTCAGTCTTTCTACCCAGTCCCACAGTGACATGCCATCCCCTGAAAACTTGGGAAGATGGCTGAGCATAGCCCCCAGGGGTATATGGGTCCAACCGGACCCAGCCACAGACTGATCCCCCATCTCTGCGTCTGAATGTTGCATCCTGCCGAATACGCCAAATGTAATGCAGGTGTGGGAATGCAACGCACAGAGACACAAGGCGAGAACAGTCTGAGATGAAAATAAACAATTTTATGCAACAGGTATTCTGAACAAGGGATTAGTAACAAGGGTAATGAACAGTAATTCAATATATCAGCAAAAGGCAAAATCTCTCAAAACAAGACGCAGTCTCTCAAAGTAAGGTGAAGCCTCTCAAAGTAAGGTGAAGTCTCTTAAGTAAGGTGCAGTCTCTTTAGTAGGGTGAAGTCTCTTAAGTAAGGTGAAGTCTCTTAAGTAAGGCGAAGTCTCTTAAGTAGGGTGATGCCCTCAATCATGGGAGACACCACGTAAGTTCTTTAACTGTACATCTGGCCCTAGCGGGGTTCATCGGTTATTCACGCTAGGCCGTGAGTCTCTTCCGCATAAATTCAATTAGATCACGTTGTGCTCCTTTAGTCCCAACCGTTCCCCTCCCAACCTGATTATCTAAACCCAATTGTCCCCGGTACTGTGGGTGAAGAGTGAAAGTGACGGCCCTGTTCACGTATGCAACTCCTCCGCTTCCGCTGGCGTGACTTTCCTGGGGCAACCGTCTCTCAACTCCTCTCTGCTTGGCTGTTGGAGGCAGTCTCTCGAGCCTTGGATAGGGGAGTCCAGGCCTCGTCTGTCGGCGGGCGACGTCGGGTTCCGCGAACTCACTCAGCACCGCAATTAGGTTCCTAGTCTCCTCAGCAGGCACAGCACTCAGGTAACATCCGCGAGATATCCGGAGCTCTTTTACCGGTGCCCGGCTGTGGCACCTCACAGGCCTCTGGCTTAGGCCTGTCACGCGGGGTTTCTCAGGACGCAGGGAACACATCTGCTCCTTTCTGCTGCTTGGCGCCAAAGACCCCTCAGGTTTGGCGCGCTGGCCTCTTATTTTCCGGAACTCCTTCCTGGAAGTCACCTGATCAGGTCCAGCGTCTGAATTTGCTCTCCCTGCAACTTCCCTTGCATATCTTGGTTCAGCTTGACTGCGTCTGGCCAGTAGATGGCAGTCTCTTTCCATCCTTGAAACATCATGTAGAAGTTCTTTTACAAGCTCTCTTGACTGGGCTACAATCACTCACTCACTCATGTCACCTGCACCTTAAAAACATCTGCAGAACCCCACATTTTCTCACCTTTGATACTGCAAAAACTCTTACTGTCGCTCTTATTCACTCTCGTCTGGACTACTGCAACTCTCTTCTAATCGGTCTCCCTCTAAACAAACTCTCTCCTCTCCAATCCATTCTGAATGCAGCAGCCAGGGAGGTATTTCTATCAGGCCGCTTCACCAACGCCTCTATATCTCATCCCTCATTTCTGTCTATCACCCCTCCCGTGCCCTCCCTTCTGCAACTGATCTAAAACTAACATCCTCCTAAATCCCACCCTCGCAGGGGGAGGGGATTTTACCACCTACCTCCACCCTTTCTGGGATAAATTCCATACTGGAAATATTTTTCAAAATGCACAATATACATCTCTACATTATCTGCTAGAGGAGGTAGGCATAGTGGACCTATGGAGAATACGGCACCCTGATGTCAGACAATATTCCTGCTACTTCGCCTCCCATCATTCTTTGTCAAGAATAGACCAAGCTATTGGCTTTGAATCAATCATACCCTATATTAAATCGGTGAGGTATTTGCCAAGGAGTGTCTCTGACCACTCGCCTATACAGGTACAACTGCAGATGGGTGCTGTGAGGTCTCCGGGGGAATATACATGGCACATCAATCCTTTTTGGCTGCAACTAATTGGTCCTACTCTTAGCTCTAGAATCTTAGAATATTTTCGTTTTAATGATGGATCGTCATCTACGAAATTTATATGGGATGCTATGAAAGCATATGTACGGGGAATATGCATAGGGGAGATCAATAAGATAAAATCCAAAATAAAGGAGTTAACCCAAAAATTGCAACAGAATGTTTGCGAAAAGGAGGCACAAGTACAATGAAATGGGAAAATGCACAGAAAATATTGCCTGATCATTTGCTATCATTAGCTTCTCAGAAACAACTGTTTGTTAAGCAAAGATACTTTATAAAGCAAGGGTCTCAAACTCGGCTGGGTAGATGGGCCGCATTCTTTGCATGACAAAATTACATTTTTAGTGATATCATTTTTTTTTCTATACACCTTTTGAATTTGTCCTCATCTTGTATTAACCCCTTTACAGCCCATGACGTACTAATACGCATCTGTGCCCTGGGCTTTAAGAGCCTGACCCTTATTAGTACGTCATGGCGATCGTGCGCGCACACAGGCTGTACGGGCGCGATCGCAGCCGGGTGTGAGCTGATTGTCACAGCTGACACCCGGTACTATGTGCAGGGAGCGGTCCCGCACCGCTCCCGGCACATTAACCCCCGCAATGCTGCGATCGAAGTCGATCGCAGCATTGCGGTGGCAAGGGGAGGTGATCGCAATACTCACCTCCTCTTCCGGCCTCCAGCGCTGTCTGCCGCGGCTTCCCGGGTGTTGCCATGATGACCCGATGTCGTCATGACAACATCCGGGTCACCAGACAGCAGAAAGATTGTTTGGTCATGCGCAGTGCATGACCGAACAATCTTTTCACTGTGCAGCGCTGACTGCCTGCATGGCTCAGAGATGGTGCTCCATCCCTATGCTATGCAGGCGATCAGAATAAAAAAAGTGAAAGTCCCAGAGTGGGACAAAGTAAAAAAGTGTAAAACCTCTCAGAAAGTGAAAAAAAAAAAAAAAAAAATTTTTTTTTAAATATTAAAAAAAAAATAAATAATCCACCAAAAATAAAAATATAATGTACCCATCAATAAATATTATTATGAAAAAAAAACTAAAACAATAAAAGTACACATATTTGGTATTGCCGCGTCCGGAACGACCTGACCTGTAAAACTGTCCCACTAGTTAACCCCTTCATTGAACACGGTAAAAAAAAAAAAAAAAAAAAACGAAGCAAAAAACAATGCTTTTTCATCATACTGCCAAACAAAAAATGGAATAACATGCGATCAAAAAGATGAATATAAATAAAAATTGTACCGCTGAAAACGTAATCTTGTCCCGCAAAAAACAAGCCGCCATACAGCTCCATAATCCGAAAATTCAAAAAGTTATAGCTCTCAGAATAAAGCGATGCAAAAAAATAATTTTTTCTATAAAATGTCTTTTATTGTGTAAAAGCGCCAAAACATAGAAAAACGATATAAATGTGGTACCGCTGTAAACGTACTGACCCGAAGAATAAAGCTACATTATCAATTTTACCACATGCGGAGTAGAATAAAAAAAAACAAAAAAAAAAACAATTCCTGAATTGTAGGTTTTTGTTTATTCTGCCTCCCAAAAGCTGGAATAGAAAGCGATCAAAATATGTCACGTGCCTGAAAATGGCACCAATAAAAACGTCAACTTGTCCCGCAAAAAAAAATCCATCACATGACTCTGACAGCCAAAATATGGAAAAATTATAGCTCTCAAAATATGGCGATGCAAAAACTAGATTTTACAAAATGTGTCTTTTAGTGTGTGACAGCTGTTAATCATAAAAACCCGATATCATTCTGGTATCTCTGTAGTCGCACCGACCCGAAGAATAAGGTCGTCTAATCACTTATACCGCACGAGGAACGGCGTAAAAAATAAACACTAGGGCTGGGGTTGGGGTTAGGGTTGTGCTAATGTTAGGGTTGGGGTCAGGGTTGGGCTAGGGTAGGGTTAGGGTTGGGGGTAAGGGTTGTTTTTTTTTTTTAAAAAAAAAAAAGATGACGATATGGCAACTAGTGTTGAACACAAGTGCTCGCTACTTGAGTTTGCATCGGGTACTCGGATATGCATTGAGTATCACGGGTGCTCGAGTCTCCGCCCCATATGCTTCGCGGCCAAAATAACCTCGCGGGGATTGCCTGCCATGCTCGAGCTATCCCCGCATGTTTTTTTGGGGGTGTCTAATAACCGTGAAACATGCGGGAGGGGACTCGAGCATTTCACTTGAGCACCTGTGATACATGGTGCATACCTGAGTAGCCGATGCAAACTCAAGTAGCGAGCACTTGCGCTCAAGACTAATGACAACTTATTCAATATGATGACCTAATGTCATCAAATTTTGTGCCGTACCTCTGGGTTCAAAATGTTCACTATACCCCTTGATAAAATCCTTGAGGGGTGTAGTTTCCAAAATGGGGTCACTTGTGGGGGGTTTCAACTATTTAGGCACATCAGGGGCTCTTCAAACGCGACATGGCGTCCGCTATCGATTCCAGCCAATTTTGCGTTCAAAAAGTCACACAGTACTCATTCCCTTCTGAACTCTGCCGTGCGCCCAAACACTGTATTTTCCCAACATATGGGGTATTGGCGTACTCAGGAGAAATTGCACAAAAGTTTTTTGGGTCCATTTTCCCCTCTTACCCTTGTGAAAATAAAAAAATTGGGGCTAAAACATCATTGTTGTGGAAAAAGTTTGATTTTTTTATATTCACGGCTCCATGTTATAAACTTCTGTAAAGGACTTGGGGGTTCAAGGTGCTCACCACACATCTAGATAAGTTCCCTGAGGGGTCTAGTTTCCAAAATGGTGTCACTTGTGGGGGGTTTCTACTGTTTAGGCACATCAGGGGCACATCTGCTAATTATTCAAGCAAATTTTACGTTTAAAAAGTCAAATGGCGCTCCTTCCCTTCCGAACCCTGCTGTACGCCCAAACAGTGGTTTTCCCCCACATATGTGGTATCTGCTTGCTCAGAAGAAATTGAGCAACAAACTGCATGGTGCAATTTCTCCTGTTACCCTTATGAAAATGCAAAAGTGGGGGCTGAAAAACATTTTTGTGGGAAAAATGTGAAAATTTTATTTTTACGGTTCAATGTTATAAACTTCTGTGAAGCACTTGGGGGTTCAATGTGCTCACCACACATCTAGATAAGTTCCCTGAGGGGTCTAGTTTCCAAAATGGGGTCACTTGTGGGGGGTTTCCACTTTTTAGGCACATCAGGGGCTCCCCAAATGCAATATGGTGTCCGCTAATTATTCAAGCAAATTTTACATTTAAAAAGTCTAATGGCGCTCCTTCCCTTCCGTACCCTGCTGTGCGCCCAAACAGTGGTTTTCCCCCACATATGGGGTATCTGATTACTCAGGAGAAATTGATCAACAAATTTTGGGGTCTATTTTTTCCTGTTACCCCTGCGAAAATAAAAAAAATTGGGTCTAAAGTAACATTTTTGTGAAAAAAGTTAAATGTTAATTTTTTTCTTCCACATTCCAAAAATTCCTGTGAAGCACCTGAAGGGTTAATAAAGTTCTTGAATGTGGTTTTGAGCACCTTGAGGGGTGCAGTTTTTAGAATGGTGTCACTTTTGGGTATTTTCTGTCATAAAGACCCCTCAAAGTGACTTTAAATATGATGTGGTCCCTAAAAAAATGGTTTTCTAAATTTTGTTGGAAAAATGAGAAATCGCTGGTCAACTTTTAACCCTTATAGCTCCCCAGTAAAAAAAAATTTTGGTTCCAAAATTGTGCTGATGTAAAGTAGACATGTGGAAAATGTTATTTATTAACTATTTTGTGTGACATATCTCTCTGATTTAAGGGCATAAAAATTCAAATTTGAAAATTGCAAAATTTTCAACATTTTTGACAAATTTCCATTTTTTTCACAAATAAACGCAAGTGATATCGAAGAAATTTTACTACAATCATGAAGTACAATATGTCACGAAAAAACCATCTCATAATCAGGGAGATCCATTGAAGCGTTCCAGAGTAATTACCTCATAAAGTGACAGTGGTCAGAATTGTAAAAATTGGCCTGGTCATTAATGTGCAAACCACCTTGGGTTGTAAAGGGGTTAATGACTCATCCTGGTCCTCATCTTTTAGTAATGCCTCATCTAAAGCCTCATCCTGGTCCTCATCTTTTAGTAATGACCCATCCTGGTCCTCATCTTGTAGTAATGTCTCATCCTGGTCCTCATCTTTTAGTAATGACCCATCCTGGTCCTCATCTTGTAGTAATGCACCATCCTGGTCCTCATCTTGAAGTAATGCCCCATCTTGGTCCTCAACTTGTAGTAATGCACCATCCTGGTCCTCATCTTGTAGTAATGCCCCATCCAGGTCCCCATCTTGTCGTAATGTCCCCCATTCAGGTCCCCAACTTGTCGTAATGTCCCCCATCCAGTTCCCCATCTTGTCGTAATGTCCCCCATCTAGGTCCCCATCTTGTTATAATGTCCCCATCTTGTAGGAATGTCCCCCATCCAGGTCCTCACATTGTAGAAATGTTCCTATCCAGGTCCCCACATTGTAGATATGTCCCAATCCAGTTCCCCATATTGCAGATATGTCCCCATCCAGGTCCCCACATTGTAGGAATGTCCCTATCCATGTACCCACATTGTAGATATGTCCCCATCCAGGTCCCCATATTGCAGCAATGTCCTCATTCAGGTCCCACATTGTAGGAATGTTCCTATCCAGGTCCCCATATTGTAGGAATGTCCCCATTCAGGTCCCACATTGTAGGAATGTCCCCATCCAGGTCCCACATTGTAGGAATGTTCCTATCCAGGTCCCCATATTGTAGGAATGTCCCCATTCAGGTCCCACATTGTAGGAATGTCCCCATCCAGGTCCCACATTGTAGGAATGTTCCTATCCAGGTTCCCATATTGTAGGAATGTCCCCATTCAGGTCCCACATTGTAGGAATGTTCCTATCCAGGTCCCCATATTGTAGGAATGTCTCCATTCAGGTCCCACATTGTAGGAATGTCCCCATCCAGGTCCCACATTGTAGGAATGTCCCCATCCAGGTCCCCACATTGTAGATATGTCCCCATCCAGGTCCCCATATTGCAGGAATGTCCCCATTCAGGTCCCACATTGTAGGAATGTCCCCATCCAGGTCCCACATTGTAGGAATGTTCCTATCCAGGTTCCCATATTGTAGGAATGTCCCCATTTAGGTCCCTATATTGTAGGAATGTCCGCTGTTCCATTCTTCACATACATATATAGGAAAAAAAAAAGTCTCTTCTCACCTGTCCTCCGTTCCCTCGGTGTCCTTTCTGCATATGCGGGCGCAGGCACCATAGACCCCTTGACGATCGCGGCCTGGTCCAGGAGCTTCCGGCAGCTGCGCTTTAGTTCAGTGTATTGCTGCGCAGAGACCAATGCCTGCCAGCGGCCTATCAGAGGCCAGCAGCTGACATCTGCCCATCTTAGTGATGTCATGCACCGCTGCGCTGGGACGCGGATGTCCGCTGCTGGCCTCTGATAGGCCGGTGGCTGGCATTGGTATTGTATCATGCAGAGAGCCGGTCTCTGCACAGCAATACACTGAACTAAAGTGCAGCTGTCGGCAGCTCCTGGACCGGGCCGCGATCGGGGTCTATGGTGCCTACAGGCCGTATGAACCAGTCTGAAGGGCCACATGCGGCCCGCATGTTTGAGACCCCTGGTTTAGGATGAGTCTGTCTCTCATACTCTGCTGACCTCACCCCTCCTTGGATAAACCCCCTTCCCACTGCCCCTTTACTTTTTCTCTGCCCCTCTTCAGGGACGCCTGGAGCTGGTGCTCACACACTATCATACAGGTCACCACTCAATAAAGGTAATATGAAGCAATTAAAGTAGTGAAAGAGGTTAAAACATAACCTTTAATGAATACGTAGGTAAAAAAGATATAAAACGTCACTAGGACCTAAAATCCAGTTAATGCCTGCCAATGGTAGTAAAACAAAGCTACCTATCATAAATATGTACTCGTTATAAACAGGAATTTATATGGCATGAACACCAAATGTATCCAACCTGTATATTTAACAAGAGAGTGGCAAGAAAAATGATAGAGCTGTCAATAACACATCTCAATAAGCGTGCAACATATCCGACGACCAGTCCTCACACTGTACTCACACAGTGGGTCCTCACACTGTATGCAGGAGGCTGTGTGGGTCCTCACACTATATGCAGGAGGCTGTGTGGGGACTGATACTGTATATAGGAGGCTATGTGAGGGCTCATACTCATATAGGAGGTTGTGTGAGGGCTCACATTGTATATAGGAGGCTATGTGGGGCTCACACTGTACAGTATATGGAAGGCTATGTGGGGCTGTAAAAAGGAGACTATGTGGTGGCTCCTGTTCAGCAGCCACAGAATATTCATCTGACCACTGGACCACGGTTCTACAAATTGCTCGTCTCTATATACCAGTCATACTGTATATTCTCCTATATATATTGTACTGTATGTGGTATACTATGTATACTATATGCACGGACATCAGATGAAGCACTCAAGATAATTAGTGACTGCTACATCATATACTATTATGTGGAGTTGAAGTTTACAATGATGATTTCATTGATCAAGTATGTTTGAAAACATATACAAAATAATAATTCATAGGTATCTATCTAGCAGACCTGGGCTTATGTGTGACCACCTTTACTCTGCTGATATGTTATTTTAGGAGTGCAGAAAAACAAAGCGTACTACACAGGGGCGGACACAGACTGTAGTGGGCCCCTGTGCAAGAATTTTTTGAGGGCCCCCCCCGCCCTTCATAGGGGGCATGAAGGCCCCCCCCCCCGTGCATCTCTCATCCCCCCGTGCATCTCTGATTCCCCCCACTCCAAGTTAATTAATTGTATGTAAAAAAAATACAACTTGTTATACTTACCCCCAGGGCCGGCTCCAGGTTTTTGTGGGCCCTGGGCGACAGAGTTTCAGTGGGCCCCTTTAACACATACCATGATTCATGATGCACAGATACCGCAGAGAAATATATATATATAGTACAAGGCCAAGGATTTCACTTACTACATTACATGAGTGATATCTATTGTAAATTCTACAATAGCTCAGAAACCGGCGAATCCTCACAGCGCACAGTGCAGACCGGACAGTATAGTCCTCCATACAGTAATATGGGCACCATATAATGCTCCATACAGGATACTGACCCCCTAATAATGCTCCATACAGGATACTGGTCCCCATATAATGCTCCATACAGGATACTGGTCCCCATATAACTCTCCATACAGAATATTGGCCCCCATGTAACGCTCCATGCAGGCTGTTCCCCCCTTATAATGCCCCATGCAGGATGACACCCGTCTTTTAATGCGCTATGCAGGATGTCACATCTACCCCCCATAAAATGCCCCATGCAGCATGATACCTCTTCCCCCCATATAATGCACCTTGCAGGATGTCACTTCCCCCCTTTTCAATGCCCCATGCAGCATGTCAGAACACTCCCTACCTTATAATGCCCCATGCAGGAGGTCACCCCCCCTCCGTATAATGCCCCATGCAGTATGTCACACACCCACCCTCTATATAATGCCCCATGCAGGATGTCAATTCCCCCCTCCCCCTCTTATAATGCCCCATGCAGGATGTCACACCGCCTCCCTTATAATGCCCCATGCAGAATGTCACGCCCCCCCTCCCTTATAATGCCCCATGCAGGATGTCACTTCCCCCCTTCCCCTCTTATAATGCCGCATGCAGGATGTCACTTCCCCCCTTCCCCTCTTATAATGCCCCATGCAGGATGTCACTTCCCCCCTTCCCCTCTTATAATGCCCCATGCAGGATGTCACTTCCCCCCTTCCCCTCTTATAATGCCCCATGCAGGATGTCACTTCCCCCTTCCCCTCTTATAATGCCCCATGCAGGATGTCACATCCCTCCCCCCCACCCCCATATAATGCCCCTATGCAGGATGTCAATTCCCCCCTCCCCCATATAATGCCCCATTCAGGATGCCAATCCCCCCCCCTATATAATGCCCCATGCAGGATGTCACACCCACTCTCCTCCCTCCATTAAATGCCCCATGCCCCCATACATATATAAAAAAAAATCAAATACTCACCTCACTTCTTACTTGCTGCTAATCCGGACTCCAGCGTTGCGCGAGTCTTGCGCGGGTCCTATGCTGAGCGCAGGCACATCTCTGGTCATGTGACGGCGGGGGGTCCTGTGGGGGGGGGCCCCATGAGGAGACGCACAAGAGGGGGGCTCCCAGGGGGCCCCGACCGGCCGGGCCCCATGCTGGAGTCAGGGCAGTCATGCCATGATGGCGGCCCTGCTGGAGGCTGGAGGGGCCCCCTCTCCCTCGGGGGCCCCCATTCAATGAACCGGCTGCACGAGCGGTAGGTCCGCCCCTGGTACTACATCTCTAAAAAGGTATATCTGCTTTAAAAATAGTAATACATAAGAATAATATGTACTATGTCTGACCACTACAAACACTCATCTGAACTGGTCCAAGTGCTGTCAGCTTTTTTCACGGGAAACACTTAGACAATACGGTCGTGTGAATATAGGCTTATGATGCATCTGGTAATAAACATGTTAAGGATGGGCCGCTACTCATGGACCACTGCTGTGTGCTTGCCCCCCAGGCTAAAATGTGCCAGCCAGCCCCTGCTGCACCGGGTGCCAGAAAACCTAGATACACCTTTGGAATAGGTATCCTGCAAAGTAAGGATGGGGTTTGGTCTTTTTAAGTGATTTTATTGACTCTGTGCATTTATATTTTGTATCAATAATATGATATGGTTATATATATCTTCTGGATATCAGGAGGGCTTATCCCTGTGCATTGACTCTCTCCTTCTCCTTCGATGTCCTGTATAGGCCAAAAAAAACTACGCGTTTCGAGGACTCACAGTTCCTCTTCGTCAGCTTCTCGCTGATAGTCAAACTGGTAACCTAATAAAGTCCAAACGCCCCCCACAAAGATAATACAACCAAAGAAATGGAGGAGGATCCAATACTGTCAAGACGGTGCAAAAGGACATATGGATGTGCAATAGAACTAAGATAGAATTCCAATAAGAATAGACTGTGTGTGAAAAAAATAATAATAAAAAAGACTTTGTTCAAACTTTCACAATTAGTTAAAAATGAAAAAAAATGATATACTTATATTTCTGATGGCTATAAAAAACAGTCTGTTAATCAGTGTATATTACCAGGATAGTATAAATTCGGCACTTAGTACCATCAAGAGATAAAAAGGAAAAAATGAAGGAGAAAAATAAAAACATTATATTGTATCTCCAATAGGGGTATCAATGTATAGAAACAAATACATATATAAAATAGGTGGATTCAAAGGAATATATCCAAAAGACATATTATATTGATAAAATATAAGGAGGTTCATAAAAGTGCAATGTAAATGTTCAATTGGTACTGGGATAAAAAATACATACAGTATATACCGCTGCGAGTTAAAGGCATACAGCTGACTCTCGTGATTAAGGAGCTTCAGAGCCAAGCTATTTAATGTGAAGATCCATTTGGATTCCATCCGTGACATTAATCTCAGGTAATCACCTCCCCTCCATTTTCTGGGGACTAATCGGATCCCACAAAACTTAGTGTCCTTATAAGATTGGTTGTTGAACTTCCGGTAGTGCCGGGACAGTGGATGCCCTTCAAAACCTTCATTCAAGTATGGCCCGGACTGCATCCCACCATAGGGGGCTTAAGGGGAGGGCCGCATGACTCAGGAGGTCTGCTAGGCCGTAATTTGGGGTGGTAAGGGGTTAATGTAAGGAATAGAGTTTTGGGCGCGAACTTGTAGGGGAGGTGTATAGGGGCAGGGGGATAGTGCAGGGTTATCTGATTGGCTAGTGGGGGGTATCTCTGTGGGCGGTATATAAGGTGAGGGGTGGTGGGGGTAGTCCATTCGGGAAAAGTTTAACATACCTGAATCTACGTCAGGTCCTGAGGAATGGAGGCTCTTTTCCAGGAGATCCGTTCCTTGGCTGAGAGCAGGGGACAGCTGTGGCTCCAGGATCAGCTGCAGCGATGGAACACTGAAGAGACGGCTGGAGAGGTGGCTGCACCCGCAGAACCTCAGAGAGGTGCAAGGAGGTCCAGACCGCCGGAGAGACTCAGCCCGGAAGGGACTCCCCAGACCAGGCGCCGGTTGCAAAGCCCCTCCAGGGACTCCTCCGGATCACAGGCACAACCCCAGCCCCCATCTGCCGCACGCCGCTCTGGAAGAATCTCTCAGCGTCGGCATCATCCAGAGGCCGGGGTGAGTGATGTCGTTGGCTCCGCCCCCCCGTGAGGTCATCCCGGTCATGTGGCACCACTATCCAGGAAGTGCGGGCTGCTCAGGAGAGCAGGGCCTCTGCTGCTGAAGGAGGGAGAGATACATTATATGAACGGCCGGGGCATCCACTTCGGACCCAGCGAGCAGCCAGGGGAAGGAGAGCTGAGCCTGAAGGATGCCGGACCCAGGGAGCAGAAGGAGGCAGGAGGGTGAATAGTTCAGCCAGAGCTATTTCAGGTGAGCGGCAGGCAAAGCCGTGCCGGGCCCATGCAGCGGGGAAAGCAAAGCAGTACCGGTCAGTTGGAGCTGACCCAGAAGAACGGCAGGTGCAACCGCACCGGGCCCAGGCATCAGGATCAGCAGGACCCCAGCGGCGGAGATCGGGAAGACCAGTGCGGGGGGCCAGGAGATGACCCACCCGGGATGTCGGTAGCACCGAGGACCGGTGCGATGTCCATGGGAGAGGGCAGATTGCTGCTAGGGATGCGGGCTGCAGGCGTGCAGCTGAAGTCTCTCCTCCTCCCAGACAGCGCACTATTGTGGATAGGAGGTCCAGGTCTAGCGGTGGGTTGACTCCGTCGGGTTTACCTGGCGATGTCCCCGAGCCTGACTCTGCCTCTGAAGAAGAGGGCCAGATTTCATCTCGCAGTGAAGAGAGTGGGGATGATCGCCGCGGAGGAGACGAAACGGCTGTTCTGAGGCTTCCTCGTAGTCGGCCTGGTAAGTCACATGGTTTAAATGCGCCTCGGGGGAATGCGGATGATGTAGATCAGAGGGAGCGGTATTTTCAGAGGGGCTTGGCGGCTGACAGGGTGACGGGTAGTGACGTTGTGTCGGAATTTCTTAGCATGGTGCGGGGTTTTTTGTCACCTGCGGCAGGTCCTAGCGGAGTTTGGCAGGGTGGTGCTGGAGGTTCAGGGCCAGTTGCGGAGACCCCGGCAGTTGTGAGTGGAGGTATTCCCGCGCCAGTTGCAGATAATGAGACGGTTGCAGCACCAGCGGCTTCGGCGACTCCAGTGGATACAGTGCGGTTGGATGACAGAGCGAGGGGCGAGGTTTATGTGTGCTTTGATGGCCCCTTGGGAGCTCATTTAAAGCAGGAGGTGCAAGAAAAAATATGGAAGGATGAGTACGTGGAAATTTTTTCCTTGTTACCGTTGGAGAAGTTTAATTTGGACAGGGTAAAGCCAGATGAGAGTAAGAAGGATGAGGAGGAGCGCAGGCGTTATCGTCTGATTCCTCGCACTTTTCAAAATTGGCTGCAGGCGTTTACCACACTAGCGAGTGTCATTGGGGGGAAAGCTCCGGAGAACTGTTCTGCATTATTTTGTTATTTAGATTCGATTAGTGAAGCATACCGTGTTTATGGCGGGACGGCCTGGCTGAGGTATGATGAACAGTTTAGGCAAAGAAAGGCAGTCCGTCCGAGTTTACGGTGGGACCACAAGGAGATTAGTTTGTGGTTGCGATTGATGGCAGCACCAAGGTCGGCCTCGCAGTCCTTTCCTGGGAGTAGCGGTGGTTCTGCCAATTCGGCGGCATCATCGTCAGTCTCCAGGAAGGGGCTGTGCTGGCAGTTTAACGAGCAGGAATGCCGTTTTGGCACAGACTGTAAGTTTAAGCACAAATGTTCAGGCTGCGGAGGGTCCCACAGCCATTCCAAGTGCTTTAAGAAAGGAAAGAAAAAATCAAGCGACTCTTTTTCAAAAAGGGAGGACACCAGTGAGAATAGATCGGATGCTTCTGTTTCTAAGTAGGTATCCAGATAAGGAAGCAGCTGTGTTGTTGAGGGATGGTTTTAATTTTGGCTTCAGGATTCCGTCTGCAGTTGTGCCATGTACGGTGCGGCCTAAGAATTTGATTTTGGCTCGGATGCATGCGGCAGTTGTTAAGGAAAAATTGGATAAGGAAATTAAGTTAGGTCGCATGGCTGGTCCTTTTTTTGGAACCTCCGTTGCCGTGTTTATGTGTTTCTCCTCTGGGCGTTGTGCCCAAAAAGGAGCCTAACAAGTTTCAGTTAATCCATCACTTGTCATATCCTCATGGTAGTTCAGTTAATGATGGTATTGATCCAGATTTGGCATCTGTATCGTATGTTTCTTTTGACAAGGCCGTGGACTGGGTGCGGAGGCTGAGAAAAGGATCTCTCATGGCAAAAACTGACATTGAGTCCGCTTTTCGTCTGCTTCCGGTACACCCAGACAGTTTTAATTTACTTGGTTGTTTTTGGGACGGTCATTATTACGTGGATTGTTGTCTACCGATGGGATGTTCGATCTCGTGTTCCTACTTTGAAAAGTTCAGTTGTTTTCTTGAATGGGTAGTTAGGGAGAAATCTGGCTTGGACTCTGTATTGCACTATTTAGATGACTTTTTGTGTATTGGGTCAGCTGGGTCCTCAGTTTGTTCTTTGCTGCTTAGGACGGTTGAACAGGTAGCATCTCGCTTTGGCATTCCGTTGGCCCCGGAGAAAACGGAGGGCCCCTCCACGGTTTTGAAGTTTTTGGGCATTGAATTGGATTCCGTCAGGATGGAATGCCGCTTGCCAGAGGACAAGTTGTTAGTAGAGATGAGCGTTGTTCTACTCGAACTGTTCGCCAATCTCAAATTCGAGCTGTTTTGGGCGGTGTTCGAGCCGGTCGGCGAACACGAACAATTTGAGAAAAATTCGGCTGTTCGAGGTTATGTTCGATAACTGTTCGTGCACCAAAATCATAACTGGATTTTTTCTCAGTAATGATGAAAATTAATGTTAATACGCAGTTTGAGTGTACAGCGGGGTGGGGGGAGGGGCAGGGGATGGATCTCTGCAGGAACAATGAAGATCTCCATTTTTTTTTCTCTTTCCCGCATTTGCAGTGGGGAGGTGCAATCTGTCAGCCTATCAGCAGCGCACACACGGAGCGAAGTGCTTTTTTTCACACAAGCAAGGGCATGTGTGATTGGCAGTGTATGTCACATGTCCTTGCCCTATAAGACCAAGCCATTTTCCCCGTCGCCACCATTTTCTCACTGCTGCAGCTGCGTGTTAGACGGCACCGCTGTTGCTGTGTGCGCTATACCTTGTTAATTTCAAGCCAATTTTCGCACAAATATACAGATAGCTTGGGAGTAGGGAATAGTTGTGATTGCAGTCCTTTTAAGGACTAGGTTACAGCATTTCCTACGACTTTTATCAAGCAGGTCTGTGCTCTTAAATAGATAGATTGTGGGAGTAAAGACTAATTGTAATTGGAGTCCTTTTCAGGACTAGGTTACATCAGTTCCTATCAGTTTTTGCCAGGCAGGTCTATGCCAGTGCTGTGCAAGTTTTTTTCACAGCATTTGGCTGAATCTAGCAAAGCTAATCCTTTTTGGCCTATTGCAGAGTGTGTTAGTCAGTGGAGTAGCCTATCTGTGTTGCAAGATATACCACCTGTGTATAGAATACCAATTTTTTTACTGCACCTAGTGAAGTAAAATCTTTTGGGCATAGCATCATTCTATTAGTCCATCTATACTGACCTCCATCAGGTTGCAAATTAAAAATAATTTTTTTCTGCATCTAGCTCTGAAAAAATATTTGGGCTTCTAGCAGTGTGTGGGACTTGGTCTATTAGTCCATCTATACTGACCTCCATCAGGTTGCAAATTAAAAAAAATTTTTTTCTTCATTTATCTCTGAAAAAATATTTGGGCTTCTAGCAGCGTGTGGGACTTGTTCTATTAGTCCATCTATACTGACCTCCATCAGGTTGCAAATTAAAAATAATTTTTTTCTGCATCTAGCTCTGAAAAAATATTTGGGCTTCTAGCAGTGTGTGGGACTTGGTCTATTAGTCCATCTATACTGACCTCCATCAGGTTGCAAATTAAAAATAATTTTTTTCTTCATTTATCTCTGAAAAAATATTTGGGCTTCCAGCAGCGTGTGGGACTTGTTCTATTAGTCCATCTATACTGACCTCCATCAGGTTGCAAATTAAAAATAATTTTTTTCTGCATCTAGCTCTGAAAAAATATTTGGGCTTCTAGCTGTGTGTGGGACTTGGTCTATTAGTCCATCTATACTGACCTCCATCAGGTTGCAAATTAAAAATAATTTTTTTCTTCATTTAGCTCTGAAAAAATATTTGGGCTTCTAGCAGCGTGTGGGACTTGTTCTATTAGTCCATCTATACTGACCTCCATCAGGTTGCAAATTAAAAATAATTTTTTTCTGCATCTAGCTCTGAAAAAATATTTGGGCTTCTAGCAGTGTGTGGGACTTGGTCTATTAGTCCATCTATACTGACCTCCATCAGGTTGCAAATTAAAAATATTTTTTTTCTTCATTTAGCTCTGAAAAAATATTTGGGCTTCTAGCAGTGTGTGGGACTTGTTCTATTAGTCCTTCTATACTGACCTCCAGCAGGTTGCAAATTGAATATAATTTTTTTCTGCATCTAGCTCTGAAAAAATATTTGGGCTTCTAGCGGTGTGTGGGACTTGGTCTATTAGTCCATCTATACTGACCTCCATCAGGTTGCAAATTAAAAATAATTTTTTTCTGCATCTAGCTCTGAAAAAATATTTGGGCTTCTAGCAGTGTGTGGGACTTGGTCTATTAGTCCATCTATACTGACCTCCATCAGGTTGCAAATTAAAAATAATTTTTTTCTTCATTTATCTCTGAAAAAATATTTGGGCTTCTAGCAGCGTGTGGGACTTGTTCTATTAGTCCATCTATACTGACCTCCATCAGGTTGCAAATTAAAAATAATTTTTTTCTGCATCTAGCTCTGAAAAAATATTTGGGCTTCTAGCAGTGTGTGGGACTTGGTCTATTAGTCCATCTATACTGACCTCCATCAGGTTGCAAATTGAATAAAAAAATTTTCTGCATCTAGCTCTGAAAAAATATTTGGGCTTCTAGCGGTGTGTGGGACTTGGTCTATTAGTCCATCTATACTGACCTCCATCAGGTTGCAAATTAAAAATAATTTTTTTCTGCATCTAACCCAGCCAATAGTTTTGGCCTAATACCACAGTTTGGCCACTCAGCTCTGCTCGGTTACCATCCATTGTTTTTTTGTGCAAACAACTCCAGAGTTGTGAATTAGTTAACCACCAAAATGAGTGGAAAAAGGCCTGCTGCTGGTGGAAAGGGGAATAGGCGTGTTGGGAAGGGGAAAAAAGGTTGTGTCCGTGGGGTAGGTGCAGAAGAAAGACCATCTTCCAGCCAAACTAAAATGTCTACTTCTTTTAGCGGACAATGTGATAAGATCCCTTTCTTACGGCCACGCCAATCGCTACAAATTCCAGATGAGGCACAAAAACAGCAGGTGCTTCAACGGATATCAAGTGCTCCTTTAAGTGGGCTCTCCTCCACATCAACTTCAACTTCACAAATACTCCAGTCCTCAAAGGTGTCACCCAAATCGCACTTGCTTCCTCACAGCTCCCAAATCTCCAGCTGCCCGTCTGAGTATGAGGTAGAACAGATGGTTGAGTCTGCAGAGCTGTTTACTCATACTATAGCCTGGGAATCAGAGGTCGACTCCAGCGCTTCTGTGAATCCAGACGAGGAAATGATCTGCACTGATGCCCAGAATCTTTATGAGTCGGATCCAGGACCAGACGCAGAAGGTTCTGACCATAATGTAGACCCTCATTCCCAAACTGTAACTCCTGTTGGTGGAGACAATGAGGAAGACGATGATAAGACTCAAATACCTGATTGGAGCGACAACTTTAGTTTTTTGTCAGGGCAGGAACAGGTTGGCTCTGAGGACGACGGGTGTGATAACGCACAGGGTGATGATGATGAGGTCGGAGATCCCACTTACTGTCAACCCACAGTCAGCCAAGAGATGAGGTCAGCAGAGGAGGTGGAGGAAGATGCTAGTGACGACGAGGTCAGGTTGCGCCTTCCTGGACAGAGACGTAGTACTGGAAGCACGTCAACAACTGCATCCTCAAACACAACTCTGCCTCTCACCACAAGTCGTGGTGGCTCTTCAGGTCGCATGGGTGCTAAGCCTTGCATAGCCTGGGCATTTTTTCAGATCGATAAAGATGACCCAACTCGTGTTATCTGTAACATTTGTCAGCAAAAGCTAAGTAGAGGCCAAAAAATACATAGTTTGAGTACTTCATGCATGAACCGGCACATGGACATGAAGCATAAGTTGCAGTGGGAAGCTCAGTGTGCTACAATGCGGCCTAGCCGGCCGGGCCAACCACCGTCTGCCATATCTTGTGCATCCGCGGCCTCTTCATCCTCTGTGACTGGGGGGACAGCAGTCACACCTGTTTTGGGGCGCAGACCTGCCACCTCTTTACCCGCAACAGCCAGCGTGATTGGCAGGTCATCATTTTCTTTGGAGGTGGTAACACCAGCTGGTCTTGAGCGCTGTCCGACATCGATAGCACCACCTTTGGATCAAGGCAACCTAACATGTCCGCCTGCATCTTCCTCACAGACCGGCAGTTTGCCGGGGACACCCTTATCAACCCCGTCTAAGCACAATAGCCAGCCCTCGGTCCCTCAGATGTGGACAAGTAAAAGACCATTTCCTCCTAGCCATGAGAAAGCTAAGAGGTTGAATTTCACCATCTGCAAGCTCTTGGCTACAGAAATGCTGCCTTTCCGCCTGGTGGACACAGAGGATTTTCGAGACCTTATGTCCGTCGCAGTGCCCCAGTACCAGATGCCCAGTCGGCACTACTTCTCAAAGAAAGGTGTGCCTGCGCTCCACCAGCATGTCGCACACAACATCACCGCTTCTTTGAGAAACTCTGTGTGTGACAGGGTGCATTTCACCACAGACACTTGGACGAGTAGGCATGGACAGGGGCGTTACATGTCGCTGACTGGGCACTGGGTAACTATGGTGACAGCAGGACAAGGGGCTGCTGTCCAAGTCTTGCCGTCCCCACGAGTTGTGCGTCAATCCTCTTTATGTCAAAGTTCCTCCACTGCTTCTGCCTCCTCAACCTCCTCTCGGTCTTCCACCTGCACCCAAAGCCTGTCTGGTCATGCCACAAGCTTTCTAACTGCGCAGAAGGGATCCTGCACACCTCCTTACTATGCTGGCAGTAGGGCTCAACGTCATCAGGCGGTTTTTACATTGAAATGTCTGGGAAATGTGAGTCACACAGCTGAGGAGTTGTGGTCAGCTCTGGAGAACCAATTTCATGAATGGTTGTCTCCACTGGACCTGAAACCAGGGAAGGCCGTGTGCGACAATGCTGCAAACCTGGGTGCGGCCCTTCGCCGGGGCAATGTCACACACGTGCCTTGTATGGCTCACGTGTTGAACCTGGTTGTCCAGCAATTTTTAGCCCACTATCCCAGACTAGATGGCCTTCTGCAGAGGGCACGGTCGCTGTGTGCTCACTTCCGCCGTTCGCATCCCGCAGCTCAGCGACTTACATCTCTACAGAAGTCGTTGGGCCTGCCACTTCACCGGCTAAAATGCGATGTGCCTACCCGGTGGAATTCAACTCTGCACATGTTGCAGCGACTGTGGCAGCACCGACAAGCCCTGGTGCAATACGTTCTGACGTATAGCCTGGGCCAACGAGATTCAGAGGTGGGGCAAATCACGCTGGAGGAGTGGTCTCAGATCAGGGACCTATGCACCCTTCTGCACAGTTTTGAAATGGCGACGAAGATGTTTAGTGCTGACGATGCCATTATCAGCATGACTATTCCGGTGATTTACATGCTGGAGCACATGTTAAACAGAATTCGGAGTCAGGTGGTGGCACAAGAGGAGGTGGAGGAAGTAGAGGAGGAGGAGTTGTATGCGGAAGGGCTAACATCTGCAAGGTCCAGACGGTCGGCAGCACCAAGGCGGCAGGCATGTGAGGGTGGGGGAGATGATTTTACCAGGGCGCATGGTAGCAGCCAAACTAGTGAGGAAGGTGCAGGAGCCCAGGAAGAAGTGGAGGACGAACTGATGGAAGACTCATCAGATGAGGGAGACCTTGATCACATTTCTGTTGTGCGAGGTTGGGGGGAGAGGACAGAGGAAGGAAGCATGATTGTTACCTCGCCACCAACACAACAGGGACTTGGTGCTCCTGGATGCGCAACACACATGAGTGCCTTCTTGCTGCACTACCTGCAACATGACCCTCGAATTGTGAGAATTAGAAATAATCCTGACTACTGGGTTGCCACACTGTTAGATCCCCGGTACAAAAGTAAATTTGCAGAAATTATTCCTGCCATAGAAAGGGATGCACGCATGCAGGAGTATCAGCAGAGACTGTTGCAGAATCTTACATGTGCTTTTCCACAAAATACCAGTGGTGCACGTAGTGAATCTCACAGTTCCAACTTGCCAACCGTGGGACCGTCAAGTGTTCAGCACTCAAACCGTAACAGAACCACAGTATCTGCTGGTAACATCAATTTTGCGGAATCATTTCACCACTTTTTTAGCCCATCCTTTGCAAGGCCACAGGAGACAAGAAGTCTGACACATAGTCAACGCCTAGAGACGATGGTACAGGAGTATCTCCAAGTAAACATTGAAGCCACGACTGTGTCACTGGACCCTTGCTCTTTTTGGGCTTCCAATCTGGATAAATGGCCGGAGCTAGCCACTTACGCCTTGGAGATCTTGTCATGCCCCGCAGCCAGCGTTCTGTCTGAACGTGTGTTCAGCGCTGCTGGTGGTGTGCTGACAGATAAGCGCACGCGGCTCTCCACTGATAATGTAGACAGACTCACGTTCATAAAGATGAACAAATCATGGATCCGAAACGACTTTTCTACCCCTGTGTCATCCTGGGGAGAGTAAAAGCTTGATGATTGGTTAAAATCACCCTACCAACCGTTTTAAGCTTTCAAATTACTAATCATGTTTATCTGTATCTTGACTGGAAAATAATTTGGGCTTTGTAGCAGTGTGCAGCACTGATCCTATTAGGCCATCTATAATAAGCTTCACCAGATTTAAAATTAAAAATAATTTTTAGCTGCATCTAGCCCGGAAAATAATTTTGGGGCTCCGAGATGCGCAAGACACATAAGTGCCTTCTTGCTGCACTACCTGCAGCATGACCCTCATATTGTCAGAATTCGAAGTAATCATGACTACTGGGTTGCCACACTCTTAGATCCCCCAAACTTTTCGATCAACCTTTTCATTTTAATAAAGACCAAAAAAATGGTCATTTTTGAAATTATAAGCATTAGCAGGTTGTTAGAAACTGAAATCAAACAGTTTTCAACTCAAAACTTTATTCTAGGTGATGTTACATTTTCACATAGGACCCCTTGTTCGAAAGGAGCTTCTGAACTCTCTCGTCCATTGAATTTGTCAGGTTTTGGATGGTTTCTGCTTCAATTGTTTTGCATGAGGACAGAATACCCTCCCAGAGCTGTTGCTTAGATGTGAACTGCCTCCCGCCATCATAGACACTCCTTTTAATGATGCTCCAAAGGTTCTGAATGGGGTAGAGGTCAGGGGAGCATGGGGGTCACACCATAAGTTTGTCCCCTTTTATGCCCATATCAGCCAGAGATGCAGATGTTTTATGTGCAGCATGAGATGGTGCATTATCATGCAGAAAAATGATCTTGCTGTGAAATACACGGTTCTTCTTCTTGAACCATGGCAGGAAGTGCTGTTTGAGAAAATCCACATACATTATGGAGTTCATCTTTAGCGCCTTCAGGGATCCTAAAGGGGCCGACAATCTCTCTCCCCATGATTCCAGCCCAAAACATTACTCCACCTCCTCCTTGTTGGCGCTGTAGCCGTGTTTGCGTGGGGTGTCCATCAACCAGCCATCCTCCACTCCATTCATCTGGACCATCGAGCGCTGCACGGCACTCATCCGTGAACAAAACAGTTTTGAAATCAGTCTTCATGTAATGTTTGGCCCACTGGAGCCATTTCTGCTTGTGTGAAGTGGATAGAGGAGGTCGACAGGATGGCGTATGCACAGCTGCAAACCTCTGAAGGACCCTGCATCTTGTTGTTCGGGGGACGTTGGAGGCACAAGCAGCTTCAAAAACTTGTCTGCTGCTATGACAAGGCTTTTTTGCCGCTGCTCTTTCAACCTGACGTAATTGCCTGTAGGAAAGAGTCCTCAATTTGCCCTTATCAGCATGCACACGTGTGTACTGTGAATCAGCTACATACTTCTTGATTGCCAAGACACTTCATCCTGATCATCGCACAATGTTGATTGTAGTCATGCCTTGACCTAAACACTCCACAATTTGTTGCTTCTCAGCAGCCGACACATCCTTTTTCTTTCCCATTTTGGCAGAAAATGTAGGCTGCTTAATAATGTGAGAGAGCCTTCTTAAGTAGTCTTGCCTTTCATTGGACACACCTGCCAAACTAATTAGCACAGGTGTCTGCAATTGCTTACAGTGATATAAAGAGCCCTGACACACATCACCATCAATGAGTTTAACTGACAAACAAACAATTTCTTCCCTTATCACTCCTAAACACTTTTTGCATAATAATTTGGAACGCGGTGTACATGTGCTTTTCCACAAAACACCAGTGGTTCACGTAGTGAATCTTACAGTTCTAACTTGCCAACCGTGGTCTGTATGGAATTGTTCAATAAAGGGCCCAAAATTAAGATAACATAGATGGGAGAGGTCTCTATGAATAGGAATTCCTAAGTATTTGATACCCTGTGAGGGCCAGGCAAAGGGAAAGTTGGACTGGATGGAATCCTATATGGATTTAGGGAGGGAGACATCGAGGGCCTCAGACTTCGCTGCATTGATTTTAAAATTTTACCATGTAACAAAGTGATCTATTTCAGCCATAACAGCAGGGATGGATATATGTGATTGAGTGATATATACTAGGACATCATCAGCAAATAGAGAGCACTTGTACTCGGTGCCTCCCACCTCAATCCACCTAATATTGGGGTTATGGCGAATTGATGAGAGCAGGTGCTCCGTCACTAGGATGTATAAGAGAGGGGACAGAGGACATCCCTGCCTTGTCCCATTGGTGATTGTGAAAGGTGATGAAAATGTTCTGACGCACCCCCTGGGCCTTGGGACACCCGGAGCCGGACCCTTTTTGGTGGATGCTGGTGGTTGTAGTCTTCGTGGCGGCGATCCGGTTCCGTGGCTCAGGGCGGTCAAACCAGTGGCGGAACTATTTATGTGGTTTTGATGTTTAAATGTCCGACTACGTCACCCGTGGATTGCGGTCAGAGTGAACCGCCGCTACAGGGCAGACCGCTAAGGCTGGTGTTGTGGGTGCAGCAGAGCGTAGCATAACTCCCCACGGGAGGAGTATAGCCTCAGGGCAGTGTATGCGGAGGATGGGGGTGATGGTGCAGGGCAGCAGCAGTAACGACGCGGAGTCAGTGATGCAGTTCAGGGCCTTTACTCACAGTTCTTATTATCCAGACCACGTCTGCAGGTAACGGCTGCCCACGTCGTACTGTGCTCACCAGGTGAGGGGCTCAGACAACTCCCAGATAACTTTGGAGCGCTTCACAGGACCCCATTTGTGTGTCCTTTGTCTGGCCTTTCTTACCAACACTTCTGTCCGGCTGCCTCGGGCCTCCTCTTGGTAAACTTGGCGCCAGTTTCCCTGACCCTATGTGGTGCCTTCCTAGCGGGTGGAGCAAGGGGCTGCGCCACATAAAATGTCAGAGCCTCCGGTTTCTAGCTGAGGGTCGTTTCCTGCCTCCACTAGTTCGGGGACCGGTCTCCCCCTTTGGCCTGACCCCTCCACGCATTTGGATTCGGGCGTGCGGTGGCGACTCGCCCGTCCGCACCCCTGGGATCCCTTCATTCCTCGTTCCTGGAGCCTTCTCCGCTCCTCTTCCTTCCTTCTCCCTCTTGCAGGCCTGGGCCTCTGTTACTAGGCCCGCCTCCGGAGCAGAGCTCATGCAGAGCCCCTGCTCCCTGCCACTTCTGCTCAGACTTCTCTGCACTGAACTAAGATGGTGCCCACCTTTTATACTCCCTTCTCAATGCACCCAGGAACTGCTTCCTCCCTGCTCCTGCACTGCAGGGTTCCCCTTCCTCAGTGTTCCCTCCCCCCACTCCAGCCAGGGACAGGGACTGTCGTGCCCATCTCAGGGGCATATTGGTCGCCCTGCCCCACGGCAATGTGGTGTAATGCATGCAGGTGTCGGGTCCTGATCCACACTCCATCCTTACCTGAGAGTGAGATATCACACCTCTGGGTGAGGTGCAATACGTCTGTAGCAACCGAGCCCTCAGGGTGCTACAGTTCCATTTATCTTCAGCCTAGGTGACGTATTGCGATACAGGGCCGTGATTTTGGCTATAAAAGGGTCCCCTAGACCCCTACCCCAAGCTCTTTAAGAGAATCATATATGGCGTGCCAGGAGACTCTATGGAATGCTTTCTCAGCATCCAACGAGAGTATCTAATTACAAATTTTTAACTGCATCTAGCCCAGGAAGTACTTTGTGCCTAGTAGCAGTGTCTGCTAGTCAGCGGATTATCCCGGCTGTTAAGCAAGCTACACCACCTGTAGTTTAGACACTTAATTTTTTCAAAGGAAATGCTTCGGGACCATGGGATACTTAGTGAAGAGCATCAGGAGGCACCCCAAGGCATAGGGGCTGGGACTGGCAGTAGGATGCCTTGCGGTGGACAGCCGAGCTCGATCCTTATAAAAGCTTTTTAACTGCAGCAGCTTTAGTGGACGCTACTGGAGCTGGAATTACCGCGGCTGCTGGCATGAGACTTGCCCTCCAATAGATCCTTGTAAATGGATTTAAAGTGTATTCATTCAAATTAGAGAGACAATTTAAATTAAAAAGCTTAGAGCTGCCTCCACCACAGGGGGGCTCGCTCGACCCACCAGCGGACAGGCACCAGTATTGGGAGAGGGGGGCTGGCCGTCAGGGTTCACCGCGGCTCTGGCACAAACCCGGCGACACGGAGGTGGCACGGGCAGGAGCGGACTGGCCGTGTCGGCTTCTCACTTTTTGGATTTTAGAAGGGCATGACATGCCTATATCTGTGTCTCCCCCTCCTTTTACTCCTCCACCTCTTTTATTTTCGCATGACTATATGTACTTGTCACTTTTCCATGTGTTAGTTGTGTCTTCTGAGCAGTTTGTCAGCTTTTGGACACCTTTGAAGGTGTTTTCTATGTGTTTCTATGTGTTTTTGTTTGCCTGCCATTGGTTTTAACGGTGTTCGAAGGTGTTCGACGAACAGTTCGACGAACAGTTCAGCGAACACATGGGTGTTCGACGAACCGAACCGAACTCGAACACTACGGGGGTGGCTCAACACTAGTTGTTAGATCTGAAGTCTTGTGTCCAAGAGGCTTTGCGGGCAAAGAAATTGCGCCTGCGCCAACTGCAATCTCTTTTGGGTAAGTTAAATTTTGCGTGCAGGATTTTACCTATAGGAAGAGTTTTTTCACGTAGGTTGGCTCAGGCGACAGCAGGCATTAAACATCCGTTCCATTTTGTAAGATTGAATTTGGAACACAAGGCGGATTTGTCCATTTGGGCGGATTTTCTTCAATCTTATAATGGCAGGTCAGTTTGGATGGATCAAGTCGTTTCTAATGTGGATCTGGTTTTGTTTACAGACGCGTCAGGTTCTTATGGTTTTGGGGCCTATTTCGGTGGAAAATGGTGTGTGGGAGAGTGGCCGGAATCATGGAAGGATGCAGGATTGACAAGAAACATGGCATTGCTGGAAATGTTTCCTATTGTGGTGGCTTTGGAGGTTTGGGGCTCTGAGCTGAGGAACAAGAAAGTGCGTTTCTTCTGTGACAACTTGAGTGTAGTGCATTGTATTAACAACTTGTCAGCTGTTTCATTGCCGGTTCTGTCTCTTTTGCGCCATCTAGTGCTCAGGTATTTGGATTTTAATGTCTGGTTTTGTGCTGTTCATGTACCGGGTGTTCAGAATTCAATAGCTGATGCATTGTCTCGCTTCCAGTGGGATCGTTTTCGGGAACTGGTGCCGGACGCGGAGCAGTTGGAAACGGATTGGCCCCGGTGGTTGTGGGATCTAGTGTCCGTGCAGCGTTGAATTTGGTGAGGTGTTCTGTTAACCCCAGTACTTGGTCTCGATATGTTTCTGCGTGGCGTCTTTGGCAGGAGCTAGAGGAGTCGGCAGGTGAGCAGGTGACGGAAGCGGACCGTCCCTATTTATTTTTGTACATGATCGGCAGGGCATTTCAGGAGGGTTTATCGGGCTCAGCTGTAGCTGGTAGGTTAGCAGGTTTGGCCTTCTTCTTTAAGTTAAGTGGTTGGAGGGACTTTACCAAGGATTTCTTGGTTCGACAGGCGATGAAGGCATTTCGGAGGAGCTATCCGGTACGTGATTTGCAGCGCCCGGTATCGTTTGAAATACTGGGTCAGCTTTTGCGTTGCCTTAGCGGTGTGTGTAGTTCTGAATATGAATGTCGGCCATTTGGGGCGGCCTTTGTTCTGACGTTTTTTGAGGCATTTAGGATAAGCGAATTGGTGAGCAAGAATGTTAAGTGTCATGGCGGGCTGTTATCGAAGGAAGTAGTGTGCTCGGAGGAGGCAGTACGGTGTTATTTGAGGCGGTCAAAAACCGATACAGCTGGTAAGGGTTGTTTGGTGGAATTGTGGGCTGTGGACGGTTTGTTTGAATGCCCGGTGAGATGGGTTTCTGCATTTCTGGAGGTGAGAGGTCCATCATCGGGTGCCTTTTTGTTACATCAAGATGGATCTGCATTATCGGTGTATCAGTTTATTACCATCTTCAGGCGGGGTTTAGCTAGTTGTGGTCTGAATGGTTTGGAGTTTGGTTCTCATTCGTTTTGGATTGGGGCCACCACTGAGGCTGCTTGCTGGGGTTTGGGGGTTAAAGCTGTGAAAAAGATTGGTCACTGGGAGTCGGCGAGGTATCGGTCTTAATGTCCGGCCTCATATGTTATAAGATTTTTCACCAATTTTTTGATAGTGTTATTATGTGGTAACGAGTTTCTTTTCTTCTTTACACCCCCCCCCCCTTTGTTTTATGTTTCAGGACCCCCTCGGTTGATCTGGGTGCTAGGTCACTCGTATGTATATTGGGGTTCCATTCGGGCCGACGCAAGACCGGCGGGGCGCCAGTTGGGCATAACGAAGGAGGTTGCGACGGTTCGGTGGATCGGTATCAGGGGTTTGCTGTGGAGCCGGGTAATGCCCGAATTTCATTTTTATGCTAATTTGGATAGGCCTCCGGATATACTCGTTTTGCATGCGGGTGGGAATGACTTGGGCTCCAGGACGTCTAGAGACTTGATCCGTGACGTCAAGTTTGACTGCCTGAGGCTTTTGGAAACCTATCCGGGATTAGTGCTCGTATGGTCGGACATCGTCGCATGCTTGGCATGGCGACACGCCAGGTCAGTCGAAAGGATAAATAAAGCTCGGAGCAAGGTGAATAGGGAGGTTTCCCGATTCATTGCTCTGCATGGGGGGGGTTGTGGTTCGTCATCGGGATCTGGAAGTTCCGTCTAGGGAATTTCTGCGGTCTGATGGGTCCATTTGAATGATATTGGCATAGATATGTGGGCATTAGCATTGATGGAGGGAGTTGAAAAGGCACTTTTGGTATGGCGGGACTCTCAGGCATAAGGTGTCATGCCTGCTCACTATGGCGGAAAAGGAGGGGGGTTTTGAAGGCGGTTGCTTACATCAAAGGAGGACGGGGGAGCCCACTGCAGGGATGGGTGACTCCCATCGGTGTTAAGCGGGTATTAAAAATTTACAATGGGTCCCTACTGAGCGAGGTCTCAGCGGGACATTTCTGGATGGGCAACAGTCAGCTGGGTCCCCCTGGGCCGGTTGCGGTGCGGCTAGGGGTGGCATGGTGGAGCTGTTTGTTGCAGTTTTCAAAATGTATGGGCAACAGTCAGCTGGGTCCCCCTGGGCCGGTTGTGGTGCGGCTGGGGGTGGCATGGTGGAGCTGTTTGTTGTATTTTTCAAAATGTATGGGCAACAGTCAGCTGAGTCCCCCTGGGCCGGTTGTGGTGCGGCTAGGGGTGGCATGGTGGAGCTGTTTGTTGCAGTTTTTCTCCAAAAAATGGTGGAGCCTTCAATTCCCCCTCCTCCTTTTCAGAGTTAATTTAATGTTAATTAATGTTATTTATGTTTACATGCTGTTATATAATAAATGAGGCTGCTGTGGCCATTATATCCAATGTCACAGTGTGGTGGTTTTTATTTATAGTAAGTGGGGGGATTCAGTGGGCTGTGTATAGTAGGCCGTATAGTCATACATTCCGAAGTCATGTTGATAAAGTGTTCCTTCAGCCTTTTGATAACTTGCGCTTTGTACAGACATCTCCTCCTGCCAAGGTATAAAAAGGGCGTGGCTTGGGGTGTGGATAGGGGCGTGGTCAGACTACGCGTGCCGCATGGTTTCGCCCTCTTTCTAGTCCTCATAGGTTGGCGGTATGCTTGTACTGAGGAGATCTGGGATATCAGTGATTAGGTCCCATATTGTGCACTGTAAGGTCTGGAAAAGCTCCTTCTATCCGTCTCTGTAGCACCAGAGGAAGAACAGAGGGGAAAAGACAGGATTTTCTACATGTCGCGTTATGTAGATGTTCTGCAGATTTATCACAACCGTCCACAAGAAGAAACTGCCATCACAGAGCCGCCTTTAGCTGTTGGAAAAGTTTAAACTTAGTTTTGAATAGTTGCTATAGGCAACAAGGACTTTCTATTTATGCTGGGTCACATGATGCTGGTGCTGGGTGATGTCATGTGACGGAATGTTGTGGGTGATGATGTCACAGAGGGCGTTGTGATGTCACCCTTGGGGTATATAAGGGGGCTCCATCCACCTGGAGCTCATATCTCATTGGCCATATCTTGGTGCTGAGATACCCCTGGAGACAATGAGGATCGCCATATTGTTTCTGTGCTGTACCCTGTTCTACCCTGTGAATTACCATAGGCTGCCGGTGAGTACCTGTCTATTATTACATATGGAGGACGTTTAGAATCAGCTGCGGCAGGGGAAGGGGATGGGGAGGGGGGTCCTGTAAGAATTTACCTGCGGGAATAAGAGGTTATGGCAGGGAAAGGAGCTTAGGAAGTGACAGTCAGAGGGGATATAAGTGTGGGGTGACCCCTCTGACTCCCACATTCCTGCCTTGTCCTTGTAGTGATTAATGACTTTGGTGTTGTCCCTTATATATCACTTTGCAGTCACCAGTGATCGCTCCGCACTGTGATCCTAAACTACAGTCTCATTTACCTTTTTGCAAACGCCCAGAAGGGGAGGAGTGACATCACACCCATGTGATCAGATCCCGCCCACTTTTACTGCAGTCGTAATGCGAGCTAGCTGTATTCTGTTTTCATGGAAATGTCAGCAGCTGCTCCCCCTAGTGCTTACAAGATGAAAACATCAAAACAGTTAAAATATTTTTTTCAGATTTTATACCATTGAAACCTTTTTAAATATATATGTGTATTTATATATAAATATAAATACTTTACAATTTTACAATTGTAAAAAAATTGCTGACACTTTCCCTTTAAAAGATCTAAAGACGTTCTGCTTCATGTGCCATTGTGACCAATCACAGCACAGATTATATTTTTTAAACTTTTCTTGAAAAACTGAAGCTGCTCCGTGATTGGAAATCATGTGGAAGGGTTCTCTTTTAGACATTTAGTTAGGTCCAAAGTATCAGTGACATGATGGATAGAACTGTGCAATGATGTCACAGAGGGCTTTGTGATGTCACCCCTGGGTATATTAGAAGCCTCGGCCCATCTGCAGCTTGTATCTCATTGACCATACCTTGGTGCTGAGAGACCTCTGGAGATGATGAGTATCATCCTATCATTTCTGTGCTTTACGTTGCTCTACCCCCCACATTACAGTACACTGAGGGCGAGTATGTTCTCATCAGTATGGAGGTCACAAGGATCAGCTAATGAGAATATCGCCTCTTGCAGGACTTCTCATACTGGACACGTGACCGTCCGTCATATGAAAGTCCAACTGTAAATAATATTCCATGGACCCTGGAGGTGAATCCCAAACTTCTTCCTGATCTTCTCAATGGGATATTTCTGAAAGTTGCTTGATGATGTATCCATCACTGTATAATAACAAGGGCTCTCTGTTTGACTGGATTGGGTATAAATATACAGGACTTTATTATGTTTTTTTTCTTTATTATAGGATGACCCACTACCCGTGGATCTCAGGAGAAGCACCTATCAAGCTTCCATCAATCTTCCTCTTTGGCTCTTCCGTGACGCAGTTTTTGTTGCGGTGATGACACTACTGACAATAATAGAGTATTTGGCCTTAAGTCTTGTCCTGAGCAAGTGGGCAATGTCTGAACCTGGTGAAACAATCAGAAAACTCATGAGAACAAAATAATTCTAAAGGAACAAAGTGCTTGTAAGGAGCCGATTTGCATCCCTCAGATTCAGGAGCAAGACTCCAGGAGAACACCTGTCCTGCCCAATGGCAAATGTTCTACTCCATCCATGGCTCCTGCACCGCAGGATGCGAAAAAGGTTCCTAGTTGCAACTATAAAGTGGCGTTCAGTGATATTGTCTGGGTCAGAACGATCCCTCACAACAATATAGGAGGAAGAGCTCGAAGTTCCACGGAGCATAAAGAGAGGTTACTGATTTTTCAGAGAAGCCAACAATCCAGAATTCCAGAGCCAAGAGCACCAGAACCTAGAACACCAGAACCTACCATGTCAGAACCTAGTATGTCAGAACCTAAAATGCCAGAGCCTGAAATGCCTACAACACTTCAACCCAAAATCAAGAGGAGAAGATGTTTCCTTAGATGTCTTAGAGGCGAGGAAGATTGAGAAGGCAACTGCTTGAACTTTCCCATTGCTCGTGTTTTCATCACAGGTTAGTCCTATACATGCTGTCTGATGGGCACCATCTTACTACATACAAGGCAGCATTGCACCTGAAATCGAATGGATATTTCGTCACACACTTGCACTTTAGCACCTTATCATATGGCGCATATATCTATGAACGCTTTGCTAAGTATCACTGTCTAGTATGTGCTTCTGATGAACCTATTTTAGGAAAACGTGTCGAGGTTTGGCATACTATGTACTTGAGTTTGGCGTACTATGTGCTTGTTGGTAAATTCTATTGCCATCTATAATCTACTAGATATTATAATGTCTCTGGTGGGATGCCCCATGCCGAATTGTTGATAACTGACTATGAGCATTGTCCTCTATTTCTTATCTACTATGGTTACAGGTTGATTTGAAGAGAGCTGTGCCATTGGTAGCGATTTTTCTACTGATTTGTCAGTTATATTTATGTTAGTTTAGCAAATTTCTGCTTGTAGGGTCTAATGTTTTAGCATAGTGTATGTTCTGTGAGCTAAATTGTCATACTTATGCACTAGATAGATTATAAATTGTGATGCTTATGTACAAGATAGATTATTAGTTTAATCGGTGATTTTTTAAATATTTTTTAACATCAGGAGACTCAAGAATCGCATCTTACAGAAGACAAGAAGCCTAAATGCCGAAGGGTGATGACCTGTTGATGGCCCACAGCTGGAGGGTCATTACCTCTTGATGGCACAAAACTGGACAGAAGATAAAAACATTTGATGGCACACAGCCGGAGGGTGATGACCTATTGATGGCCATAGCCAGAGGGTCATTACCTGTTGATGGCGCACAGCAGGACAGAAGATAAAAACATTTGATGGCACACAGCCGGAGGGTGATGACCTATTGATGGCCATAGCCAGAGGGTCATTACCTGTTGATGGCACACAGCCGGACAGAGGATCATTACCTGTTGATGGCACACAGCCGGATGGTCATTACCTGTTGATGGCACACAGCCGGATGGTCATTACCTGTTCATGGCGCACTGCCGGATGGTCATTACCTGTTGATGGCACACAGCCGGAGGGTGATGACCTATTGATGGCCATAGCCAGAGGGTCATTACCTGTTGATGGCGCACTGCCGGATGGTCATTACCTGTTGATGGCACACAGCTGGAGGGTGATGACCAGTTGATGTCGCACTGCCGGATGGTCATTACCTGTTGATGGCACACAGCCGGACAGAGGATCATTACCTGTTGATGGCACACAGCCGGTCAGAGGATAAGATCTTTTGATTGCATACACCGGGTCCCTCCCTGATAACAAGGAACCCTGGGGAATACTGGTCATCTTGATCCCCCACTGACTATATACTTGCTCCACCTCACCCTATACCATCATGGAGGACACTTCCACCTGTGTCCACTGTAAGGTTGGACTTTCTTTTATAATTCCAGCAGATTAATAAACATCATAAAGCTGTAAAATTATCGAGTAATGTATTATAAATTATTATAAAGAAATATAAAGTATAATAGATAGCTATAGAGGGCACATAAGACGACTAACTATAGAAAGCATGGTATCGCCTGATATATACTGTATATTCTAGATGGCGCTATTACACTAAATACATCACAACCTCCAGGGTGATATTACCGTACAATGCGAGATCACTAATAATGGCCACAGATTATGAGAAAATGACCAGCTCCATAGTCCTGGAGTTATTATAAATGTCTCTAGTGTGAGGCAGGGACTGGACGAGTGTTGGAGGGAGGTATATTCCCCCAGGACGTCCTTTATGTATCCATGCTGTAGAATCTGCCGTATACTTCTGTTCTAGCAGTCAGACATTTCACTCTGCAGATCACAGGCTCAACATTGTGTAAAACTACCACCGTATATAAGAGCACTCAGAATAAAAACTAGCGGCATGCCGTGCACTGCCCACGTCATGTGTACGGGATACAGGACCTGCAGGACCTGGTACGGCCATTATAGTTGATAGATTAATGATACCTGTGCAGATGAAGGGAAAAAAATATGTGCAACAACAGGAGGAGAAAGTCTCAAAATGTAATTTGAAAAGTATAATAGAGAAATGGGAAACTTCTGGAGATGCAGATAAGTGGTACCAGGGCGAAACTTAAGTGCAGTCAGACAAGCCAATGGCCTGGTAACAGAGGCCAAGCAGAGCCGGGTATGTGGTAAGACAAATGGGTGGTGGACTGAGTCGAGGTTTCGGTAATCATGGTGTAACAGACCGGGCAGACTGACTGGGCAGGAGAGAATTTCATGTTTTCTTGATTATAGCATCATTCAGAGAATTCCTGCTCCTAATTATTAAAAGGGGTTGTCCGCGACTATTTTATTTTTTTTTTACCATGGGCCTAAGAACTAAAAGGTAAGTATTTGCTAACTATATGCCTGTTGGGCCCGGTGCCGATCTCTGCCATTTCAGAGAGGTCACGGATCGCTCCTGCCAGTGATTTTGCAGCTCCCTCTCTGCTCTGTTGATGGGGTGTGACTGCCGATGTCATGCTGACTTGACAGCTAGCTCCCTGCTGCCTAACTGCAGGGAGCCATCTGTCAATGAGAATGAAGTTGGCAGTCTCGCCTCATTGACAGAGCAGCCAGAAAGAGGAAGAGCTGTTCCGTTGACGTGAAGCAACAGAATCGCTGTTAGGAGCAGTTCAGGTGTGATCAAAGCCGCCACAGGGTAGAACAGGCAGGTAGTAAGCAATTACCTGCCTGTTAGTTCTTAGGCACATTGCATTTTTCTATCTCATCCTGTAGGAGTCACCTTCTCTTCAACGAAAAAGAGACACTGTGAAACCTACGCGTATCGAACACCAAAAGTTCTTAATCCTAGTATACAAATACATGTAGGGAGTTACAATTTATATGTTCGACTGCCCCATCATATGGGCGTGCTGATAGTTCCTCACGCCCAATTTTTCAAAGTAAAGAAATTATAGGTTGTCGAAATAACAGAATAAAAACAAATAATATTGAAAAATTGAGATTAAAATAACAAAAGAAAAAGAAAAGGTTATAATGTATAATATTATATAGAAAAAAAAATCCATGGTATATACACCTCTGATTATAATGCATGGAATATACACGTACAGACCAAAAGTTTGGACACACCTTCTCATTTAAAGATTTTTCTGTATTTTCATGACTATGAAAATTGTACATTCACACTGAAGGCATCAAAACTATGAATTAACACATGTGGAATTATATACTTAACAAAAAAGTGTGAAACAACTGAAAATATGTCTTATATTCTAGGTTCTTCAAAGTAGCCACCTTTTGCTTTGATGACTGCTTTGCACACTCTTGGCATTCTCTTGATGAGCTTCAAGAGGTAGTCACCGGAAATGGTCTTCCAACAATCTTGAAGGAGTTCCCAGAGATGATTAGCACTTGTTGGCCCTTTTGCCTTCACTCTGAGGTCCAGCTCACCCCAAACCATCTCGATTGGGTTCAGGTCTGGGGACTGTGGAAGCCAGGTCATCTGGCGTAGAACCGCATCACTTTCCCTCTTGGACAAATAGCCCTTACACAGCCTGGAGGTGCGTTTTGGGGTCATTGTCCTGTTGAAAAATAAATGATGGTCCAACTAAATGCAAACCGGATGGAATAGCATGCCGCTGCAAGATGCTGTGGTAGCCATGCTGGTTCAGTATGCCTTCAATTTTGAATAAATCCCCTACAGTGTCACCAGCAAAGCACCCCCACACCATCACACCTGCTCCTCCATGCTTCATGGTGGAAACCAGGCATGTAGAGTCCATCCGTTCACCTTTTCTGCGTCGCACAAAGACATGGTGGTTGAAACCAAAGATCTCAAATTTGGACTCATCAGACCAAAGCACAGATTTCCACTGGTCTAATGTCCATTCCTTGTGTTCTTTAGCCCAAAACAAGTCTCTTCTGCTTGTTGCCTGTCCTTAGCAGTGGTTTCCTAGCAGCTATTTTACCATGAAGGCCTGCTGCACAAAGTCTCCTCTTAACAGTTGTTGAAGAGATGTGTCTGCTGCTAGAACTCTGTGTGACATTGACCTGGTCTCTAATCTGAGCTGCTGTTAACCTGCGATTTCTGAGGCTGGTGACTCGGATAATCTTATCCTCAGAAGCAGAGGTGACTCTTGGTCCTCTTTTCCTGGGGCGGTCCTCAAGTGAGCCAGTTTCTTTGTAGCGATTTATGGTTTTTGCAATTGCACTTGGGGACACTTTCAAAGTTTGCCCAATTTTTCGCATTGACTGACCTTCATTTCTTAAAGTAATGATGGCCTCTCGTTTTTCTTTACTTAGCTGCTTTTTTCTTGCCATAATACAAATTCTAACAGTCTATTCAGGAGGACTATCAGCTGTGTATCCACCAGACTTCTGCACAACACAACTGATGGTCCCAACCCCATTTATAAGGCAAGAAATCCCACTTATTAAACCTGACAGGGCACACCTGTGAAGTGAAAACCATTTCCGGTGACTACCTCTTGAAGCTCATCAAGAGAATGCAAAGAGTGTGCAAAGCAGTCATCAAAGAAAAAGGTGGCTACTTTGAAGAACCTAGAATATAAGAAATATTTTCAGTTGTTTCACACTTTTTTGTTAAGTATATAATTCCACATGTGTTAATTCATAGTTTTGATGCCTTCAGTGTGAATGTACAATTTTCAAAGTCATGAAAATACAGAAAAATCCTTAAATGAGAAGGTGTGTCCAAACTTTTGGTCTGTACTGTATATAGATAACATATATTTTGCACCATTAATTTTGTTGTAAATACATATATATAGAAGTATTTAAGGTCATCACAGAGGAGATATGTATCATCAACTTTTAAACAGTTGGTGATGGAAACCCATATTTGTAACTACAGTGTCAAAGATGCTGAGAGACTTATTTGTCTTTTCACTGGGCTGGGTTTTTTGTGAACAGCTGAAGAGATGGGTGGGACGGCTGTTCACCATATCTCCTCCTCTGGCTCTAAATCATGTGGATAGAGACATCGCTACATAGATATATATTCATATATATCTCTATTTATATCTTAAAAAATTGTAGATTTTAGACATATATTATACATAGATATATGATAGATATGATATACTTTAAATAATTCTATATTTTTAGCACATACAGTACATACATCATAGCTAAACACATACATATATATGTTTGTTAATGTTGTTATATATATATATATGCAAATTGCCTCTTCAGAGAAAAAGAGGACTTGTACTCTATAGCGCCACCTATTGGAAGCAGCAATCCTACAAGTCACAATCAACCCTTTAACGAGTCGTGCAATATGACTTAGGATAAAAGCCAAATCAGAATCTCAATTTGCAGACACGGCGTTTCGGGCTGTTGGCCCTCGTCAGTGCAAAGTATGAGAACTGATTTGGCTGGTGAGAGGCTCTGGACTGAGGTCTTTTTCTCTGAAGAGGCAATTTGCATATTCAATTTCCCAGAGAAGCATTGCATGGCGAATAAGCCTCCTTACCTTGACGTGCCAGAGCCGGTGTGTCACTCTCCATAAGGAGAAACGCTACCCCTTAGACATATCATATATATATATATAGATTGAGGAGACATTATAGATACATACTTACATAGTTTCACCATATATACATAAATAATATATTTATATAATATAATAATATTGATTCATTTATATAGCACTATTAATTCCATAGTGCTTTACATACATTTGCAGCACTGTCCCCATTGGGGCTCACAATCTAAACATCCTATCAGTATGTCTTTCAGGTTTCATAGTTCCATCTATCTGTCTAATACATAAAATAGAATCTAATAACATTTCTATGGATTGTCTTTCTGTTCCTATGATGTAAAGTATGAAGCTTTGCCATTATTTGTGACATGATAATAAATTGGATCCTTTCACTTTCTTTCTGTTTTTTTGCTCCACCTTGGAAACGGACAATCACACACACATCAAACTACACAAAACAATGGACCACATCCAATTATAGTCACAACAGCTTCCAAGAGACCATATAGTGTAAACCCGCACACAGGAGACACCACATAGTGACCATCACTCAAGAAACACAACACCAGACCCCAAAATACAGCACCCAACAAGGAAGAGACAGTGCACAGGTGTGAACGACGTCAAATGATGCCACAAATACAAGACACAAATGCGGAAGGATGATATAGAACAGGGATGGTGGAAAGCGCAAATGGTGTGACACATGGCCACTGCTCCTGTTAGCACCACTAAGGGTACACAGAGGCTCATTTCACCGCACTCCCCATGCAATAGCGTCCGGCCTATTTCTAGTATATATATAATGCAAAATCAGATAAGAGTCAACGAAAATGAATTCTTGCAGCCGACTATAGATTATATTCTAAGCATCCTGTTTCTCCAAAGAAATGATTAGTGTCTCTACACATCTCAGAGTCAGTTGTTTCTGACCGCAAAGAGAACATCTGTCTACTTTCCACTCATTCCAGGACCTTTCAGTAAAACTATATATACTGTATATATACTGTATATATATATATATAAACACACACATATATACACACATTATATAGTTATTACAAAAATGATTATAACATTCCCCCCTTTTGTAAATTTCAATATCACATCTCTGTACCCATCAGGGCTTTTGTTTTCTTATTACGGTTTTCACAGGACCCATCGGATTTCAGAGTCTGGTTTATTTTCGGGGAAGGTATAATGTTCAGAATCATTATCATCAGGCTCCATAGTCTCCATTCCTCGATACATAGTCTTTGTTATGGCAGAGTCAATAAGTCTTTGTGCGAGTCCTCTAATGCACAGTATAGCACAACAGCCACAAACAGGGAGTCCACTGGCCACAATGGCCAGAGATATCAGCGCGGAAGTGACCTGGCCAGACCATTTCCCAAACCATCCTTCAATCCAGGAAGAAAAATTGTCACCATATCCAGAGTTCTCAGCCAGTTTATTAGATAGGGCAGTCAGTCCATCAAGGGCATTGGTGATGCTACCATCAGGAGCTGTAGTATTATTAGGGATGAAATTGCAACAAAATCCTCCAACATACTACATACATCTTCTCTTTCTGCTAAGAGGATGCCTAATGCCATTCTGCTCTGCCAAGCCATGAGGGAAGTTGGTCCTAGCTGCTCAGCTATCCCTTTAGCTGCATCTCGACTGTAATTAACAAATCTCTGTTGGTTGTAGTATATGTAGTTTATCCAGTCTACATTTTTATTTATTGTCACCCACCATATGATGGACTCCCACCCAGCTGCTACCTGGTTCCTAGCCTTGTATTCGTTGGGCACTCCTCTGGGAACTCCAATGTCATCTATGTATACACTAAAATCTAAGGATTCTCGGGGGGGTGTCACGCTTCTGTCTACTCCCACCACATACCTTTGACCATGTTCCTGTTGACAATAGGTGGAAGGGCATGACTAGCTGGATAACCGCACAATCCCTTGTAGAACCATACGGCAATCTGGCTGGTATTCTTTTGTCACCACATGACCACCATATGTCTTCTCTCAGGGTGGTCCGTTTTGACCATATGACTGAGTAGTTGGTGTTGTGGGAAACATTGATTAGTTCTCTACAAAAGTCGTCCTGGAGTTCGTCATGTCCGTTCCCAGGAAGACTGAAACAAGTATAGTTACCAGGATAAGCAATCACCTGTTGTTGGATATCTGTTTTTTTTAAGTGGGGGAAATAAAAGTGATAATGTTTTGCATTTTCTTTCCTTATCTGAGGGGACAGGAAGTTTTCCATATAGTTTAATTATGTACTGTAACCCTTCTGGGTCCTCCTGATCATGTAGGGGAAAAGGGACAGTACCTAGCTGTGGTCTGGCTGTTGCTCAAGCGACACAGTTTAGTTTGTTAAGGCTTTTTGCAGTATATCTAAGCAATTCTAACCATTCATTTTTCTCCTCATAGATTGTCTCTAGAGCTAGTTTATCTTCATAGATTAAGTTAGTGAACCCAACTGTGGGATCCATGGACTCCATAATGGTTCTTTCTGACATACTTTCCTTGGGGCGTGTTTTGGTATTATTCTGAACTTCTATGTAGAAATGTCCTATTGGGTCTGTTCCTGATGCATCAGATCCAATACCATATAACCTTTGGTCTTTCATCTTAGGTTTTTTTTAAGATTAATACTAATTTTGCTACAATCATCCTTTTTTGTGCAACGGGAAGTTTATTTTTTCCTAATGAGGAACCTGGATTTCAAATCTGTGTGGCCATAAATTTTATACTCATAGTCTTGGTTGTCCATCCAACAAGGGACCAACTAGTAAACATTCGGACTCCCCTGTTATTTTGGTTTATAACACAAACATATTTTTCTGACCCAGTTAGTTTGGCAGCTTGTTCTCCATCTTCACGTCCTTTATATAACAGGCAGAAGACCATCAAAAAGGTGACCGTCTGACCTACTTCAAAAGTGAGTTTTAAATTATTAAATCCAAAACCTCTCCAACCCTCTGGACTTTCCCAACCTGCTGGATCTATTACCTTCCAATTTCCCATAACCATGTGTAGGATTCCCAAAATAACTGTCCCTAGTACATCTTTTTTTTCTTCTACTGCCTACCCTGTCTCCGTCCACCGGGAAAAGGGAAGTGGGTGTCTTCACCGGTTTGAGATGAATTCTCCCTTTTGGAGAACCCCCCTTTGTAGCCGGGTTTATGCTTCAGGAGACTTGGTTTGTTCCCTGCCTAACTTTTCCTAGACTTCCGTCAACCCTTTTAATAGTGGGACAGATGTATCCGTGATGTACGTTCAGCAATTTTGACAGCATGGGAGAGGTCAATAGGACTTGGTAAGGACCTTCCCACTTAGGCTGGTGCCAGTGTTTCTTCTTTATCACCTTCACAAGGACCCAGTCAGCACGTTTCGCAACCTCAGGTTTCGGTAGCAGTTCTCCTGAGAAAAAATTAGGGGTAGAGACTTATTTGAGTGTTGTTATCTTAGCCAATTATTCTGCTAATGTACAGTCTGATTCCACATCTATTCTCTTGAAGGGTTTTCGCTGAGGTAACAGAAAGTAAGGTAACCAAATGTGTTGGAATAGGTGTAGGATCGGAGCAAAACCTTCAGTACAGTCAACATTGTCCCACCTGAGTGTATCATGACATGGGGTCTATTTATCCGGAAACAGAGAGACAACTTAACCCAGAGTTAGGTGATTTGGGTTCCAGTATCATCTCTATGCTGACGACACCCAATTATACACTTCTTCCCCTGACATCACCCCTACCCTAATACAAAATACCAAGGATTGTTTGTCTGCTGTGTCTAACATAATGTCCTCCCTCTATCTTAAACTGAATCTCTCCAAAACTGAACTTCTGGTGTTTTCCCCCTCTACTAACCTAACTCTACCTAACATCAAAATTACCTTGGAGGGTTCAACCATAACTCTCAAGCAGCACGCCCGCTGCCTTGGGGTCATATTCGACACTAACCTTTCCTTTACTCCCTATATCCGATCACTCACTCGCTCTTGTCAACTGCATCTTAAAAGCATCTCCAGAATCCGATCTTTTCTCACTTTTGCAACTGTTAAAACTCTTACTGTCGCTCTTATTCACTCTCGTCTGGACTACTGCAACTCTCTTCTGATCAGTCTCCCTCTTACCAAATTTCCCCTCTCCAATCTGTCCTGAATGTGGCAGCCAGGGTCGTATTTCTGTCCAGCCGCTTCACTGATGCCTCCACCTTGTGCCAGTCATTACACTGGTTACCCATTCGCTACAGGGTCCACTATAAACTCATTGCTCTCACCCACAAAGCTCTCCACAGTTCTGCACCACCTTATATCAACTCTCTCATCTCAGTCTATCGTCCTACACGTGCTCTCCGTTCCACAAATGACCTAAGACTAACATCCCCCATAATCCGAACCTCGCACCTCCGTCTCCAAGACTTCTCTCGTGCTGCGCCAGTTCTCTGGAATGCTCTACCCCAGACGATCCGATTGATGCCTAGCCCTGATGTCTTCATGCGCGCCTTAAAATGTGATTCCGCAGCTCCAGGCGTTGGGCACAGCCACCACCGTTCTTGCGACCAGGGGACCGCAGAGAGTATCGACCCATGCCCGGCATACTGGAGGGTCTAGGCCCTGCGCTCCGGTGCCTATCACACATATAGCCAACAGCTATAAAAATCAATACCTATCATGAACACTGACATACAGACACTTAGCCAATATTATATAATAACTTGTGAAATGAGTCAATCAGGCATCTTAAGAGATTTGGTATAAGATATAACATGCCAGGTGACAATAACACTCAGGTGTATTCTACTTCAACACTTACGACAGACAATGTTTCCAATAATGGACAAGAAAGCAGGTGAGACAAAACTTTGAGTAGTTAGTAAAGTCGCATGCTGTAAATACTTTATGATCTTTACCATCTCTCCTGTGCTATGGCTCAATACTGCAGCATATCTAAAGAGGTTACTGGGCAATATATATTTGTTTTCTGCAGATACATATATGCCATCTTTGAAGATAGCACCTTTTATTACCCATGTAGTTTGTTCAGATTTTGGGGATGCTTGTTGCGTCTCTTTGAGGATTTGTAGGTCAATAAGACTAGTCTCATGTAATGTCAGTATGTTGCGGTGGCTGCTTGTGCTGATAGGTGTTTCGGAGTGCTTTGGCCATCAGGACTTTATCCTGAGTTACTACTGCATATTCTGTGGCATTTGTGCCATCTGGGTTATTTTTTGTCTGTCAGGGCATTCTCGAAGAAAATGCCCAATCTTCCTGCAATGCCAACAAGATGTTTTGTCGCCCACTCCCCTACCTCTTCCTCTACCTCTCCCCTACCTCTGTAACCCTGTTCTTCATTCAAGTCTTTCTGTGTGAGGACAATATCACACCCATCCTGTATTACTAACACCAGTCCCTTTTTATCCTTCTTTTTGTCTTTATAATATTTTTCTGCATGTCGGCCATTTTCTCTCTTTCAGGCTTCACACAACCATATATTTGCACTTGTAAGTCCATACTTTTTGAATTTCTCACTGCACTTTCCTATTTCTTCCACCAAATTTTCACATTTCATCAAACTAAGTTTATCATCAAATCCAAACCTTTTCTCCCATCTGTCCCCATACTTTGCACATTCTGGGGGTATTTTATGGATATACTTCACATCGCCTTCCAGTGGTCCATTCTTTTGATAACACCATAAACATTCACATTCATGACCCTTACCTGAGACATCTCCCATGTTTAGAGTAAAACCCTTTGTAAGGACGTCTAATTTGACTATGGCCGTACATTGTTCAGGCTGATCTATATTAAGAGGACTATTATCTTTTGGATAATATAATTTTCCTTCTTCGATTTCACATATTTTCAGTTGTTTCACACTTTTTTGTTAAGTATATAATTCCACATGTGTTAATTCATAGTTTTGATGCCTTCAGTGTGAATGTACAATTTTCATAGTCATGAAAATACAGAAAAATCTTTAAATGAGAAGGTGTGTCCAAACTTTTGGTCTGTACTGTATGTGCACACGTTAAGTACTTTCTGCAGACATTTCTGCACCAAAAACGTCTTGTGGCAGGAAAAACACAACATAACATAAATACGCACACTTTTACCGTATTTTTTACTTGCATTTTCCCCCCCATGCATCTGATGAAAATCGCTGAATGGATTGACAGGCTGCAAATATAAAACTGCTTCTAATCTGCAAGGAAAAAAGAAGCAGCGTGTGCACGAGGCCTCAGGAATCTCATTCACTTTGTTGATACGAGGAAATGCTGCAACAAATACTTAAATATGCCCAAACCCAAAGCTCTAATCTCTCGGGCTCCAGAGTGCAGAAGCAGTTAACCCCTTCCTGACAGGGCCAATTTCTGTTTTTGAACTTTAGTTTTTTCCTCCCCTTCTTCCCACAGCCATAACTTTTTTACTTTTCTGTCCACATAGACATATGAGGGCTTGTTTTTTGGGGGACGAATTGTAATTTTGATTGACACCATTGATTTTACCACTTTGTACTGGAAAACAGGAAACAAAAATTCCAAGTTCGGTGAAATTGAGAAATACACGCAATCTGACATAGTTTCTTGGAAATTATTTTTACAGTGTACATTTTGTGGTAAAAATGACCTTGCAGTGTGATTCTGCTCATCGGTACGATTACAGCGACACCAAACAAGTCCAGTTCTTTCATTATTTTACCGGTGAAAATAAATCAGAAGTTTGAAATAAAACCATTTTTGGGTTGTCGCCATTTTCCGAGACCCGTAACGTTTCTATATTTTTATTGATACCATTTTGGAATGGATATGACATTTTGATCACTTGTTACAGCATTTTTAGGGGTGTTGCAGAAAATAATGTCATTTTGGCGTTTTTGAATATTTTTCTGTTTTATGGTGTTTACGAATCGTGTTGCTTGTGGTTTTATTTTGATAGATCAGACTTTTCTGAATGCAGCGATATCGCATATGTGTATTTTTTACATTTTTTAATATCTTTATTTTTAATGCAGGAAAATGGGGGCGATTGGAACTTTTATGTTTTTTTTTAAATATCTTTTAAAACTTTTTAAAATAGCTTTTAACTTATAGCTTGTGCTATATACAGCGATGCCACAGTATTGCTGCAGTTAGTGAAAATCACGGTCTCCTTTGAAGCACGGCTTTAGTCAGGATTTCAAGGGAGGTCCGTAATGGAGCACTGTGTTGTGCCATTATACAGTATGGAGCGCTATGTGAGGCCCATTATACAGTATGGAGCACTATGCAAGACCATTATTCTGTATGGAGCACTATGCGAGACCATTATTCTGTATGGAGCACTATGTGTGGTCCATTATACAGTATGGAGCACTATGCGAGGCCATTATACTGTATGGAGGACTATGCGGGGCCCATTATACTGTATGGATGACTATGTGGGGCCATTATACTGTATGGAGGACTATGTGGGGCCATTATACTGTATGGAGGACTATGCAAGGCCATTATACTGTATGGAGCACTATGTGTGGTCCATTATACAGTATGGAGCACTATGCGAGGCCATTATACTGTATGGAGGACTATGCGGGGCCCATTATACTGTATGGATGACTATGTGGGGCCATTATACTGTATGGAGGACTATGTGGGGCCATTATACTGTATGGAGGACTATGTGGGGCCATTATACTGTATGGAGGACTATGTGGGGCCATTATACTGTATGGAGGACTATGTGGGGCCCATTATACTGTATGGAGGACTATGTGAGACCATTATTCTGTATGGAGCACTATGTGTGGTCCATTATACAGTATGGAGCACTATGCGAGGCCATTATACTGTATGGAAGACTATGCGAGGCCATTATACTGTATGGAGGACTATGCGGGGCCCATTATACTGTATGGAGGACTATGCGGGGCCCATTATACTGTATGGAGGACTATGTGGGGCCATTATACTGTAGGAGGACTGTGTGGGGCCATTATACTGTATGGAGGATTATGTGGGGCCATTATACTGTATGGAGGACTATGAGGGGCCCATTATACTCTATGGAGGACTATGTGAGGCCCATTATACAGTATGGAGCACTATGTGAGACCATTATACTGTATGGAGCACTATATGGGGCCATTATACTGTATGGAGGACTACGTGGGGCCATTATACTGTATGGAGGACTATGCGGAGCCCATTATACTGTATGAGGACTATGTGAGGCCCATTATACAGTATGGAGCACTATGTGAGACCATTATACTGTATGGAGGACTATGTGTGGTCCATTATACTGTATGGAGGACTATGCGAGGCCATTATACTGTATGGAGGACTATGCGAGGCCATTATACTGTACGGAGGACTATGCGGGGCCCATTAAACTGTATGGAGGACTATGTGGGGCCATTATACTGTATGTAGGACTATGTGGGGCCATTATACTGTATGGGAGATGACACACCCAGGGGATTGGGGGAGGGACGACTCGGCGCCCGGGCCTTAGTTGTTGTTTGCCTGACCTTGGGGTGGGGGGGGGTGTCGCGGTGGTCGGCTCCCGGGCCCATACCCTGGGGTCACTCTTTAAAAAGGGAAAAAGAAGGGGGGGGGGTTTGTGTGGGAAAAAGGGGAATATTCGTGATGCCACCTGTAGTTTCTGGTGAGGATCACCAGCGCTCCGGCAGTCCTCTGAGACCGGTGTTCAGGCAGCTTAGCTGCTGCAGCTCCCCACAGGTGGAGCAGGGCCTCAGGGCAGCGTAGAGAAGAGAGAGTGAGGTAAAGCGTTGGCGGGTGCAGGGCCGTGGAGGAAAGAGCAGACAGAGACAGTAGTTGCAGTCATCCAAGTCTTTACTCACAGATTTGATCGTTCAGCTCAGAGCTTCTCTCTGCTGTCACACGGCGAGCTGAGGCCGCCAGGGTGGGGCTCAGCACACTCCAGGTAGTTCTGGAGCACTTGACAGGACCCCCGCTCTAGTGTGTCCCTCTCTTCTCCTACTTCTCCTTCTCTCTCCTTCTCCCCACTGAGTCCCGTACGGGTACTGCAATGTCCTTTTTGGGTAACTTGAAGCTCCCGGACCGACTGGGTGCCCTTTTTGGTGACTTGTGGTGAGAACGTGGTGTAAGGCCGGGTCCCTCTGGATAAACTCAGATTAGGCAATACAGGTAGCGACTCCGTCCGTATCCCCCTGGGATCCACATAAGCCTCCAGACTTTTCCGACAGAGACGTGAAGTGCAAAGTCAGATAATCGGGGACCGGTACCCCCTCTTGCGGCAGGGTCTCTCTGGCTGGGCCAGAATGAGGTATGCAGGTGGCGACTCCGCTCCGTCCGCACCCCCTGAGATCCTTTCGCCTGTGGAGTTTGTCTCCTCTGCTCCCCTCCTAGGCCTTCTTAGTTGGACCCTGACCGGGGACAGAGCCAGGTATAACTCTGCCCCGACCTCCCGTCTCGAGGCCTGAGACTGGGAACCGTGGACCCTCAGCCAGCCGCAGCCTTGTGCTGACTTGCTGACCGAAAGACCCACGACCAAAGACCTTGTTGCTAAAATGGCCTCTGATTATATATCATTCTAGTTAAGTGCTGTAGATTAATGTTTCCTCCACACTCACTCACTACTTGGTTCCCCCTAATCTTTGGTTCCCCCCAACTCCTCCATTCAGGCCCGGGGCAGCACTATGGTGCATTAGGCCCCCTTCAGAACTGGAGTGGTGTAGTGTTGAGTGTGTGGTTGGGGTCCTGTGCAGTACTCCATCCTTACCTAAGAGAGGAGATACCACACCTCATTCTGATGTGCAGTACCCCTGTGGCGACTGAACCCTCAGGGGCGCCACAAAAGCAATGTAGGGCCCCGTTATACTGTATGGAGGATTATGTGGGGCCCATTATACTATATGGAGAACTATGTGGGGCTCATTATTCTGTATGGAGCACTGTGTGGCCATTATACTGTATGGAAAGCAATGTAGGGCCCTGTTATACTGTATGGAGCAGTATGTGGGGCCAGTATACTGTATGGAGAACTATGTGGGGCCCATTATACTGTATGGAGCACTATGTGGGGCCCATTATACTGTATGGAGCACTATGTGGGGCCCAATATACTGTAGAGAGCACTATGTGGGGCCCATTATACTGTATGGAGCACTATGTGGGGCCCATTATACTGTATGGAGCACTATGTGGGGCTCATTATACTGTATGGAGGTCTATGTGGGGCCCATTATACTGTATGGAACACTGTGTGGGGCCCATTATACTGTATGGAGCACTGTGTGGGGCCATTATACTGTATGGAGCACTATGTGGGGCCATTATACTGTATGGAAAGCAATGTAGGGCACTGTTATACTCTATGGAGCACTGTGTGGGGCCATTATACTGTAAGGAGGATGTGGGACCATTATACTGTATGGAGGACTATGCCAGGCCATTATCCTGTATGGAGTACTATGTGGGGCCCATTATTCTGTATGGAGGGCTATGTGAGACCATTACACTTTATGGAGGATTATATGGGGCCATTATACTGTATGTAGGACTATGTGGGGTCATTATACGGTATGGAGGACTATGTGGGGCCATTATACTGTATGGAGGACTATGTGGGGCCATTATACTGTATGGAGGACTATGCGGGGCCATTATATTGTATGGAGGACTATGTGGGGCCATTATTCTGCATGGAGGACTATGTGGGGCCATTATACTGTATGGAGGATTATGTGGGACCCATTATACTGTATGGAGGATTATGTGGGGCCATTATACTGTATGGAGGATTATGTGGGGCCCATTTTACTGTATGGAGCACTATGTGGGGCTCATTATTCTGTATGGAGCACTGTGTGGCCATTATACTGTATATAATAAGCAATGTAGGGCCCTGTTATTGTGACGCTCTAGCCCTCCCTGGGAAGGTGAACTCGGACGGCGGGCCTGTAGTTGTGGGGGATGTCATCGTGGCCTTGGCCCGGTCCGTGCCCAGGGCTGTCACATAAAAAATTATGGGCTTCTGGATGAGTGGTTGTTTGACTACGCCGGCAGTCCTCTGAGGCCGGTGTTCAGACAGCTCAGATGGTACGGCTACCCACAGGTGGAGCAAGGCCTCAGGGCAGCATAGAGAGAGAGAGAGCGTGGAATAGAGCGTTGGGGGGTTCAGAGCTGTGGAGTAAGGAACAGACAGAGAAAAGGGTTGAAGTCATCCAAGTCTTTACTCACAGGTGAAGTGGTTCAGCTCAGAGCTTCTCTCTGCTGTCACACGGCGTGTTGCGGCCACCAGGATGGGGTTTGTGGCGCCCTGCTGTGCATGGAGCCACAGATCCTGGAGGGGTGTATTAAAGGATTTCTCCACAAGATACCTACACACACCTCCACCCTACCTCAGTCCACCAGAGAGAGTCCGGATAGGGATATAAATACGGAGGGTGGAGCTAGGCAGAGGCGGTCTGTGAGTTTGTTCTCCTCAGGAAGTGAGTGGAGACAGAACAGTCTGGAGTCCACAGCCAGTTCCTGCAGAATGAGACACAAAAAAACAGGTCAGTCTGCAGTGGAGCTCAGTCAGACTCAAGCAGCTCGAGTAAAGTGAGCTAGGAGCGTTGCTGACGCTCAGAGAGCAGCAGAAGAGGCAGCAGCTAACTGCCAGTGTGTATAGCCTAGTGAGGGCCCGAGTAGGCCGAAGGCTAGAGGAGCGAGTAGCATTGGGGGCAGAGGGGCTTTACCAGCTCACCCCAGAAACCAGTTCGAGTCTGCAGGGATTCTTTACACGCAGCAGAGGACAACCAGAACCCCTGGCGAACTACATGTCCCAGGAATACCAAACGCGGACTGTTATACCAGGGTCAGGAGTTACCGAGGCCCCATATACCATGGGGTGTGTACTCCTACAGAAGACCCTACCGCAGGATCAGCCGGTGCAGGACAGAAACCAAGTTAGGCCTAGCTCCATGCAGGTCAGAAACTTACTACAGAGAGGCAAGAGACAGGAGGCCATACACCCGCTCACTGGGGAGAATCCGGACTTGCACCCCTCACCCTACAGCGCTCCGGGGTGTTCATGACTCTGACCTGGCTGGGTCCCCTCTGTCCTGCATCCCCAACTCCTACGCTGCCCTGAGTCCCCGCTCCGCCTGTGGGGAGCGATTCCATCTAAGCTGCCACAACACCGGCCTCAGTGGACGGCCGCAGCGCTGGTGATCCTCTCCAGACACCACAGGTGGCGTCACGAACTTTGACATTTCATTTTCCCCTTTTTAAGAGAGACCCCAGGGTACGGGCCCGGGAGCCAACCACCGCGACATCCCCCAAGAACAGGCATTAAGGCCCGGGCGCCGAGTAGTCCCCATCCCCTGGGCGACACATCTCTCTAACTGGCGTCACGAACAGGATTGCGTGCCCGTTGCCACAGTGGTGAATCTTTTCCCGCCATTTTCTGGAGTTTCCCGCCACTGTCAGCCATATTTCCGGTCGCCGCGCGGGAAGAAGAAGGGCGTAACCGCTGGAAGCGCGCGAAGTCGAGGACACTCCCCGCCCCTGACGTCAAATCAGGAAGCGTCAGGTCCTGGAAGGAGCCAGAGGACACCCTGACGTCGGACGCAAGCGACGCAAGGTCCTACCAGAAGACCTTCACCTGCGGAGCTGCGGCCTACAGAAGGAGGTAGGCCACGGTTCACTAGGGGGGTGCCAAGATGTTGCAGCAACAACCCGACGTCGCGGCCCAGGCTGACAGCCCCGATGATGCACCCGCGGCCGCCGCCGCGCAAGACGGGGCAGACGCTCCATCACCATGGCCTGTAGCCCCTATCGTACCATTGACTTTACCATACATGCCTGGAGCAAAGTGGCTCCCCCAGTACAGCGGCAAGCCAGACACTCTGTCTGGATTCAAGCGCAAAATATGCAGCATCCTGGACATGTATTCTATGACGGGCAAACAAAGAGCTGCAGTTGTTGTGGGACAATTGACTGGTGCTGCGGAGAGAGAAGTAGAGACTTGGTCGGCCGCAGACCAGGAGTCAGTGTCCGCAATTTTCAAAAAATTACAGACTGCCTTTGAGGACCGCACTGAACCAGACCTCCAGATGAGGTTCTACCAATGCTCTCAGAAACCGGAGGACAGCGTTCGAGACTATGCCTGCCGCTTACAAGGTGCCCTGCGAGCTCTAAAACAGGTTAGTCCAATTAGCATAACAAATGAGAGTAAAATGCTAAAAGAACAATTTGTCCGGGGGCTGAGGTCCCAAGCGGAGAGCAGGACTGTGCGTTGGTGGTCCTTGGATCATCCAGATGCTACCTTTGACACCCTTATGGATATGGCTATAAAGGGACTGCAACCCCTGGAGACGGCAGATACTGCAATCCAACGTTACCAGGGTGGGGCCACTCCAACGCCAGCAGCACCCATCTTTTCCCCGCTGGCCGCTGAAGCCAAAGTGCAGGCAGTGCCCCCTACTGAGCTGGACTGTCTGCGCTCAGAAGTGCGCCAGCTGACCAAAAACCTGTCCACTGTAATGAGTGCCCTGCAACTACGGACGGAGCCAGAGACGGAGGGAAATATCCTGCTAGCCGACTGCCCTGAGGATGTCCCTTGGATGAACCGGAGGAGAAGGAGAACGTCGCCACTCCGGAGGAGGACATCGCCAACCCAGAGGAGGACAACGCCGCCCCCAGGAAGGACCAACAACCAGCGCCATCCTTACCAAGAGTTCGTCTGCCACCGCTGCCAGAAGGCAGGTCACACAGTGCACCAGTGTCCTTTAAACAAGCAAACCCTGGGTCCGAGGGCCAACACCCAGGAATCGACTCAGCAGGCCCCTCACACTGGCACCACAGGTTCGAGGGAGGAAGACCTTTCCTATCCATCATACTGGACGGCATTGCGATACCTGCCCTGCTGGACACCGGATCCCAGGTAACAATCATACCTGATATCCTCTATAGCAAATACTGGTCCATGGACAGTCTCCAACTCCCAAACCCTGACTTTTCAGTATATGCCTCTAACGGCCTCCCTCTTGACCTACTTGGGGTTAAGAATGTAGCAGTAAAAGTGGGGAGAGTGGAGTTAAAGGACCAGGGGCTCATTGTAGTGAAGACTGTCAATGAGGAAAATGGACTGAATGTAGTACTAGGCACTAACATTGTGGGTAACTGTTTGGAGGAGGTTGTGTTTTTACTCCAACAGCTTGCTGACACCGCCAGACCGGGGCAGCGGAGAGCACTCCAGAGGGAGATTCGAGCCCTGATGTACCAGCAGCAAGTAAAGCTAACCGGTGGTGCGGGTAACAGACCCCATACCCATTGTGATTCCCCCAATGAGTGAAATGCTTATCTGGTGTAGAGCAGCAATAGGTCTTAAAGGACATAGCTACCAGGAGGTAGTAGAACCCCTTAGCTCAGAACACTGACCTACACTCTTAACTGCCAGGGGGGTAGTAGATGTACGCAATGGGAGGGTGCCCGTTCGTCTTCTCAACTATGGGGAAGACAAGGTCAGATTACCACGTTATGCCACTGTTGCCAAAGTTTACACTGTAAATAATAACTCTATTCACACGGCCGAGTCCTTAACCTCCCCAGACCAAGTGGAGGATAATGATCCTACAACACAGATTGAGGATTGGTGTCAACAGCTCCACGTTGGGACAGACACCACTCCTGCCCACCAGAAACAGGGAGTACACCGGGTGGTTCAGGAATACGCGCAGGTATTCAGCAAACACCCACTTGACTTTGGGAGGATTAAGGGGGTACAACATCACATCCCCACAGGCAACCATCCCCCCATCAAGGAACAGTACAGGCCTATACCTCTAGCACACTACCAGAAAGCCAAGGAGATGTTGCATGACATGAAGAAGGCAGGGGTAGTAAGGGATAGTTGTAGTCCCTGGGCAGCTCCCCTAGTTCTAGTCAGGAAGAAGGATGGAAGCATGAGAATGTGTGTAGATTACAGACAAGTAAATCGCATTACACATAAAGATGCATACCCTTTACCCCGTATTGAGGAATCCCTGGCTGCCTTAAAGTCTGCAAATTACTTTTCCACCCTTGACCTTACTAGTGGGTACTGGCAAGTAGCTGTGGCTGAGGAGGATCGGGAGAAGACGGCCTTCACCACCCCAATGGGACTCTGCGAGTTCAACAGTATGCCGTTTGGACTCTGCAATGCCCCTGGAACGTTCCAGAGATTGATGGAGAGCTGCCTGGGACACCGCAACTTCGAGACTGTGTTGCTATACCTGGATGACGTGATAGTGTACTCCAAGACGTATGAGGACCACTTGAAGCACCTGGCAGAGGTGTTTGAGTCACTGTCCCCGTATGGGATGAAGTTGAAACCCTCAAAGTGCCACCTGCTCAAGAGAAAGGTACAATAACTGGGGCACATTGTCAGCCCAGAAGGGGTAGCACCAGACCCGGAGAAGGTCACTGCCATACAGAAATGGCCGGAGCCGAAGAACCTCAAAGAGGTGCGTCAGTTCTTGGGACTGATAGGATACTACCGGAGGTTTGTACAAGACTACACTAAGAAAGCAGCGCCTCTGCAAGACCTCCTGGTAGGACAGTCCCCCAAGGGCAGAAATCCCCCATTCCACTGGAGTAAAGAACAGGCTGAATCATTTCAAGAAATGAAGGAGATCCTGACAGGTGATGAGATCCTAGCCTACCCTGACTACAGCCAACCGTTCCTGCTGTATATTGATGCCAGCAATGAAGGATTGGGAGCTGTCCTAAGTCAGAAGCAGAATGGCCAGGAGAAAGTCATCGCATATGCAAGCAGGAAGCACCGCTCGACTGAGAGGAACCCAGAGAACTATAGCAGCTTTAAGTTAGAGTTCCTGGCCTTGGTCTGGGCCTTCACAGAAAGGTTCAAGCACTACTTAGCCTCCAGCAAGTTCACTGCCTACACTGACAATAACCCCTTAACTCATCTTGAAACAGCCAAGCTGGGAGCCATGGAACAACGATGAATGGCTCGGCTGTCAAACTACCAATTCACAATAAAGTACTGGGCGGGCCACAAGAACGCCAACGCCGTTGCCTTGTCCAGGATGCCTCACCAGTCAGACACAGAAGAAGAAGTGGATGACCTGGAAGAGATTGAGCTACCTGCCTTTCATTGGAATGGGATGATCCACGAGCAACGAGCCTCCAGGAGGCAGCGTGGTAAGACGTTAAACCCTTTGCCTCACCACAGCTGGAAAGAGACCCAGGACAGTGACCCGGTTGTCAGCCGTATCAAAGAGCTGATAACCCAAGAAGGTTCCTCCCTGGAGAAGGATGCGTCTCTCTAAGCAAAACAGCTGTGGAATGAGAGAAGCCGGCTGTTTATCTACCGTGAGAAGCTGTGTCGGAGGTACGTCAATCCAAAAACCCATGAGATGGTATGGCAGATAGTGGTCCCCAAGACGGACATCCAGATGGTGTTGGAGGCCTACCACGATCAGGCGGGGCACTTTGGCTGGAAAAAGCTAGAGACCATGTTGAAGTGTCGATTCTACTGGGTGGGAATGCGCAGCTCCATTGAGAGGTGGTGCAGAGACTGTGGACCCTGTAGCATCAGAAGAAAAGACTACAGCAGCCAGAAGGCACCCCTGCAGCCCATCAAGACGACTCGACCCCTGGAGATCGTGGCCCTGGACCATGTCAAGTTGTCACCCAGCCAGTCAGGATATGCCTATGCCCTGACCATGGTGTATCACTACTCCAGGTTCCTGGTGGTCGCCCCTGTCAAAGACCTGACAGCAGAGACAGCAGCGAAGACGTTCCAAGCGTACTTCTGCAGACCCCATGGATACCTTGAGCAGGTACTGATTGACCAAGGCCCGGCCTTTGAGGCTGAATTGTTCAAAGAGTTCTGCCATCTGTACGGGTGTAAAAAGATCAGGACTACACCGTACCACCCCCAAACTAACGGTCTCTTTGAAAAGATGAATAACATCATCATCGATCTACTGAAGACTATACCACTAGAAGAGAGAAACCAGTGGCCAGACCTACTACCTGACCTAGTGGATCTGTATAATCACATACCAGTAAGTTCCACCAATTGCACTCCGGCATATCTCATGCGGGCAAGACCAGGAAAGCTACCCATGGACCTGGAGCTTGGTGTTGTAGAACAAGAAGCAGATGTGACCACTGAAGACTGGGACACGACCAGAAAGGAGCAGTACAGAAGAGTACAAGCATGTGTCGAAGACAGTCTCACTCGGGTGAGGGATAAACAAGAAGCACAATACAACAGAAGTGCACCAGCAGAACCATTCACACCAGGAGAAGTGGTATTGAAAAGGAAGCAGAGGAACCACAAGCTTGATGACCAGTGGGAGAGAGAACCCTACTCTGTGTTGAATTCAAGGTTTGACAACAGGAAGACACGTCTGATCAGCAAAGATGGAGGAAGAACAACTGCAACAGTATCTAGGGACCACCTGAAGTTGTGTCCAGATCTGCTAAAATCCCAAGAAGAAGTGCCTCTCATTTTCCCGGAGGAACCTGATGAAGCAGTAATACATACTGATTTAGGAGACTTCCCGGCAGATTGGCCTCAAATCGGAGGAGCAGTCATAATTCCAGTACTCCAATTCTTCCAACAGCCAGAAGACCCTCCACAGCAAGTTGAACCTGTAAGTGCTGCAGAAGAGCCTAGTGCCGCAGAAAAGCCTGCTCAGGAAGAATCCCCGGAAGAAGGATCCCCGGCAGAAGCAGAGCAAGAAGGCAAAGCCAATGGTGAACTTGCCAGCCCATTAGTGAGGTTAAGGCAGTTTTTCAATACCATCACTAGTAGAACAAACAGGGTAGCTGAGAGAAACACTGACACTACACAGACCACCGCACTACGCAGATCTACACGTAGCATGAAAGGTCAACTCCCTGTCAGGTACACTAAGTAAAATAGTTAAACCCCGACAGATGTAGATAGTTATCCCTGGGGTATGATATTGTATTGTATAATACTGTATATTATTGCATTATTCTGTGTATGTATTGCTATGTATTTATTGCCTTTTACAGGCCTTTAACTTATATTTTGCCCCTCTAATACACAATCCAAGTGAAACGGACACTTTACTTATTTGCTTCCCATTACCCGCTTGGGTATCTAAGAACTCTGTGGCTGAGGACTATGTGCAGCCCAAAGACTTTATTTGTACATATTTGCACTCCCTGAGTGCCCCTTTGCGCAACCTCTCCAGAAGTGACTTGGACTTTCTGGTTGCTCATTGCCTACTGTTTATTGAACTATATATGTATATTTATCCATGTTCTGGTTATGCAACGTTCAAGTGTCCTTACCTCCCATAAAGGGAAGCTTGTTATTGTTGTTGTTACAAAATGTGCTTCAGCCCGGGAGTGCTGAGTTCAACTAGGGGGGAATGTGACGCCCTGCTGTGCATGGAGCCACAGATCCTGGAGGGGTGTATTAAAGGATTTCTCCACAAGAGACCCTCGGAGCATACACACACCTCCACCCTACCTCAGTCCACCAGAGGGAGTCCAGATAGGGATATAAATACAGAGGGTGGAGCTAGGCAGAGGCGGTCTGTGAGTTAGTTCTCCTCAGGAAGTGAGTGGAGACAGAACAGTCTGGAGTCCACAGCCAGTTCCTGCAGAGTGAGACACAGAGAAACAGGTCAGTCTGCAGTGGAGCTCAGACAGACTCAAGCATCTCGAGTTAAGTGAGCTAGGAGCGTTGCTGACACTCATAGAGCAGTAGAAGAGGCAGCCAGCTAACTGCCAGTGTGTATAGCCTAGTGAGGGCCCGAGTAGGCCGAAGGCTAGAGGAGCGAGTAGCATTGGGGGCAGAGGGGCTTTACCAGCTCACCCCAGAAACCATATACCGGACAACGGGTCCGAATCTGCAGGGATTCTTTACACCCAGCAGAGGACAACCAGAACCCCTGGTGAACTACATGTCTCAGGAATACCAAACGCTGACTGTTATACCAGGGTCAGGAGTTACCGAGGCCCCATATACCAGGGGGTGTGTACTCTAACAGAAGGCCCTACCACAGGATCAGCCGATGCAGGGCAGAAAATAAGTTAGGCCTAGCTCCAGGCAGGTCAGAAACTTACTACAGAGAGGCAAGAAACAGGAGGCCGTACACCCGCTCACTGGGGAGAATCTGGACGTGCACCCCTCACCCTACAGCGCTCCGGAGTGTTCCTGAACTATTTCCAGTAAAGGTACAGAAGTGACTTTTGTGTGTGCTTCCCCTTCTTGCTCTGACCTGGCTGGGTCCCCTCTGTCCTGCATTCCCAACTCCTACGCTGCCCTGAAGCCCCGATCCGCCTGTGGGGAGTGATTCCATCTAAGCTGCCACAACACCGGCCTCAGTGGACGGTCGCAGCGCTGGTGATCCTCACCAGACACCATAGGTGGCGTCACGAACTTTGACATTTCATTTTCCCCTTTTTAAGAGAGACCTCAGTGTACAGGCCCAGGAGCCGACCACCGCGACATCCCCCAAGAACAGGCATTAAGGCCCGGGCGCCGAGTAGTCCGCATCCCCTGGGCGCCACAGGGTTCAGCACACTCCAAGTACTTCAGGTGCACTTGACAGGACCCCAAGCTCTAGTGTGTTCCTCTCTTCTCTTAATTCTCCTTCTCCCTCCTTGTGTTCCCCACTGAGTCCCGTACGGGTACTGCGATGCCCTTTACGGGTGGCGTGTAGCCCCCGGACCGACTGGGTGCCCTTATTGGTGACTGGTGGTGAGAACTTGGTGTAAGGCCGGGTCCCTCTGGATAAACGCAGATTAGAGGATACAGGTGGCGACTCCGCTCCGTCCGTATCCCCCTGGGATCCACATAAGCCTCCGGACTTTTCTGACAGAGACGTGAAGTGCAAGGTCAGATAATCGGCGACCGGTACCCCCTCTTGCGGCAGAGTCTCTCTGACTAAGCCATAATGAGGCATGCAGGTGGCGACTCCGCTCCGTCCGCACACCCTGAGATCCTTTCGCCTGTGGAGCCTATCTCCTCTGCTCCCCTCTTTTGCCTTCTTGTGTGGACTAAGACCAGGAACAGAGCTGGCTATAACTCAACTCTGCCCCAATCCCCAGTCTCGAGGCCTGAGACCGAGAATCACAGAATCCTAGAACAGCTGCAGCTTGTACTGACTAACCACTCCAGGGAACTGCGACCAAAGACCCGGTACTAAAGATGGCCTCTGTTTATATATGATTCTATTAAGGTGTGTTATAAAGTGCTTCCTCCACCCTCACTCACTACTTGGTTCCCCCTTACTTTGGTTCCCCCCAACTCCTCCATTCAGACCCAGGGCTGCACTATGGTGCTTTAGATCCCCGTCCTGAACTGGAGTGGTGTAGTGTTGAGTCCGTGGCAGGGGTCCCGTGTAGTACTCCATCCTTACCTTGGAGAGGAGATACCACACCTCGGTCTGAGGTGCAGTACCCCTGTGGCGACTGAACCCTCAGGGGCGCCACATTATACTGTATGGAGCACTCTGTGGGGCCCATTATACTGTATGGAGGATTATGTGGGGCCATTATACTGAAGGAGCACTATGTGGGGCCAGTATACTGTATGGAGTACTATGTGGGGCCCATTATACTGTATGGAGCACTATGTGGGGCCCACTATACTGTGTGGAACACTATGTGGGGCCCATTATACTGTATGGAGAACTATGTGGGACCCATTATTCTGATATGGAGGGCTATGTGGGGCCCATTATTCAGTATGGAGGACTATGTGGGGCCATTATTCTGTATGGAGGACTATGTGGGGCCATTATATTGTATGGAGGACTATGTGGGGCCATTATTGTGCATGGAGGACTATGTGGGGCCATTATTATGCATGGAGGACTATGTTGGACCCATTATTCTGCATGGAGGACTATGTGGGACCCATTATACTGTATGGAGTACTATGTGGCGCCATTATTCTGCATGGAGGTCTATGTGGGACACATTATACTGTATGGAGGACTATGTGGGGCCATTATACTGTATGTAGGACTATGTAGGGCCATTATACTGTATGGATGACTAGGTGGGCCATTATTCTGCATGGAGGGCTATGCGGGGCCATTATACTGTATGAAGGACTATGCGGGGCCATTATACTGTATGGAGGACTATTCAATGTTATATTTGATAAGGGAAAACTTCCTCAGTTGTAGACATTTTTTAAATAAATATCACGGTTGTCTTGCAACTTTGTCCAAGCTTTTCATTTTGGCCCTCCGGGTATTTGAGTTTGACAAAATATAAAGGGATGTCTGGGCATACAGTATTGCCATATCGCACTGCGTCATAATTCAGCTGTCACAGAGAGAGACTGCAGACTTTTCTTTTGCAAGCAGAAAACCCTATAAGATATAAAGGGATGTCCGGGCATACAGTATTGATGACCTATCTACATCTACAGGATAGGTCATCAATAGCAGATCAGTGGGGGTCCGACACCTGGCGTCCCCAAGAGCAGCTGTTTGCTCAGGCAGCATTACTGAGCGTCTGCTGCTGGTTCTGCAGCTCAGCTCCTGTTCATTTGAATAGTAGTGACTACAGTACCAGCAGCGACTGGCAGAGGCCACTACACTCTGGATAGAGCTGCGCTTGCTCCGGAGCTTGTAACAGCTGACTGATGGGGGCACCAGTTGTCAGACCCCACCTATCTGCTTTTCATGACCTATCCTGTATATGTAGAGAGGTCATCAATCCCATATGCCTGGAAATATCCTTTACTCTCTTATAGTTGTTTTCTGGTCACAAGAGAAAAGTCTGCAGTTACTCTGACTGCAGACAGCTGAATTATCACACTGTCACGATTTGCGCACACTGTCTCGATTTTCCTGTATTTTAATGCGGGAGGGCGGTCACTTGACCTCATGTATGCGATTTACATACTTGCAGTCACATGCCGACTAGTCTCATCCAGATTCTTTCAATTCTCTTATATTGAGTGGAGCAAGATGAGTCTCGTCCGCACATGACTGCAAGTATGTAAATAACATACATTTAAAGGAAAATTCCTTTAAAGAGAATTTCCAACCTTCTTGAAAATTTTACAGGGGACAGGGTTTGTTTTAAGAAAAAGAAAAACAACCTTAAAGGGGTTGTCCAGCTTTAGGCTACAAGCCTGCAATTTCTCTGTGCGCGCTGTGAGGATTCTCAGGTGTCGGTGCCCGATGTGAATTGAGTGCAGCCGAACACAGTCTAGTCAGAATGTGGCCAGAAGTAGAAGTATGCGTATCACATGCTTGTGGTCACACACCCGACACCTGAAAATCCTCACAGCGAGCAGGGCATGCAATGTGAGGATTCACAAGTCTGCAGTCACATAAAGTGACTGCAGTCTTGTAGCTTAAGGCAGCTTGCACCTGTTCACACTTGCTTTATTCTGTTCGGAGGTGCTGGTCAAGTTTTTTTTATAGTTTACTTTTGGAGGTTGTGACAGCTTCCTTTTCTGACTGTGCACTCCTCTGATCAGCCTAAGGCCCCCTTCACATGTACATGTCTGCGTTACGTGTGGCATCCGTTTTTTCCATGGATACCACACGTGCCCATTATAACCTACTAGCTATTCAACCCGTTCTACGCCCGGGTGGCAAGCATTTTTATTGGTATATGGTATCCCATGCTGGTATGTGCTGCCCCCCTTCTGGTATTTGTGCTGCCCCCATCCTGTCCCCACCATCCCATCCTGGTATGCATGGCACCTCTCACCCCCAATCCTGGTATGCAAGGCACCCCTCACCCCCAATCCTGGTATGCATGGCACCCCTCACCCCCAATCCTGGTATGCATGGCACCCCTCACCCCCAATCTTGGTATACATGGCACCCCTCACCCCAAATCCTGGTATGCATGGCACCACTCACCCCCAATCCTGGTATGCATGGCACCCCTCACCCCCAATCTTGGTATGCATGGCACCCCTCACCCCCAATCTCGGTATGCATGGCACCCCTCACCCCCAATCCTGGTATGTGTGGTACCCCATCCCTCATCCCTATCCTGGTATGTATGGTATCCCAGATCCTGGTATGCATGGGCCGCTCACCCTCATCCTGGTATGCATGGCACCCCTCATCCCCATCCTGGTATGCATGGCACTCCTCATCCCTATCCTGGTATGCATGGGCCCCTCATCCCCAATCCTGGTATACATAGTACCGCTCATCCCCAATCCTGGCATACATGGTACCCCTCATCCTTATCATGGTATGTATGGTACCCCTCATCCTGGTATGCATGGTACCCATCATTCCTATCCTGGTATGTATGGTCCCCTCATCCCTATTCTGGTATGCATGGCACCCCTCACATCCCTATTCTGTTATACATGGCACCCCTCACACCCCAATCCTGGTATGCATGGTCCCCTCACCCCCCAATCCTGGTATGCATGGTCCCCTCACCCCCCATTCCTGGTATGCATGGTCCCCTCACCCCCCAATCCTAGTATGCATGGTCCTCTCACCCCTTAACCCTGGTATGCATGGTCCCCTCACCCCCCAATCCTGGTATGCATGGTCCCCTCAACCCCCAATCCTGGCATGTGTGGTACCCCTCACCCCCCAATCCTGTTAAGTGTGGTACCCCTCACCCCCCAATCCTGGTATGCATGGTCCCCTCACCCCCCAATCCTGGTATGCGTGGTACCCCTCATCCTGGTATGCTTGATCCCCTCACCCCACAATCCTGGTATGCATGGTCCCCTCACCCCACAATTCTGGTATGTGTGGCCCCCTCTTCCCTTTCACACTGTACACACATACAAAAAAATAAACAGTTATACTCACCTTTCTTCTCTGTGCTCCAGCGCTGCTGCGTCCTGTTCTGCCGGAGGCCGGGGGAGGAGTGTGGAGACGGAGCACCGCGCTGTCCGGCGCCATTTTGCTGAAGACACACTGCAAATGTATCTTCAGTAAAATGGCGCAAGATAGCGCTATGTGCATGCGCCGATCCGGCGCCTCACTCCTGCCACCGTCTCCGGCGAAGAGAGGCGCTGCGGCAACGCTCCTCCCGGTCAGGTAAGTATGTAAGTATGGTGTCGGAGATCGCGGTATGCGTTCAGTGCCTACGCATACCGCGATCTCCGGCACCATACACTCCTCTTACCTGTAACGGCTGGATGGGTGATTCTGTCTGGAGCCAGACTGCGCGTCACGCATGCGCAGTCTATCGAGGCTTCAGACAGAGACACGCTTGCAGTGTTATATTATAGATGGTGTTTTTCCGGTAACGGTTTTATATGAATTTATGAAGGTGCCTAAGGCTTTTAATTAATGCTGGATCCTACCTGCCCTTTACATTTTTACGCTTATAGCCCGGGAGAGGCATGACTGATAAATATTAGGATTAGGATCCCATCAAAGAAAGGTCACCTTGTCACGGCTAGTGGGCTCTCCTGAATTTGCCAATTTATGAGCTAAATACTGTAATTTTTATAAGTAAATTCTATATAGCAGTAATGCGGTTCAAATGTCATATATTCAATGTTTGCAGCACTTACAGGGGCGGCTGTATTCTCCTGTATCTATCTATACTGAGGAGAGGGTGGACATGCCTTGGTGTTTGGGACCTGATCTTTTAAGACCCTAACAACGCCCCCGCTGCTATCCGTCCTTGGTGACACTTTGCAGCAGCCAACAGAATGTCTCCGCACTGTGACCCTAAACTACATTCTCACTTATCTTTTTGCAAAGGACCAGAAAAAGAGGGGAGGAGACATCACACCATGTGAGCACATCCCGCCCACTTTTACTGCAGTCTTAATGCAATCTAACACTACACTAGATTCATGGGAAATGTCTGCAGCTGCTCCCCCTAGTGTTTAAAAGTTGAAAATATCAAAACTTTTACAATTTTTATATTTTTTTACCATTAAAAGATTTTTTTTTTTAAATTAAAACTTTAGTGCTTTACATTTTTTCAATTGTTGCTGCGAGACCTCTGAAGATGATGAGTATTATACTATCCATTTCTGAGCTTTACGTTGCTTTACTCCCTACTTCACAGTACACTGACGTTGAGTATGGTCTCATCCATATGGGGTCACAAAGGTTCAGCTAATGTTATCGCCTTTTGCAGGGCTTTTCATACTGGATACATCACCGTCCATCATATGAAAGTCCAACCATAAACAATATTCCATGGACCCTCAAGGTAAATCCCAAACTTCTCCCTGATCTTCTCTATGGGATATTCATGAAGCTGCTTTATATTTTATCCATGACTGTATAATAACAAGGGCTCTCTGGTTGATTAGATTATGTATAAGAGAATTTCTAAATGTTTTTTTTTTATTACAGGATGACCCAGGGTCGGCTCCAGGTTTTTCTGGGCCCCGGGCGAAAGAGTCTCAGTGGGCCCCTTTAACACATACCACGATTCATGATGCAGAGATACGGCAGAGAAATATATATATATATATATATATATATATATATAGTACAATGCAAAGATTTCACTTCTTACATTACATGAGTGATATCTATTGTAAATTCCACAATAGCTCAGAAACCGGTGAATCGCTCCACACAGAATACTGGCCCTCATATAAGGCTCCATACGGAATACTGGCCCCCATATAACGCTTCATACGGAATACTGGCCCCCATATAAGGCTCCATACAGAATACTGGCCCCCATATAACGCTCCATACAGGATACTGGTCCCCTTATAAAGCTCCATACAGGATACTGGCCCCCATATAACGCTCCATACAGGATACTGGTCCCCTTATAACGCTCCATACAGGATACTGGTCCCCTTATAAAACTCCATACAGGATACTGGCCCCCATATAACGCTCCATACAGGATACCGGTCCCCTTATAACGCTCCATACAGGATACCGGTTCCCTTATAACGCTCCATACAGGATACTGGCCCCCATATAATGCTGCATGCAGGCTGCTACCCCCCACATAATGCCCCATACAGGCTGTCCCCCCCTTATAATGCTCCATGCAGGCTGTTACCCCCCACATAATGCCCCATACAGGCCCCCCCCCTTTTAATGCTCCATGCAGGCTGTTAACCCCCACATAATGCCCCATACAGGCTGCCCCCCCTTTATAATGCCCCATGCAGGCTGTTCCCCACCTTATAATGCCCCATGCAGGATGCCCCCCCCCTCTTTATAATGCCCCATGCAGGATGTCCCCCCCTCTCTTTATAATGCCCCATGCAGGATGCCCCCCCCTTCTCTTTATACTGCCCCATGCAGGATGCCCCCCCCCTTCTCTTTATACTGCCCCATGCCTCCATACATTAAAAAAAAAAAATCAAATACTCACCTCCCTTCTGCTACCTGCTGCCCGCTGCTCGGGTCCGAACTCCAGCGTTGTCGGCGTCTTCCCGCTCAGCGCTCCCTGTGACGGCTCAGGGGAGGGCGCGGTGTAAAGACGTCACCTGAGACGTCACAGGGAGCACAGAGCAGGAAGACAGCTGATCTGCGGAGGCACGGGGAGAGGTAAGTATCGGGCAGCCGGGGCCCTGAGCAAGCGGCGGAGAAGGGCGGGCGCTGACACCGCTCTCCTCCGCCCATAGCCCAGCGGGGTGCGCGACCGCCAGTGGGCCCCTCTGCCTGCTCAGGGCCCCGGCATTTGCCCGGGTGCGCCGGGTGCTGACGCCGGCCCTGGGATGACCCACTACGTGTGGTTCCCTGGAAAAATTCCTCTGAAGATTCCATCAAGCTTCCTCTTTGGATCTTCCGTGCCACAGTTTTTGTTGCGCT
>NW_027362821.1:4862500-4942500 GCF_046119375.1 Phyllobates terribilis
ACTTTTTTGTTAAGTATATGATTCCACATGTGTCACTTCATAGTTTTGTTGCCTTCAGTGTGAATGTACAATTTTCATAGTCATGAAAATACAGAAAAATCTTTAAATGAGAAGGTGTGTCCAAACTTTTGGTCTGTACTGTATGTGTGTGTGTATGTGTATGTGTATGTGTGTGTATGTATGTGTGTGTGTATGTATGTGTGTGTGTATGTGTATGTGTGTGTATGTATGTGTGTGTGTATGTATGTGTGTATGTGTGCGTGTATATGTGTATGTATGTATGTGTATGTGTGTGTGTGTATGTGTGTGTGTGTGTGTGTGTGTGTGTGTGTGTGTATGTGTGTGTGTAATGTATTGTAGTGTAGTGTAGTGTAGTGTAGTGTAGTGTGTAGTGTAGTGTAGTGTGAGTGTAGTGTAGTGTAGTGTAATGTAGTGTAGTGTAGTGTAGGTGTAGTGTAGTGTAGTGTAGTGTGAGTGTATTGTAGTGTAGTGTAGTGTAGTGTAGTGTAGTGTAGTGTGAGTGTAGTGTAGTGTAGTGTAGTGTAGTGTAGTGTAGTGTAGTGTAGTGTAGTGTGAGTGTATTAATATAGTCATCTTCCTCCTTCTCTGGCGCTGGATCCTGAAGAATGTGGCAGTAGATCAGTATAGTAACACACACCACACTACATACACATATAAGCAGCTTTAGTATAAAGAATCCTCATGGGGGGGCTTCTTTAAGTGAGATGGAGGTATGGCATGAGACCACTTGTCTCTGCCGAATGTCTGCGCAGGGCCTGTGTGGCTAGCAGTTTTACTGGCCCATTGTGATTGGCCCCTTAGCAGGTTTATTGCATGTATCCGGCAGTTTGTCATATTAGTAAGTCTTTAAAACCTTTCAGAAATTACAGTACATAGTTGGGGTTTGTGCACACTGAGTTTTTGAGGAGTCTTTGGAGCAGAAACGGAGTGGAAACTCACCTCAAAAATGTAAAACTTCTCAAAAACTTGGAGGTTCAGTTTCTGCTTTGAAAGCTCGTGAAAAAGACTCCTTGTACTCACAGCCTTAGTATGATTGAGAAAAAAGCCATGTCCATCAAGTTCTATGGAGTGATTGGTAAGGGGTGTAGATCCATCCAGAATGTCTGATCCAATGCTTTACTAGAGCCTAAAGCTGGAAAATCTGGGTTATGTTAATAAAAAATAAACCTTAGAAAAACAGTTTTCTGCCCTTTTCTTTCTGGTGTCCTGCATGTGGTTTTCTTCTGTAGAATACACTAGATGTACGAGTATACAAGTATTCCATGTCACCTCTGTGAAGTTACTGAGCATTCACATCACTTTGTAGAAAGCACCATGTCCATGTACCTGAACATCGCTGGTTGTATGGGGATCAGAGCCAAAAAAGGGGAAAAAAGGGCCCGATTTGTAATGTGTTTTTAAGTCACTTTTCTTTTGATGTCTTTTAGTATTCCTACATATTTTTGTGCCTGATTCTTATAAATTGTGCGTGTGGTTTCATGAATTTGGGTGGATTTAGCACAAGTCTCATATGTTCGACTGCAATGTCGCAAAAAAACGGAGTAAAAATGACAGCCGTCCATAGAATAATTTGGGGTGGGGGCCTAGTACATTTCTGCAGAAGGGTCTAGGCTATTTTTGCTCTCACTTGAGAGCTTGAGGAAGGTGAGTGGTTTTTGCTCCTTTCATGTGGTGTTGGTGCAGTGTGTCGGCCATTGTTGCTGTGGTTTTGTGCTTGTGGGGCGGCGTGGCCTGGAGTCATGGGGACTCGGTCTGGCAGCATGGCTGCTGTGAGGCACCGGGCCGCCCGCCCTGCTGGTGCATTGTCGCTGCGGCGGTGGGTGGCGCACGGCTCCGCTCCCGTTCAGGCAGGAAATGTTAGGACCCACTATGAGGTTTGCCGTGACGTGGCAGTGGGCTTCATACAGTCTGATCATTACATCAAATGGATGAGTTTTTGGAGGTGCGCTCCATGCTCCTTTTTTTTACATTTCAGTAAAGACTTTGTAACATTTTAAATAAACCCAGGAGAAGACATAAAATAGACTTTACAAAAGGGGCAAATTAAAACCGTATAAGGCCGAAATGAGAAACAGCCAAAAACACAGAAAACCACACAAAAATGTACAAATGAAAACATGGATTGGGCCCAAAGTTTATTATTATAGAGGGATTGATACCTTTAGTTATAAAAAGGGACTGAAAATGGGAGTCGCATCACAGCTCAATACAACCTACTTTATATTTCAGCAAAAACATTAATGTAATTATAGCGGTGCATGGTATGGATGGTGTATATAAACATGCAGACAAGATGGCGGTATATTATCGTACCTATAGCGGTGCATAGTATGGATGGTGTATATAAACATGCAGACAACATGGCGGTATATTATCGTACCTATAGCGGTGCATAGTATGGATGGTGTATATAAACATGCAGACAAGATGGCGGTATATTATCGTACCTATAGCGGTGCATGGTATGGATGGTGTATATAAACATGCAGACAAGATGGCGGTATATTATCGTACCTATAGCGGTGCATGGTATGGATGGTGTATATAAACATGCAGACAAGATGGCGGTATATTATCGAACCTATAGCGGTGCATGGTATGGATGGTGTATATAAACATGCAGACAAGATGGCGGTATATTATCATACCTATAGCGGTGCATGGTATGGATGGTGTATATAAACATGCAGACAAGATGGCGGTATATTATTATACCTATAGCGGTGCATAGTATGGATGGTGTATATAAACATGCAGACAAGATGGCGGTATATTATCATACCTATAGCGGTGCATAGTATGGATGGTGTATATAAACATGCAGACAAGATGGCGGTATATTATCATACCTATAGCGGTGCATGGTATGGATGGTGTATATAAACATGCAGACAACATGGCGGTATATTATCGTACCTATAGCGGTGCATAGTATGGATGGTGTATATGAACATGCAGACAACATGGCGGTATATTATCGTACCTATAGTGGTGCATAGTATGGATGGTGTATATAAACATGCAGACAAGATGGCGGTATATTATCGTACCTATAGCGGTGCATAGTATGGATGGTGTATATAAACATGCAGACAAGATGGCGGTATATTATCATACCTATAGCAGTGCATGGTATGGTATGGATGGTGTATATAAACATGCAGACAAGATGGCGGTATATTATCGTACCTATAGCGGTGCATGGTATGGATGGTGTATATAAACATGCAGACAAGATGGCGGTATATTATCGAACCTATAGCGGTGCATGGTATGGATGGTGTATATAAACATGCAGACAAGATGGCGGTATATTATCATACCTATAGCGGTGCATGGTATGGATGGTGTATATAAACATGCAGACAAGATGGCGGTATATTATTATACCTATAGCGGTGCATAGTATGGATGGTGTATATAAACATGCAGACAAGATGGCGGTATATTATCATACCTATAGCGGTGCATAGTATGGATGGTGTATATAAACATGCAGACAAGATGGCGGTATATTATCATACCTATAGCGGTGCATGGTATGGATGGTGTATATAAACATGCAGACAACATGGCGGTATATTATCGTACCTATAGCGGTGCATAGTATGGATGGTGTATATGAACATGCAGACAACATGGCGGTATATTATCGTACCTATAGTGGTGCATAGTATGGATGGTGTATATAAACATGCAGACAACATGGCGGTATATTATCGTACCTATAGCGGTGCATAGTATGGATGGTGTACATAAACATGCAGACAAGATTGCGGTATATTATCGTACCTATAGCGGTGCATGGTATGGATGGTGTATATAAACATGCAGACAACATGGCGGTATATTATCATACCTATAGCGGTGCATGGTATGGATGGTGTATATAAACATGCAGACAAGATGGCGGTATATTATCGTACCTATAGCGGTGCATGGTATGGATGGTGTATATAAACATGCAGACAACATGGCGGTATATTATCGTACCTATAGCGGTGCATGGTATGGATGGTGTATATAAACATGCAGACAAGATGGCGGTATATTATCATACCTACAGCGGTGCATGGTATGGATGGTGTATATAAACATGCAGACAAGATGGCGGTATATTATCATACCTATAGCGGTGCATGGTATGGATGGTGTATATATACATGCAGACAACATGGCGGTATATTATCGTACCTATAGCGGTGCATGGTATGGATGGTGTATATAAACATGCAGACAAGATGGCGGTATATTATCATACCTATAGCGGTGCATGGTATGGATGGTGTATATAAACATGCAGACAACATGGCGGTATATTATCGTACCTATAGCGGTGCATGGTATGGATGGTGTATATAAACATGCAGACAAGATGGCGGTATATTATCGTACCTATAGCGGTGCATGGTATGGATGGTGTATATAAACATGCAGACAACATGGCGGTATATTATCGTACCTATAGCGGTGCATGGTATGGATGGTGTATATAAACATGCAGACAAGATGGCGGTATATTATCATACCTATAGCGGTGCATGGTATGGATGGTGTATATAAACATGCAGACAAGATGGCGGTATATTATCATACCTATAGCGGTGCATGGTATGGATGGTGTATATAAACATGCAGACAAGATGGCGGTATATTATCATACCTATAGCGGTGCATGGTATGGATGGTGTATATAAACATGCAGACAAGATGGTGGTATATTATCATACCTATAGCGGTGCATGGTATGGTATGGATGGTGTATATAAACAAGCTGAGAAGATGGCGGTATATTATTATACCTATAGCGGTGCATGGTATGATATGGATGGTGTATATAAACATGCAGACAAGATGGCGGTATATTATCATACCTATAGCGGTGCATGGTATGGTATGGATGGTGTATATAAACATGCAGACAAGATGGCGGTATATTATCGTACCTATAGCGGTGCATGGTATGGATGGTGTATATAAACATGCAGACAAGATGGCGGTATATTATCTTACCTATAGCGGTGCATGGTATGGATGGTGTATATAAACATGCAGACAAGATGGCAGTATATTATCGTACCTATAGCGGTGCATGGTATGGATGGTGTATATAAACATGCAGACAACATGGCGGTATATTATCGTACCTATAGCGGTGCATGGTATGGTATGGATGGTGTATATAAACATGCAGACAAGATGGCGGTATATTATCGTACCTATAGCGGTGCATGGTATGGTATGGATGGTGTATATAAACATGCAGACAAGATGGCGGTATATTATCGTACCTATAGCGGTGCATGGTATGGATGGTGTATATAAACATGCAGACAAGATGGCGGTATATTATCGTACCTATAGCGGTGCATGGTATGGATGGTGTATATAAACATGCAGACAAGATGGCGGTATATTATCGTACCTATAGCGGTGCATAGTATGGATGGTGTATATAAACATGCAGACAACATGGCGGTATATTATCGTACCTATAGCGGTGCATGGTATGGTATGGATGGTGTATATAAACATGCAGACAAGATGGCGGTATATTATCGTACCTATAGCGGTGCATGGTATGAATGGTGTATATAAACATGCAGACAAGATGGCGGTATATTATCGTACCTATAGCGGTGCATAGTATGTATGTTGTATATAGACATGCAGACAAGATGGCGGTATATTATCATACCTATAGCGTGCATGGTATGGATGGTGTATATAAACATGCAGACAAGATGGCGGTATATTATCATACCTATAGCGGTGCATAGTATGGATGGTGTATATAAACATGCAGACAAGATGGCGGTATATTATCGTACCTATAGCGGTGCACAATATGGATGGTGTATATAAACATGCAGACAAGATGGCGGTATATTATCGTACCTATAGCGGTGCATGGTATGGATGGTGTATATAAACATGCAGACAAGATGGCGGTATATTATCGTACCTATAGCGGTGCTCAATATGGATGGTGGATATAAACATGCAGACAAGATGGCGGTATATTATCGTACCTATAGCGGTGCATGGTATGGATGGTGTATATAAACATGCAGACAAGATGGCGGTATATTATCATACCTATAGCGGTGCATAGTATGGATGGTGTATATAAACATGCAGACAAGATGGAGGTATATTATCGTACCTATAGCGGTGCACAATATGGATGGTGTATATAAACATGCAGACAAGATGGCGGTATATTATCGTACCTATAGCGGTGCATGGTATGGATGGTGTATATAAACATGCAGACAAGATGGCGATATATTATCGTACCTATAGCGGTGCACAATATGGATGGTGTATATAAACATGCAGACAAGATGGCGGTATATTATCGTACCTATAGCGGTGCATGGTATGGATGGTGTATATAAACATGCAGACAAGATGGCGGTATATTATCATGCCTATAGCGGTGCATAGTATGGATGGTGTATATAAACATACAGACAAGATGGCGGTATATTATCGTAACTATAGCGGTGCACAATATGGATGGTGTATATAAACATGCAGACAAGATGGCGGTATATTATCGTACCTATAGCGGTGCATGGTATGGATGGTGTATATAAACATGCAGACAAGATGGCGGTATATTATCATACCTATAGCGGTGCATAGTATGGATGGTGTATATAAACATGCAGACAAGATGGCGGTATATTATCGTACCTATAGCGGTGCATGGTATGGATGGTGTATATAAACATGCAGACAAGATGGCGGTATATTATCGTACCTATAGCGGTGCATAGTATGGATGGTGTATATAAACATGCAGACAAGATGGCGGTATATTATCGTACCTATAGCGGTGCATGGTATGGATGGTGTTTATAAACATGCAGACAAGATGGCGGTATATTATCGTACCTATAGCGGTGCATAGTATGGATGGTGTATATGAACATGCAGACAACATGGCGGTATATTATAGTACCTATAGCGGTGCATGGTATGGTATGGATGGTGTATATAAACATGCAGACAAGATGGCGGTATATTATCATACCTATAGCGGTGCATAGTATGGATGGTGTATATAAACATGCAGACAAGATGGCGGTATATTATCGTACCTATAGCGGTGCATGGTATGGATGGTGTATATAAACATGCAGACAAGATGGCGGTATATTATCGTACCTATAGCGGTGCATGGTATGGATGGTGTTTATAAACATGCAGACAAGATGGCGGTATATTATCGTACCTATAGCGGTGCATGGTATGGATGGTGTATATAAACATGCAGACAAGATGGCGGTATATTATCGTACCTATAGCGGTGCATGGTATGGATGGTGTATATAAACATGCAGACAAGATGGCGGTATATTATCGTACCTATAGCGGTGCATGGTATGGATGGTGTTTATAAACATGCAGACAAGATGGCGGTATATTATCGCACCTATAGCGGTGCATGGTATGGTATGGATGGTGTATATAAACATGCAGACAAGATGGCGGTATATTATCATATCTATAGCGGTGCATAGTATGGATGGTGTATATAAACATGCAGACAAAATGGCGGTATATTATCGTACCTATAGCGGTGCATGGTATAGATGGTGTATATAAACATGCAGACAACATGGCGGTATATTATCGTACCTATAGCGGTGCATAGTATGGATGGTGTATATGAACATGCAGACAACATGGCGGTATATTATCGTACCTATAGCGGTGCATGGTATGGTATAGATGGTGTATATGAACATGCAGACAACATGGCGGTATATTATCGTACCTATAGCGGTGCATAGTATGGATGGGATATATGAACATGCCGTCAACATGGCGGTATATTATCGTACCTATAGCGGTGCATAGTATGGATGGTGTATATAAACATGCAGACAACATGGAGGTATATTATTATACCTATAGCGGTGCATAGTATGGATGTTGTATATGAACATGCAGACAACATGGCGGTATATTATCGTACCTATAGCGGTGCATGGTATGGATGTTGTATATGAACATGCCGTCAACATGGCGGTATATTATCGTACCTATAGCGGTGCACAGTATGGATGGTGTATATGAACATGCAGACAACATGGCGGTATATTATCGTACCTATAGCGGTGCATAGTATGGATGGTGTATATGAACATGCAGACAACATGGCGGTATATTATCGTACCTATAGCGGTGCATGGTATGGATGGTGTATATGAACATGCAGACAACATGGCGGTATATTATCGTACCTATAGCGGTGCACAGTATGGATGGTGTATATGAACAAGCAGACAACATGGCGGTATATTATCCTACCTATAGCGGTGCATAGTATGGATGGTGTATATGAACATGCAGACAACATGGCGGTATATTATCGTACCTATAGCGGTGCACAGTATGGATGGTGTATATGAACATGCAGACAACATGGCGGTATATTATCGTACCTATAGCGGTGCATAGTATGGATGGTGTATATGAACATGCAGACAACATGGCGGTATATTATCGTACCTATAGCGGTGCACAGTATGGATGGTGTATATGAACATGCAGACAACATGGCGGTATATTATCCTACCTATAGCGGTGCATAGTATGGATGGTGTATATGAACATGCAGACAACATGGCGGTATATTATCGTACCTATAGCGGTGCATAGTATGGATGGTGTATATGAAAATGCAGACAACATGGCGGTATATTATCGTACCTATAGCAGTGCATAGTATGGATGGTGTATATGAACATGCAGACAACATGACGGTATATTATCGTACCTATAGCGGTGCACAGTATGGATGGTGTATATGAACATGCAGACAACATGGCGGTATATTATCGTACCTATAGCGGTGCATAGTATGGATGGTGTATATGAACATGCAGACAACATGGCGGTATATTATAGTACCTATAGCGGTGCATAGTATGGATGGTGTATATGAACATGCAGACAACATGGCGGTATATTATTGTACCTATAGCGGTGCATAGTATGGATGGTGTATATGAACATGCAGACAACATGGCGGTATATTATCGTACCTATAGCGGTGCATAGTATGGATGGTGTATATGAACATGCAGACAACATGGCGGTATATTATCGTACCTATAGCGGTGCATAGTATGGATGGTGTATATGAACATGCAGACAACATGGCGGTATATTATCGTACCTATAGCGGTGCATAGTATGGATGGTGTATATGAACATGCAGACAACACGGCGGTATATTATCGTACGTATAGTGGTGCATGGTATGGATGGTGTATATGAATATGCAGACAACATGGCGGTATATTATCGTACCTATAGCGGTGCATAGTATGGATGGTGTATATGAACATGCAGACAACATGGCGGTATATTATTGTACCTATAGCGGTGCATAGTATGGATGGTGTATATAAACATGCAGACAACATGGCGGTATATTATCGTACCTATAGCGGTGCACAATATGGATGGTGTATATAAACATGCAGACAAGATGGCGGTATATTATCGTACCTATAGCTGTGCATGGTATGGATGGTGTATATAAACATGCAGACAAGATGGCGGTATATTATCGTACCTATAGCGGTGCTCAATATGGATGGTGGATATAAACATGCAGACAAGATGGCGGTATATTATCGTACCTATAGCGGTGCATGGTATGGATGGTGTATATAAACATGCAGACAAGATGGCGGTATATTATCATACCTATAGCGGTGCATAGTATGGATGGTGTATATAAACATGCAGACAAGATGGCGGTATATTATCGTACCTATAGCGGTGCACAATATCGATGGTGTATATAAACATGCAGACAAGATGGCGGTATATTATCGTACCTATAGCGGTGCATGGTATGGATGGTGTATATAAACATGCAGACAAGATGGCGATATATTATCGTACCTATAGCGGTGCACAATATGGATGGTGTATATAAACATGCAGACAAGATGGCGGTATATTATCGTACCTATAGCGGTGCATGGTATGGATGGTGTATATAAACATGGAGACAAGATGGCGGTATATTATCATGCCTATAGCGGTGCATAGTATGGATGGTGTATATAAACATACAGACAAGATGGCGGTATATTATCGTAACTATAGCGGTGCACAATATGGATGGTGTATATAAACATGCAGACAAGATGGCGGTATATTATCGTACCTATAGCGGTGCATGGTATGGATGGTGTATATAAACATGCAGACAAGATGGCGGTATATTATCATACCTATAGCGGTGCATAGTATGGATGGTGTATATAAACATGCAGACAAGATGGCGGTATATTATCGTACCTATAGCGGTGCATGGTATGGATGGTGTATATAAACATGCAGACAAGATGGCGGTATATTATCGTACCTATAGCGGTGCATGGTATGGATGGTGTATATAAACATGCAGACAAGATGGCGGTATATTATCGTACCTATAGCGGTGCATGGTATGGATGGTGTATATAAACATGCAGACAAGATGGCGGTATATTATCGTACCTATAGCGGTGCATGGTATGGATGGTGTATATAAACATGCAGACAAGATGGCGGTATATTATCGCACCTATAGCGGTGCATGGTATGGTATGGATGGTGTATATAAACATGCAGACAAGATGGCGGTATATTATCATATCTATAGCGGTGCATAGTATGGATGGTGTATATAAACATGCAGACAAAATGGCGGTATATTATCGTACCTATAGCGGTGCATGGTATAGATGGTGTATATAAACATGCAGACAACATGGCGGTATATTATCGTACCTATAGCGGTGCATAGTATGGATGGTGTATATGAACATGCAGACAACATGGCGGTATATTATCGTACCTATAGCGGTGCATGGTATGGTATAGATGGTGTATATGAACATGCAGACAACATGGCGGTATATTATCGTACCTATAGCGGTGCACAGTATGGATGGTGTATATGAACATGCAGACAACATGGCGGTATATTATCGTACCTATAGCGGTGCATGGTATGGATGGTGTATATGAACATGCCGTCAACATGGCGGTATATTATCGTACCTATAGCGGTGCACAGTATGGATGGTGTATATGAACATGCAGACAACATGGCGGTATATTATCGTACCTATAGCGGTGCATAGTATGGATGGTGTATATGAACATGCAGACAACATGGCGGTATATTATCGTACCTATAGCGGTGCATGGTATGGATGGTGTATATGAACATGCAGACAACATGGCGGTATATTATCGTACCTATAGCGGTGCACAGTATGGATGGTGTATATGAACAAGCAGACAACATGGCGGTATATTATCCTACCTATAGCGGTGCATAGTATGGATGGTGTATATGAACATGCAGACAACATGGCGGTATATTATCGTACCTATAGCGGTGCACAGTATGGATGGTGTATATGAACATGCAGACAACATGGCGGTATATTATCGTACCTATAGCGGTGCATAGTATGGATGGTGTATATGAACATGCAGACAACATGGCGGTATATTATCGTACCTATAGCGGTGCACAGTATGGATGGTGTATATGAACATGCAGACAACATGGCGGTATATTATCCTACCTATAGCGGTGCATAGTATGGATGGTGTATATGAACATGCAGACAACATGGCGGTATATTATCGTACCTATAGCGGTGCATAGTATGGATGGTGTATATGAAAATGCAGACAACATGGCGGTATATTATCGTACCTATAGCAGTGCATAGTATGGATGGTGTATATGAACATGCAGACAACATGACGGTATATTATCGTACCTATAGCGGTGCACAGTATGGATGGTGTATATGAACATGCAGACAACATGGCGGTATATTATCGTACCTATAGCGGTGCATAGTATGGATGGTGTATATGAACATGCAGACAACATGGCGATATATTATTATACCTATAGCGGTGCACAGTATGGATGGTGTATATGAACATGCAGACAACATGGCGGTATATTATCGTACCTATAGCGGTGCATAGTATGGATGGTGTATATGAACATGCAGACAACATGGCGGTATATTATCGTACCTATAGTGGTGCATGGTATGGATGGTGTATATGAACATGCAGACAACATGGCGGTATATTATCGTACCTCTAGCGGTGCATAGTATGGATGGTGTATATGAACATGCAGACAACATGGCGGTATATTATAGTACCTATAGCGGTGCATAGTATGGATGGTGTATATGAACATGCAGACAACATGGCGGTATATTATTGTACCTATAGCGGTGCATAGTATGGATGGTGTATATGAACATGCAGACAACATGGCGGTATATTATCGTACCTATAGCGGTGCATAGTATGGATGGTGTATATGAACATGCAGACAACATGGCGGTATATTATCGTACCTATAGCGGTGCATAGTATGGATGGTGTATATGAACATGCAGACAACATGGCGGTATATTATCGTACCTATAGCGGTGCATAGTATGGATGGTGTATATGAACATGCAGACAACACGGCGGTATATTATCGTACGTATAGTGGTGCATGGTATGGATGGTGTATATGAATATGCAGACAACATGGCGGTATATTATCGTACCTATAGCGGTGCATAGTATGGATGGTGTATATGAACATGCAGACAACATGGCGGTATATTATTGTACCTATAGCGGTGCATAGTATGGATGGTGTATATAAACATGCAGACAACATGGCGGTATATTATCGTACCTATAGCGGTGCATAGTATGGATGGTGTATATGAACATGCAGACAACATGGCGGTATATTATCGTACCTATAGCGGTGCATAGTATGGATGGTGTATATGAACATGCAGACAACATGGCGGTATATTATCGTACCTATAGCGGTGCACAGTATGGATGGTGTATATGAACATGCAGACAACATGGCGGTATATTATCGTACCTATAGCGGTGCACAGTATGGATGGTGTATATGAACATGCAGACAACATGGCGGTATATTATCGTACCTATAGCGGTGCATAGTATGGATGGTGTATATGAACATGCAGACAACATGGCGGTATATTATCGTACCTATAGCGGTGCATGGTATGGATGGTGTATATGAACATGCAGACAACATGGCGGTATATTATCGTACCTATAGCGGTGCACAGTATGGATGGTGTATATGAACATGCAGACAACATGGCGGTATATTATCCTACCTATAGCGGTGCATAGTATGGATGGTGTACATGAACATGCAGACAACATGGCGGTATATTATCGTACCTATAGCGGTGCATAGTATGGATGGTGTATATGAACATGCAGACAACATGGCGGTATATTATCCTACCTATAGCGGTGCATAGTATGGATGGTGTATATGAACATGCAGACAACATTACGGTATATTATCGTACCTATAGCGGTGCACAGTATGGATGGTGTATATGAACATGCAGACAACATGGCGGTATATTATCGTACCTATAGCGGTGCATAGTATGGATGGTGTATATGAACATGCAGACAACATGGCGGTATATTATCGTACCTATAGCGGTGCATGGTATGGATGGTGTATATGAAAATGCAGACAACATGGCGGTATATTATCGTACCTATAGCAGTGCATAGTATGGATGGTGTATATGAACATGCAGACAACATGGCGGTATATTATCGTACCTATAGCGGTGCATAGTATGGATGGTGTATATGAACATGCAGACAACATGGCGGTATATTATCGTACCTATAGCGGTGCATAGTATGGATGGTGTATATGAACATGCAGAAAACATGACGGTATATTATCCTACCTATAGCGGTGCATAGTATGGATGGTGTATATGAACATGCAGACAACATGGCGGTATATTATCGTACCTATAGCGGTGCACAGTATGGATGGTGTATATGAACATGCAGACAACATGGCGGTATATTATCGTACCTATAGCGGTGCATGGTACAGTATGGATGGTGTATATAAACATGCAGACAACATGGCGGTATATTATCGTATCTATAGCGGTGCACAGTATGGATGGTGTATATGAACATGCAGACAACATGGCGGTATATTATCGTACCTATAGCGGTGCACAGTATGGATGGTGTATATGAACATGCAGACAAGATGGCGGTATATTATCCTACCTATAGCGGTGCATGGTATAGTATGGATGGTGTATATAAACATGCAGACAACATGACGGTATATTATCGTACCTATAGCGGTGCATAGTATGGATGGTGTATATGAACATGCAGACAACATGACGGTATATTATCCTACCTATAGCGGTGCATAGTATGGATGGTGTATATGAACATGCAGACAACATGGCGGTATATTATCGTACCTATAGCGGTGCACAGTATGGATGGTGTATATGAACATGCAGACAAGATGGCGGTATATTATCGTACCTATAGCGGTGCATGGTATAGTATGGATGGTGTATATAAACATGCAGACAACATGACGGTATATTATCGTACCTATAGCGGTGCACAGTATGTATGGTGTATATGAACATGCAGACAACATGGCGGTATATTATCGTACCTATAGCGGTGCATAGTATGGATGGTGTATATGAACATGCAGACAACATGGCGGTATATTATCGTACCTATAGTGGTGCATGGTATGGATGGTGTATATGAACATGCAGACAACATGGCGGTATATTATCGTACCTATAGCGGTGCATAGTATGGATGGTGTATATGAACATGCAGACAACATGGCGGTATATTATCGTACCTATAGCGGTGCATGGTCCTGGCTGTGCAGGGATATGGACTGTTGCAGCTTCTCTACTGTGGCAGCACTGAGAGATAGGAGACAAATCGTCAGTGATGTGAATGGCTTCTAGAGACATAAGTGAAACATGACAGGACTCGGCTCTGCACAGATGCACAATATGATCTAGAGAGCAATTACAATGCCACCTTGGGCCATGTAGCCGGTGTCAGTCACTGTCTTTGTCTTTCCTAGGCTTCTTCGTGCCGTCGTTGTATAGGTGCACTATAGGTGCATCAGTGACTGCCAGTCATACTGAGATAACACAGGAGGACATACAATACAAGAGGGCTGTATCCAGCACCAGATCGGAAGAAAATCATTGTAAAAACAACCATTTATTGAAAAGTTTTTAAAACTGACGCACTTCAAACTCTGCGCTCTTAATCCTAGTATGGCGTAGTTCTCCAGCGCTAGGTCGTGGTTAAATAATGAAGGTATAGGATATGATGTAGACAGATCATTAGTTCTCTGAACTGAATATATAGACATTTGTTTCTCCAATCAATTATTTATTTCGTTAATATCCATTAAATCAGTTCCAGCATGCATGCCATCTGGTTCTCTGATCTTTAATGTGAGGAGCCATGAAGCCTCTATGTTTTCTACTACGTGATCCATCGCCTCCTCTCTTGGGTGGAGGAACTTTCTCAGCCGCATTAACCCCGAGGCTTCTGACATCACCATTGTGCTGATGTGGAGGCACCGGATACCCTATACCTTCATTATTTCCCCCCACCTAGCGCTGGAGAGCTAGAACATACTAGGAGAACACATGGTGTGAAGCGCGGCAGTCGTGCATGCCTCGGAGAAATGCTTTTTTTATTAGATGAATTCTTTGTAACATTTTTTTCAATAAATGGTTTTTACAATGATTTTCTTCGGCCTGGTGCTGGGTGCCCCCCTCTTGTAGCCATTTTGCCCTGCTGGGGGGAGTATGCACCATCAGCAGGGGAGCTGGATTAACCTCTTCTTTCCTCTCTAGGAGGACATACAATGTGGAGGCCATGGCTTCCCGCTCATCGGTACAAGCCGTGTCCGCTGCTCCACCAGATCCAGACCGCAGATAACATTCGCTCTATGGATCCAAGGCTGACCAGCCCAGATACTGAAGCATTAATGGCAGCAATTCCCTGTATACAGACATATCTTAGGGAACTGCTATTCATGCAATTCCCCAGTATAAGCTGCACCACTATTAAACCAATACCACAGCACTTACTCTTCTCTTTTCCATGAACAGAGTTAAAAAATCATCTATTTCTGTTTTTCCCTCAAGGAAATTTTCGGCAAAATTGTCAGAGTCCTCTTCAGCTTGGTGGGCAGCGACTTTTAACCTGGCCTGTAGTGCGCTGAGACTGCAGCTCTGCGAGGGGGGAAGGAGCAGGACGTTACACCTCATCCCATATGGCACAGGGAGTCACCTATTTTACTAGCGGCAGTAGGTTTCCCCAGCAAATGGGGCTCATTTACAGATCGTCCATTGCAGCCAATCATAATGCAGCTTTCATTCCTCAAACTGTTCCTAAAAAATGAAAGCCAAGCTCTGGTTGGCTGCTGTGAAAGCATCTGGTCATGTACCATTCACATGCTATAACCTCACAGTACTAATCATCAGGATTAAATACAAGTCTGGACAATTGGACCTATCGTCTGTCTAGTAGAAAAGATCAGCTGATATAAAAATGTGTATTATATGGAAAACTGGGCGAGATGATGCTGAAAACATTGTATAGGACTATAGTGGCAATCTGGGAACATGTAGCGACTAGTGATGAGCGAGCGTGCTCGTTTAACACTTTAAACGAGCACACTCGGGTACTCGCTGAGTAGTTTCGTCGTGTTCAGCATTTCCGTTGCAGCCGGGGCGGCTGCATGTATCGCGGCTGTTACACAGCTGTGACACATGCAGGGATTGCCTGTTTGTTAGCCAGTCTCTGCATGTGTCACAGCTGTGTAACAGCCGCGACACATGCAGCTGCTGCGGCTGCAACCGATATGCACATCACTAGTAGCGACATCATACATATACTAATATTTCAATATTCAGCCAATTCTTGCATGGCCCCCTTACAGTGCACGCCGTCCATATCCCCCCGCACTGTAAACCTTTCAGAACGTTCCCTTTGTTCTACTGAACAATAATGTCATTTGTGGCTTCAGCGGCTTTCTGCAGATTAGAAGTCCAGTTTCCACAGGACACATAAAGGGCTTTTATTACCCTGTAACTTATCAAAGAGATCTACTGACACCACAGTTCTGCAATTAAAGGGAATGTGTCATCAGAAAATGACCAGGACTTTATGTTAAAGGTAACCTGTCAGCTCCCCCGAGATCACAAACCGTCACCATGTATTTATTTCTCACTTTATACCCGTCCTAACAAACCCCTTTTAGTGGCTTTCTGATTTCTGCATTTGGCGAAAATCTATTTTATAATTGTGGTGGCAATTTGCTAATTAGAGGGTGACTAGTGGTGGGGCGCGTTGCAATGCCCCCACAAATATTCACCTACTTATTATCACGGCCGCAGTTATAAAAATGCTAGAAATCAGTAAGCCACTAGTAATGGGCTCTTTACACAGGGTACAAAAAGATGAATAAATCCATGGTGGCGCTTCGGGAGGCATGAGAAAGCTCACAGGTTCTCTTTACATGTTATTTTTAACTACTGAGTTTTTTTTCGATTTTCCATAACACAATCTAGATAAAAAAAAAATGCAAACTGGCCATTAATCCTAATACTAGACTCAAACTTCTTATTCTGTTCACAAGGCTTTGCATCAGTCTCATGATCATCACAGACAGGATAATAATGAAAGGTAACAATCAATATAGAATAGAATCCACCATTCACAAGAGGTGATATCACTGTCCCGCAGGCGCCATCTTCTCTAGCCCCGTATCCGCCACATTACCTCGCTCAGCTCATGCTGTCTTTGCTGGTTTTCATTTGAGTCAGAAGCTCATACTGGAAGAGAAGAAAAACACAAGGAAATGAGGATGAATTCACGCCGGCCGCATTTGCTGCAGCTTTTACGGCCAGATCAGAGCAGGTTTATAAGGTAAGTGGATGAGACTTTACAAATCTCATCCGCAAACTGTAAAGATTGCCCATATAGAAAAATGAGAACGCCAAAGATGTTCCAAATCCCGGCATGTCATTGTGGGGTGAAAATACAGCAGATTATCAATGTGAATTTCACCAACTTCAATATAGCAAGGGTGAGATCGTCAGAATTCCTTAGCACAATCCACAAATGAACCAAACCTGCCGTAAAGACTGCGCCTGTCATGTCAGCCCCATCCACAGTGGCTTACCTTATCTAATAATGCTTGTCGCTTTCACTCCAGAATTGGCTCAATTTGAAGATTCTTTTCTGGATTAAAAAAATTAAAAAAAATTCTATATTAATATACACATACAGAGGATGAAATAAGTATTGAACATGTCACCAATTGTCTAAGTAAATATATTACTAAAGGTGCTATTGACATGAAATTCTCACCAGATGTCGGTAACAACCCATCCAGTCCACACAGGCAAAGAAATCAAATCATAGATGTCCATGAATTATGTGTAATAATGAGAAATGACACAGGAAAAAGGTACTGAACACATGAAGAGAGAGAGAGGCAAAAAGCCATGGAAAGTCATGACAACAGCTGAAATCTATCAGTAATTAGAAACCCATCCTGCCACTTAGTGAAAAATAATATTAGGTGGTTCAACTGATGGCCTATAAAAAGGTGTCTCGTTAGCAAGATTTCAAACAGAGGAGTGAAGTTAATTATCAAAAGAGTTGTCCATGACCAAGGACCACCTGTGGAGAGTTACAGAAAGACCAGGAATCAGCAATTGTTTCAAAGAAAACTATAAGTGATGCACTCAACCTCCATGGTCTGTATGCACGCTTAGCACGCAAGACTCCATTGCTGAACAAAAAGCATGTTGACGCGTGTTTAACGTTTGCTCAACAATATTTAGACAAGCCTGTGAAATACTGGGAGAATATAGTCTGGTCAGATGAGACCAAAATTGAACTCTTTGGATGTCATAATACACACCATGTTTGGAGGCCAAAAGACACTGCATATCACCCCCAAAACACCATACTAACAGTGAAGTTTGGAGGTGGGAACATCATGGTGTTGGGCTGTTTTTCAGCATACGGCAATCTTCATATTAATGAAGGAAGGAGGAATGGATAAATGTACGAGACATTCTTGATAAAAATCGGCTGCAATCTACCAGGATGATGATGAAACAAGGGTGGACATTTCAGCAAGACAATGATCCCAAACACACAGCCAAGGAAACGCTCAATTGTTTTCAGAGAGAGATAATTAAAGCTGCTAAAATGGCCCACCCAATCACCTGACCTAAATCCAACAGAATATTTATAGAAGGAACTGAAGCTCAGAGTTCATAGAAGGAGCCCAAGGGATCTTCAGGATTTGTAGCGTGTTTGTGTGGAAGAATGGGACAAAATCACACCTGAGCAATGCATGCGACTAGTTTCTCCATACAGGATGAATCTTGAAGCTGTCATCACCAACAAAGGCTTGTGTACGAAGTATTAAATACATTTCAGTAAGCATAGTCAATACTTTTTCCCCGTGTAATTTCTCATTATTACACATAACTTAATTTATGGACATCTATTGTTTGATTTCTTTGCCTATGTGGATTGGATGGTCTGTTACTGATATCTGGGGAGAATTTCATGCCTATAGCACCTTTAGTAACATAGTTACTTAGAAAATTGGTGAAGTGTGAGTATTTCACCCGCTGTGTATATCCAGTGGGGAAAATAAGTATTTGATACACTGCCGATTTTGCAAGTTTTCCCACCTACAAAGAATGGAGAGGTCTGTATTTTTTTTTTATCGTAGGTATACTTCAACTGTGAGAGAGAGAGAAGAAGAATCCAGAAAATCACATTGTATGATTTTTACATAATTAATTAGCATTTTATTGATTGAAATAAGTATGTGATACAATAGAAAAACAGAACGTAATATTTGGTACAGAAACCTTTGTTTGCAATTACAGAGGTCAGAAGTTTCCTGTAGTTCTTGACCAAGTTTGCACACACCGCAGCAGGGACTTTGGCCCACTCCTCCATACAGATCTTCTCCAGATCTTTCAGGTTTCGGGGCTGTCGCTGGGCAACATTGGAGTTTCAGCTCCCTCTAAAGATTTTCTACTGGGTTCAGGTCTGGAGACTGGTTAGGCTACTCCAGGACCTTGAAATGCTTCTAACAGAGACACTCCTTAGTTTCCTTGGCTATGTGTTTCGGGTCATTGTCATGGTGGAAGACCCAGGCACGTCCCATCTTCAATGCTCTTACTGAGGGATAGAAGTTGTTGGACAAAATCTCGCGATACATGACCCCATCCATCCTCCCTTCAATATGGTGCAGTCATCCTGTCCCCTTTGCAGAAAAGCACCCCCAAAGTATGACATTTTCCCCACCATGCTTCACGGTTGGGACAGTGTTCTTGGGGTTGTACTCATCCTCCTTCTTTCTCACGGCGAGTGGAGTTGATACCAAAAAGTTCTATTTTGGTCTCATCTGACCACAAGACCTTCTCCCATGCCAGATGGTCATTGGCAGACTTGAAATGGGCCTGGACATGTGCTGTTGTTTGAGACTGTGGTCCCAGCTCTCTTCAGGTTATTGACCAGGTCTTCCTGTGTAGTGATGGGCTGATTCCTGACCTTTCTCAGAATCATGCTTACCCCACAAGGCGAGATCTTGCATGGAGCCTTACACCGAGGAGAATTGAGAGTCATCTTGTGTTTCTTCCATTTTCTAATAATTGTGCCAACAGTTGTTGACTTCTCACCAAGCTCCTTGTCTACTGCCTTGTAGCCCATGCCAGCCTTGTGCAGGTCTACAATTTTGTCCCTGGTGTCCTTAGACAGCTCTTTGATCTTGGCCATGGTGGAGAGGTTGGAGTGTGATTGATTGAGCAAGTGGACAGGTGTCTTTTATACAGGTTTATATGGTGCAATTAATAAAAGGTAATGAGTGCAGAGTAGGAGGGCTTCTTAAAGAAACACTAACAGGTCTGTAAGAGCCAGAATTCTTGCTGGTTGGTAGGAAATCAAATACTAATTCCATTCAATAAAATGCAATTTAATGATTTGAAAATCAAACAATGTGGTTTTCTGGTTTTTATTTTTAGATTCTGTATCTCACAGTTGAAGTGGATATACGATAAAAATTACAGACCTCTCCATTCTATGTAGGTGGGAAAACTTGCAAAATCGGCAGTGTATCAAATACTATTTTTACCACCATGTATATGTATGTGTGTGTATATACACTACCCACAAAAAGTTAGGAATATTTGGCTTTTGGGTGAAATTTCAGGATGAACCTAAAATGCCCTCTAACCTTTTCAGGTGAACTTAATGTGACCTTCTCTAAACTTTTGAATGCACATGTCCAACTGTTCAATGTTTCAGTACTTTTTGCACAACTTGCTGTTCTCTAACAAGGAGCTTAATGGCAAAATTCACATCAGGTGTTTGATCCATGTATCGCCCAATAAAATTTGGGGTTCAATTAGAATTGGTATTAAACAGCCCCTACTACTTGAATAACAACATTAATCCTGTCATTGTCCCTCTGCATTCACAACACAGGCCTAATTGCATCTTCATGGATCACAAGGCTCCAGCTCATTGAGGTTGCATCATTAGGGAATGGCTGCTGGAGACAGGGGAACCTCAAATGGAGTGGCCTGTATTTTCTCCAGACCTGAATCCCATAGAAAACCTATGGGATCAGCTGAGTCGCTGTGTAGAGGCTCGTAACTCTGTACCCCAGAACCTCAATGACCTGAGAACCGCCCTTTCCAGGGCTGTGGTGTCAGTAAGCCAAACTTCCGACTCCCGACTCTGACTCCACAGCCCTGGTCACTACTGAGCGTGTACATAAAGTGCAGCACAGATTCATCTGAACTAAAAGCCGAGATCCTTAGATCAGGAACAGAATAGACATTTATAGGACATTTCATAACTTTCATAAATTCTTATGGAAACATTTACAGCACATCCGGTATTGTACTGCTGTACCCAATTTATTATAGATTTTAGGAGTCGGAGTGGGTCCATTTTATACCGACTCCACCAAAATAGACACCGACTCAGACTCCACAGCCCTGCACCCTCCAAGAAGAGTGGGATGCCATGCCTCAGCAGACAATAACTCCACTTGTGAACAGCAGGAGAATTCATTGTCGAGCTGTAATTGATGCGGCTCAAGGCCACATGACAAGTTATTGAGACATTGACATTTTTTGTTGGGGTATACCCACCACTGTTGTTGGCATTTGTTTCAATAAATGGTTTGAGATGAGGAAATCACCGTTACATGCTTCTACTTAAACGCCCTACTTGTATTATAATATATTACTGTAGAGGGAACTTTTTACATTTTCCATACATTTCACCAGAAAGCCACATATCCCTAACTTTTTGTGGTCAGTGTAGATATACAGGTGCTTCTCACAAAATTAGAATATCATCAAAAAGTTAATTTATTTCAGTTCTTCAATACAAAAAGTGAAACTCATATATTATATAGAGTCATTACAAACACAGTGATCTATTTCAAGTGTTTATTTCTGTTAATGTTGATGATTAAGGCTTACAGCCAATGAAAACACAAAAGTCATTATCTCAGTAAATTAGAATATTTTATAACAGCTTAAAAAATGATTTTAAAATCCGAAATGTTGGGCTACTGAAATGTATGTTCAGTAAATGCACTCAATACTTGGTCAGGCTCCTTTTGCATCAATTACTGCATCAATGCGGCAATGTGGCATGGAGGCGATCAGCCTGTGGCACTGCTGAGGTGTTATGGAAGCCCAGGTGGCTTTGATAGCAGCCTTCAGCTCCTCTGCATTGTTGGGTCTGGTGTCTCTCATCTTCCTCTTGACAATACCCCATAGATTCTCTATGAGGTTATGGTCAGGCGAGTTTGCTGGCCAATCAAGCACAGTGATACTGTTGTTTTTAAACCAGGTATTGGTACTTTTGGCCGTGTGGACAGGTGCCAAGTCTTGCTGCAGAATGACATTTCCATCTCCATAAAGCTTGTCGGCAGAGGGAAGCATGAAAATTTCCTGGTAGACGGCTGCTCTGACTTTGGTCTTGATAAAACACAGTAGACCTACACCAGCAGATGACATGGCTCTCCAAACCATCACTGATTGTGGAAACTTCACACTAGACCTCAAGCAGCTTGGATTGTGTGCCTCTGCACTCTTCCTCCAGACTCTGGGACCTTGATTCCCAAATTAAAATTGGAACTTTGGGACCTTGTGGAGTGTGTCAATGACTGCCTTCTGGACATCTGTCAAGTCAGCAGTCTTCCCCATGACTGTGGAGCCTACTGAAACAGATTAAGGGGCCTTTTTAAACACGTAGGAAGCCTTTGCAGGTGTTTTTTTCTTAATTATTCTAATTTACTGAGACAATGACTGTTGTGTTTTCATTGGCTGTAAGTCATAATCATCAACATTAGCAGAAACAACCACATGAAATAGATCACTCTGTTTGTAATGACTCTATATAATATGAGTTTCACTTTTTGTATTGAAGAACTGAAATTAATTAACTTTTTGATGATATTCTAATTTTATGAGACGCACACATATATATATATATATATATATATATATATATACAGTACAGACCAAAAGTTTGGACACACCTTCTCATTTAAAGATTTTTCTGTATTTTCATGACTATGAAAATTGTACATTCACACTGAAGGCATCAAAACTATGAATTAACACATGTGGAATTATATACTTAACAAAAAAGTGTGAAACAACTGAAAATATGTCTTATATTCTAGGTTCTTCAAAGTAGCCACCTTTTGCTTTGATGACTGCTTTGAACACTCTTGGCATTCGTCTCCTGCATGAAATGATCTCGATGGTCCAGATGGATGGAGTGGAGGATGGCTGGTTGATGGACACCCCATGCAAACACGGCTACGGCGCTAACAAGGAGGAGGTGGAGTAATGTTTTGGGCTGGAATCATGGGGAGAGGGATTGTCGGCCCTTTTAGGATCCCTGAAGGGGTAAAGATGAACTCCATAATGTATGTTGAGTTTCTCAAACAGCACTTCCTTCCATGGTTCAAGAAGAAGAAACGTGCATTCCGCAGCAAGATCATTTTCATGCATGATAATGCCCCGTCTCATGCTGCACATAACACATCTGCATCTCTGGCTGCTATGGGCATAAAAGGGGACAAACTTATGGTGTGGCCCCCATGCTCCCCTGACCTCAACCCCATTGAGAACCTCTGGAGCATCATCAAAAGGAGTGTCTATGATGGCGGGAGGCAGTTCACATCTAAGCAACAGCTCTGGGAGGGTATTCTGTCCTCATGCAAAACAAGTGAAGCAGAAACCATCCAAAACCTGACAAATTCAATGGACGAGAGAGTTCAGAAGCTCCTTTCGAACAAGCGTTCCTATGTGAAAATGTAACATCACCTAGAATAAAGTTTTGAGTTGAAAACTGTTTGATTTCAGTTTGTAATAACCTGCTAATGCTTATAATTTCAAAAATGACCATTTTTTTGTTCTTTATTAAAATGAAAAGGTTGAAAACTCTGCTGTGCATAATAATTTGGAACATGCATTTTGAGTGCAGTTTGAGGTTTTTTTTTTTAAATATACTGTTATCATAGGCAATTTGTACAAAAACCTTTCAATTGTACTCTAATAGTTATTTGACTGGAAAATTACAATGACTGCAATTCATATAGGTAATTTGGGAAAATCTGAGAAAATATTATTTGCATAATAATTTGGAACACAGTGTATACAGACCACAAAGTATGGCAGTATCAGCGATCAAGCAGACAAGGGCTGGAGAGAGCAGGAGAGACGCTAGAAAGACGCTCGAGAGAGAGAGAGCAGGAGAGACGCTCGAGAGAGAGAGCAGGAGAGACGCTAGAAAGACGCTCGAGAGAGAGAGAGCAGGAGAGACGCTCGAGAGAGAGAGAGAGAGCAGGAGAGACGCTCGAGAGAGAGAGCAAGAGAGACGCTAGAAAGACGCTCGAGAGACAGAGAGCAGGAGAGACGCTCGAGAGAGAGAGAGAGAGCAGGAGAGACGCTCAAGATCAGGAGAGACGCTCGAGAGAGAGAGAGCAGGAGAGACGCTCGAGAGAGAGAGCAGGAGAGACACTCGAGAGAGAGCAGGAGAGACGCTCGAGAGAGAGAGAGCAGGAGAGACGCTCAAGAGAGAGAGAGCAGGAGAGACGCTCGAGAGAGAGAGAGCAGGAGAGACGCTCGAGAGAGAGAGCAGGAGAGACGCTCAAGATCAGGAGAGACGCTCGAGAGAGAGAGAGCAGGAGAGACGCTCGAGAGAGAGAGAGCAGGAGAGAGACGCTCAAGATCAGGAGAGACGCTCGAGAGAGAGAGCAGGAGAGATGCTCGAGAGAGAGCAGGAGAGACACTCGAGAGAGAGAGAGAGAGCAGGAGAGACGCTCGAGAGAGAGAGAGCAGGAGAGACGCTCGAGAGAGAGAGAGCAGGAGAGACGCTCGAGAGAGAGAGCAGGAGAGACGCTCGAGAGAGAGAGAGCAGGAGAGACGCTCGAGAGAGAGAGCAGGAGAGACGCTCGAGAGATAGAGAGCAGGAGAGACACTCGAGAGAGAGAGAGAGCAGGAGAGACGCTCGAGAGAGAGAGCAGGAGAGACGCTCGAGAGAGAGAGCAGGAGAGATGCTCGAGAGAGAGAGCAGGAGAGACGCTCGAGAGAGAGAGAGCAGGAGAGACGCTCAAGACCAGGAGGGACGCTCGAGAGAGAGAGCAGGAGAGACGCTCGAGAGAGAGCAGGAGAGACGCTCGAGAGAGAGAGAGCAGGAGAGACGCTCGAGATCAGGAGAGACGCTCGAGAGAGAGAGCAGGAGAGACGCTCGAGAGAAAGAGCAGGAGAGAAGCTAGAGAGAAAGAGCAGGAGAGACGCTCGAGAGAGAGAGCAGGAGAGATGCTCGAGAGAGAGAGCAGGAGAGATGCTCGAGAGAGAGAGCAGGAGAGACGCTCGATAGAAAGCAGGAGCAACTGTCAATCACTTCATCACTATATGACTCAGTAATGATACCTATAGCATATTACTCAGGGTGACAACATGGCAGGTCACAGAGTTACTTTCATGATCTAGATTTGCTAAATTGGAGACATATCATGATACAGAGCCCATGTCCATGACTTATGTCAGCTCCAAAGTGAAATATGTATTGAAAAAAATAAAAAAAAATTATATATATACACACACATATACATACACTGCTCAAAAAAATAAAGGGAACACTCAAATAACACATCCTAGATCTGAATGAATGAAATATTCTCATTGAATACTTTGTTCTGTACAAAGCTGAATGTGCTGGCAACAAAATCACATAAAAATCATCAATGGAAATCAAATTTATTAACTAATGGAGGCCTGGATTTGGAGCCACCCCCAAAATTAAAGTCAAAATGAGGTTCAGTATTGTGTGCGGCCTCCACGTGCCTGTATGACCTCCCTACAACGCCTGGGCATGCTCCTGATGAGGTTGCGGATGGTCTCCTGTGGCATCTCCTCCCAGACCTGGACTAAAGCATCCGCCAACTCCTGGACAGTCTGTGGTGCAACGTGACGTTGGTGGATGGAGCAAGACATGATGTCCCAGATGTGCTCAATCGGATTCAGGTCTGGGGAACGGGCGGGCCGGTCCATAGCTTCAATGCCTTCATCTTGCAGGAACTGCTGACACACTCCAGCCACATGAGGTCTGGCATTGTCCTGCATTAGGAGGAACCCAGGGCAAACCTCACCAGCATATGGTCTCACAAGGGGTCTGAGGATCTCATCTCGGTACCTAATGGAAGTCAGGCTACCTCTGGCGAGCACATGGAGGGCTGTGCGGCCCTCCAAAGAAATGCCACTCCACACCATTACTGACCCACTGCCAAACCGGTCATGCTGAAGGATGTTGCAGGCAGCAGATCACTCTCCGCGGCGTCTCCAGACTCTGTCATGTCTGTCACATGTGCTCAGTGTGAACCTGCTTTCATCTGTGAAGAGCACAGTGCGCCAGTGGCGACTTTGCCAATCCTGGTGTTCTGTGGCAAATGCCAAGCGTCCTGCACAATGTTGGGATGTGATCACAACCCCCATCTGTGGACGTCGGGCCTTCATACCACCCTCATGGAGTCGGTTTCTAACCGTTTGTGCAGACACATGAACATTTGTGGCCTGCTGGAGGTCATTTTGCAGGGCTCTGTCAGTGCTCCCCCTGTTCCTCCTTGCACAAAGGCGGAGGTAGCGGTACTGCTGCTGGGTTGCTGCCCTCCTACGGCCCCCTCCTTGTCTCCTGGTGTACTGGCCTGTCTCCTGGTAGCACCTCCAGCCTCTGGACACTACGCTGACAGACACAGCAAACCTTCTTGCCACAGCTCGCACTGATGTGCCATCCTGGATGAGCTGCACTACCTGAGCAACTTCTGTGAGTTGTAGAGTCCGTCTCATGCTACCACGAGTGTGAAAGCATAACCAACATTCAAAAGTGACAAAAACATCTGCCAGAAAGCATTGGTACTGAGATGTGGTCTGTGTTCCCCACCTGCAGAATCACTCCTTTGAGGGTGTCTTGATAATTGCCAATAATTTCCATCTATTGTCTATTCCATTTGCACAACAGCATGTGAAATTGATTGTCAATCAGTGTCGTTTCCTAAGTGGACAGTTTGATCTACTTGGAGTTATATTCTGTTGTTTAAGTGTTCCCTTTATTTTTTTGAGCAGTGTATATATACAGTACAGATCAAAAGGTGGACACACCTTCTCATTTAAAGATTTATCTGTATTTTCATGACTAAGAAAATTGTACATTCACACTGAAGGCATCAAAACTATGAATTAACACATGTGGAATTATATACTTAACAAAAAAGTGTGAAACAACTGAAAATATGTCTTATATTCTAGGTTCTTCAAAGTAGCCACCTTTTGCTTTGATGGCTGCTTTGCACACTCTTGGCATTCTCTTGATGATCTTCAAGAGGTAGTCACCGGAAATGGTTTTCACTTCACAGGTGTGCCCAGTCAGGTTTAATAAGTGGGATTTCTTGCATTATAAATGGGGTTGGGACTATCAGTTGTGTTGTGCAGAAGTCTGGTGGATACACAGCTGATAGTCCTACTGAATAGACTGTTAGAATTTGTATTATGGCAAGAAAAAAGCAGCTAAGTAAAGAAAAATGAGTGGCTATCATTACTTTAAAAAATGAAGGTCAGTCAGTCCGAAAAATTGTGAAAACTTTGAAAGTGTCCCCAAGTGCAGTTGCAAAAACCATCAAGCGCTACAAAGAAACTGTCTCACATGAGGACTGCCCCAGGAAAGGAAGACCAAGAGTCACCTCTGCTTCTGAGGATAAGTTTATCCGAGTCACCAGCCTCAGAAATCGCAGGTTAACAGCAGCTCAGATTAGAGACCAGGTCAATGCCACACAGAGTTCTAGCAGCAGAAACATCTCTTCAACAACTGTTAAGAGGAGACTTTGTGCAGCAGGCCTTCATGGTAAAATAGCTGCTAGAAAACCACTGCTAAGGACAGGCAACAAGCAGAAGAGACTTGTTTGGGCTAAAGAACACAAGGAATGGACATTAGACCAGTGAAAATCTGTGCTTTGGTCTGATGAGTCCAAATTTGAGATCTTTGGTTCCAACCACCGTGTCTTTGTGCGACGCAGAAAAGGTGAACGGATGGACTCTACATGCCTGGTTCACACAGTGAAGCATGGAGGAGGAGGAGTGATGGTGTGGGGGTGCTTTGCTGGTGACACTGTTGGAGATTTATTCAAAATTGAAGGCATACTGAACCAGCATGGCTACCACAGCATCTTGCAGCGGCATGCTATTCCATCCGGTTTGCGTTTAGTTGGACCATCATTTATTTTTCAAAAGGACAATGACCCCAAACACACCTCCAGGCTGTGTAAGGGCTATTTGACCAAGAGGGAGAGTGATGGGGTGCTACGCCAGATGACCTGGCCTCCACAGTCACCAGACCTGAACCCAATCGAGATGGTTTGGGGTGAGCTGGACCGCAGAGTGAAGGCAAAAGGGCCAACAAGTGCTAAGCATCTCTGGGAACTCCTTCAAGATTGTTGGAAGATCATTTCAGGTGACTACCTCTTGAAGCTCATCAAGAGAATGCCAAGAGTGTGCAAAGCAGTCATCAAAGCAAAAGGTGGCTACTTTGAAGAACCTAGAATATAAGACATATTTTCAGTTGTTTCACACTTTTTTGTTAAGTATATAATTCCACATGTGTTAATTCATAGTTTTGATGCCTTCAGTGTGAATGTACAATTTTCATAGTCATGAAAATACATAAAAAGTCTTTAAATGAGAAGGTGTGTCCAAACTTTTGGTCTGTACTGTACATACACACACACACACACACACACACACACATATATATATACATACACGCAGGCAGTAGGGAAAATAAGTATTTGATACACTGCCGATTTTGCAAGTTTTCCCACCTACAAAGAATGGAGAGGTCTGTCATTTTTATCATAGGTACACTTCAACTGTGAGAGACAGAATCTAAAAATAAAATCCAAAAAAAAATCACATTGTATGATTTTTAAATAATTAAATTGCATTTCATTGCATGAAATAAGTATTTGATCACCTACCAACCAGCAAGAAATCTGGCTCTCACAGACCTGTTAGTTTTTCTTTCAGAAGCCCTCCTACTCTGCACTCCTCACCTGTATTTATTGTACCTGTTTGAACTCGTTACCTGTATAAAAGACACCTGTCCACACACTCAATCAATCACACTCCAACCTATCCACCATGGTTCAGACCAAAGAGCTATCTAAGGACACCAGGGACAAAATTGTAGACCAGCTCCAGGCTGGGATTGGCTACAGGACAATATGCAAGCAGCTTGGTGAGAAGGCAACAACTGTTGGCACAATTATTAGAAAACGGAAGAAACACTAGATGACTGTCAATCTTCCTCGGTCTGGGGCTCCATGCAAGATCTCGACCCATGGGATAAGGATGTTTCTGAGAAAGGTCAGGAATCAGCCCAGAACTACACAGGAGGACCTGGTCAATGACCTGAAGAGAGCCGAGACTACAGTCTCAAACATTACTATTTGTAACACACTATGCCGTCATGGATTAAACTCCTGCAGGGCACGCAAGGTCCCCTGCTCACGCCAGCACATGTCCAGGTCCGTTTGAAGTTCGCCAATGACCATCTGGGTGATCCAGAGGAGGCATGGGAGAGGGTCATGTGGTCAGATGAGACCAAAATAGGACTTTTTGGTATCAACTCCACTTGCCGTGTTTGGAGAAAGAAGAAGAATGAGTACAACCCCAAGAACACCGTCCCAACTGAGAAGCATGCTGGGGGAAACCTTATACTTTGGAGGTGCTTTTCTGCAAAGGTGACAGGACAACTGCAGCCAGCAACAGTCCCGAAACTTGAAAGATCTGGAGAAGATCTGTATGGAGGAGTGGTCCAAAATTCCTGCTGCAGTGTCTGCAAACTTGGTCAAGAACTACAGGAAACGTCTGACCTCTGTAATTGCAAACAAAGGTTTCCGTACCAAATATTAAGATCTGTTTTTCTATTGTATCAAATAATTAATTTGCATAATTGCATGAAATAAGTATATAAAAATTATAAAATGTTATTTTCTGTTTTTTATTTTTAGATTCTGTCTCTCGCAGGTGAAGTGTACCTGCGATAAAAATTACAGCCCTCTCCATTCTTTGTAGGTGGGAAAACTTGCAAAATCGTCAGTGTATCCAATACTTATTTTCCCCACTGTATATACTTTGTTACTAAAAAAGAAAAAACCCACCGGTCTTCTATGTGAACATAACAAAGACTATAACTAAAAATCTTATATATTAAAAAAAAAAAACTAAAACAAGGTTGACCACATTTTCTTATGGTATTTTTATCTGAAACTTCCTTGGAAAATTCACTGGAAATATCAGAAATGTCTGAAGTGGGGACCTCAATGTAAGACCCCCACCCATTAGATGTAAGGTGGCTCCCAAACCTCACGTGTCGATGCAGCACAGCCATCTGCAGCCACATTTTACGTAGAGCACACGCAGAACTGGGTCATTAACACATACATTAATCCTTTCATTTCATTCTCCTTTGCTGAAGATGTGTTTGACAAAGACCTCATCTACCAAAATAAAGAGGTGTATTCCCTATGAAGTAACAATACCGTGGCATCTCTTCTTCCCAGGTCCTCTGCGTTGTGCCAATCTTCTGGAAATGTGTGGATACATTGACAACTGGCCACTGCCAGGCCCCTGGTCGTAGTGATTATGCCTACTGTCCAAACTGATTAGACATGGACAAGGAGTAAGGTAACACCCCATTGTCAATTAGATGTAAGGCTATGTTCACACTAGGCGTTTTTTCACTACACATTACTTTCAATGGGTGAAATACACTGAAAGAAGTGACGTGCTCTGTTCAGCAAAAAACAATGCAAATCACAAAATACTGATCATACAAAAACCAGGGTGTGAGCAGGAGATTTCTGAAATCTCATAGACTTTGCTTGTACTGTAAAACACAGCTGAAAATTTGCATTAGAAAAACGCTGAAAAAAACGCAATGTGTGAACATAGCCTTCAAAGGCACTGCACAGTGGTCTGAAACACAAATTCTGCACATTTGTGATTTTATAGGGTTTATAAGATTACTAAAACAGATGTGTCAGGAGACCACACAGATCCACTTTATAAAAAAAAACAAAAACACCTCAGTCATTGAAAGGTTAAATTACAACATTCCTAAGTCCAGTGCTCAAAATCTCCCAAGTCTCCTTACATTATGTAGTAAAGGACAGGTGACATTGGGGCCTTGCTTGTCCACCAGGTGATGTCTTATCGGTGGAAAGACTGTGATGAGAGGTTTGTCTTGAGGAAATTGTGGCGGAAGTAAACTGCAATAAAAGCAAAGTATTAGAGCAAGACGCGGGATACATGACTGCAGCCTACAGAAACGTGACAGGTCCAGGGAAAATACCCAACACCCTCATCTCATCTCAATGGAAAATCCATTTAGGTGGCACGTAGCGTAAGGCATAAAGGGACGTCAGCACCTTGACATATGATCGTAATGGTGTTATAAGAGATCTGATGAGTCCATCATGACAAATCTAGTGTGGAAAACATCTGCAAATCCGTCTGGAAGTGCACTGGGGCGTATCCCTGCACTTAGACAGCTCCTTTCAAGTGCACGGACACGCCCCTCTGCACTCCCACACCAATCTGCAGACACTCCATTTCCTTTTGACTGGCACATCGGAGCTCTGCAAAAAAAAAAAAGGATAATTTTTCTGGGGAGGGACAATCGCCGATACTGTTCTACCACTACTTCCATATGTAAAAGGAAGCTGAGAGGACCCTATAAGCCTCCATATTGATTTAAAGTGATTTCTTATTAGTAGCAATTAAACAACTTGCATTAATACACATCATCTATAGTGACGTCATGAGCCGCCAAGCAACATCATTTAATGGCTCCAGTGCTACAAGACATGACTATGGATGACAAGTCATTGTAGGGTACCGATTACACGCGGTGGGGTCTATCAACAGCATGGGACAAAGATATTCTAGAAGTACCTAATATGGTCTGCTTTCTTTAAGGGGTTGCCCACTACCTTGATATTGATCACTTACCCATTGGATAGGTCATTAATATGGAATCAGTGGGGGCCATCTTCACAAGTGAATAGGAGCACGCGGCTCCCTCTCTGGGGGGCTGTCAGAACCCCATCGATTTGATATTGATACCCAATGCTGATGTTATCAATATCAAAGTAGAGGACAATCCCTTTAATTCCCATTAGGTTCACATTTAATAACCCCAACAAATGCAACGTAATCTCTCAACTAAGACAATAGCACCCCGTGTCACTTACATATTGATGCTGATGGTGAAGTTCTTAAAGGTGATTGGCAGTCTGTACTCCACATCTTTCTGAATTTCAGTAATACTGGAAAGATAAAAAAAAGAAAACATTAATGATGACAATTCTACAAACTGCTGTGTCCCAAAAGAAAACACAACAGGTGGATATGTGTAAACCTAACCGATGCTCCAGTATTGTGGGTGCTGGAGCGTGCAGTCTCACAAGACACGATTTGTCTACCGTCTTGAATTGGAGGTGCCCCAGCCCCCAATAATGATCTAGGTCTGATTCGGCAGAACAGCATGAGGTCCGGCAAATCTGACCGCTTTATGGATACAACATGCTCCATATTACGACCACAAGAAAAAAGCCAAATAAAGAAGTGTGAGAACAGGACGGCGATGGGTGTACGGAGGATGGCAGAGAGCTGACTGCAGAACGCAGCATAAAGCACTCAGACATTAATCATCCCTGACAAAACATAATACAAGTCCTGCTTCATGCTGGGTACGCTTCTCAGGTAACCCTATACTGAAGGACTTGTACTGTGCATAGACCTAACATACAACACATTACATACAAGTTATCCCGCAGCAAGAGACACATGACATAAAATAATAACCATCCTAGACATCAAGTTCCCCTTTGAGAGGTCACAAGGTAATATCCGATGGCTCTAAAATGGAATCTGCCACCAGGTTTTGCTATCCCATCTGCATGATGTAAGGGCAGAAACCTGATTCCAGAAATGTGTCCCTTATTTCGCTGCAGTTTTGATAAATTTTAGTTTTATCTACTGCAGATCTAGCAGTGCTCTGAATGCTGAGCTCCGTATAACCGGCTGCACCACTGATTGGCAGCTTTCTGTGTACACTGTGCATAGGCAGAAGGCTGCTATACAGACCTTGTGAAAAATGAGAAAAGAGAAAGGGAGAAAAAGCGCGCCATGTACCACCTGAGGAAGATAGTTCACTATCGAAACGCTTTGTGGAAAGGGCTCATTAAATTTATTTTTTAGTCCTAAAAATTTTTTCACTTCTAGTGTTCATTCTTTTAGCGCCCTATAGACCGCTTTTTTATTTAATTTGGACCACTCCTGAAAAATGAGGGATACCTGGTTGCAGGTTTACTAGTCTTCTAGTCACAACCTCCTACTGATAAAACAAAGATTTTATCAAAACACCAGCAAGCAGCCCAGAAAGTGACACATCGCTGGAATCAGGGTCTCTGTCTCTACATCATGCTGCTCTCGGAATATATGGCAAAAACCTAGTGACAGATTCCCTTTAAGCTCTCATCTCTAGTGATCAGGACCCTAGAATTTTCTTCTGAGGTGGGTTTCCCTTCAGCTCTGCACCTACCTAGCGTCACTGCATGGCTGCGGAAATAAAAAAATAAAAAAATTAAAAAAAAAATCTTTCTGAATTGTGAAGAGAAGGAGCAGTTGTGGAGTGTCTATATAATAGATGTAGAGAAGTGGGATGACGGCGGCCTGTGCTGAGCATTGCCCGGCTGATCGGGTGATGACTGATGGGTCACATGAATGAGTTATTACAGCAGAAACCGCACCCGTCCTGATAACTATTCCTGCAAGGAACCGGCCGCCCCTAACCCTGCAGCTACATAATAGAGATGGAAAGAAACAAGGAGAAAGAAAGGATGCAATGACCGGGATCACCAAGGAATAGCAAAAATATAGAATTTTATTAAAGACTAAACATACAAGACATGTTAAAAAAACAACTAAAAAGCAACAATTGCGCCAATGAATAACAAAACCATTGCAAGGTACTGATATGGTTAATCCTCACATATATATGCCCAACTAGTCACAGAAAATCTCAATATATGACTACAGACTGCCCACCACAATATAATAAAGAGCAAGGTAGCAGCAAAGTATCTATTCACAAAGGCATTAATATCCAAATAAGCCTATAAAAATAGTGCCCATTATATAACCCCACAATGAAACCTGCTGCTGACACAATCGCCCCAAATGTGAAACAATACAATTGGATTGCTAAAAGAGCAAGCTAACGCTGTTAGGTCGGGCAGTAGAAAAAAATGATGTAAATACACCTGAACCATCAGGCAACCTACAGAAATGTGCATGGAGGATGTTGTTTTTACATAAGAGTTATGTATGCAGAAAAGCTATATGTCCTATACAGGAAAAGTGTGGGATGAGGGGCTTACAAGACCACTAAAGTAAGACATTCACAAGCTCCTTCTGTATACTCCCTGGTGCCGGGGGTCCGACCCCACTGATCTTACACTGAGAATGTATGGAACTCCTGTAATGTCACCCTTCTTTTCTACAATGTAATCAAGGCATATTTATATGTCTGAACAAGACTTGTATCGACCCATAAAAGAAAAGAGCCGCAGCTCCACCATACTGAATCCCTGCACAGCGACGCTATCAGCCGTGCAGGGACACAACGCAGCTGCCATCACTTATATAATGGCCGAATGTGCAGGGAAAAGCCACAACGGACCTCATTGTTCTGAAGGCTGCAGCGTATCCGAGCTATATGTGATACTACTCTGACATAGGGAAAGGGACAAAAACCCTTCAAATAGCAGGGAGTGACGTCTGATTAATATTTAGATTTGTATTGAACATAAAAGCACAATCTTAGGACCATTACATACATTACCAGACTACTTTATAGATGATCAATTGCCAGCACAAGTTATATTACGCCCAAAATATCTCTGCAGCACCACCAAATGGCTGTATGAAAAATATGAGGAGTTATAGAAGTGTGCGCCCACATATTATCTGCACAGGTCCATATATCAGCCACTATTATGTGAAATATGTCATAAAATACACTATTATACATTATTAATGTTCTGTCCCTTTAAAATTCTGTCACCATGGTAGCGACAGTCATACTCAGCCAATAGGATTGCTCGGTTTGAATTTGAAAAAAAAAAAAACCTCCTATGTGGTCAGTTTGTTCCATCTGATCTGAGTGTGAAGACAGAGACCTGCGATCAGCGAGAGATTATAGGTATAAGACGTGATATAATATAATGGACGGAGCCACATCCCATCACACGCACTCAGCGACCACAACTGACAGGAATCAGCCCATTTACCAGAGGAGAAGTCATTATTCCCCAACACATGATACGCTGAGACACCAGTGGGGGGCGCCACACTCATCACATCTCCCATCTGGAAGGATCCAGCCATCACTTCTAATGGGGGTCACTGCCCTTTTTTGGTGATTGCTGGAGTTTCCCGCGGTCGGACCCCACTGATCTATCAGTCGTCACCGAGCCCAGGGATAAGGGGGTGACTTGTTCCATCTGATAATTCCCCTTTAATGAAGCTCAGATACAGAACAGTAAATATCCTACACATTTCCCAATTTGCCCTTTCCCCAGCAGAGCCCCCGAATTATTTATAGCCAATGTTTCTAAGACCAAAGAAATATCAGCCAATCCCCAAACCCTCTGCTGACGCCTCCTGAGGTTTTATAGATTGTGGAGACATTTCTACAAGAGAAGATATCAGCGGACACCATGGGGATGGAGTATTCTGCCAGCGTTGGAGCAGGTAGTATCCATCACTCACTCACCGTTCTCTATACTCTTGTTACATGGCTTTCTGGGGCTTTCATTAAACAGACTCATCTGTGGGGACATTTTCTTTCCTTTAATGCATATACTTGGTGGTAAATATTTTTCTGAGTTTTATTGAAAATTGTGCACAGTTTGCCTCCTGTACCCTCTGTGCTGTACTGTCTATTGCTGGCTGCAGAACTAGTTAACTGAGAATCCATCAGTGAGCTCCTTCTGACAGTCTTAACATACATACGTCCTCTTTGTACGGTGAGGATTGCTCCTAATATCTGGTTGTGTTTTCTGCAGATTACATCAGTCCTGAGGAACAGCTGAGGAGACTGGCGTATTGTGTGAAGTTTCTCCCTTCTCCCCTCTACAAGAAGGAGGTCAGTGAGACGACTCAGGGCAACGCTACGGCCTCTTCTATAAGGTAGCTGTGTATTCGGATCTTCCTTGTAGCCTCCTAACTTCATCTCTTCTCTTCCAGCGCCTTATGCCGACCAACCCCATTGCCCAAAGAAGATGCATCGAAGAGTATAAAGCCAGGGAGAAAAGGAAGAGGGAAGAAAGGCGCAAGGAACTAAAAGAACGGCGCAAGTACCTGGATGAAGAGGAAGACGAGGAAGAAGAGAAGGAAGAAGAGGAGAAAGCAGCAAAGAAGATAAAGCTGGACATCATGGATTTAAGACAGAAGACACTAAAAGAACTGTGCGCCTACCTGGATGAAGAGGAAGAAGAGGAAGAAGAGAAAGAAGAGAAAGCAAAGAAGATGAAACTCCACATCAAGATCCCTAGGGGGGAAGTGACGGCCAAAGGCCAGAAAAGAAGACAACCGATCCCAACAACAAGAAGGAAGAAGGAGAACCAGACCAACTTCCGCCAGTACATCAACCGGTATTTGAGAGGAAAGAGGAACATCATGTGGACCATCCTGCTGGAACCTCTCTGCCGATAACATCACATACGGCAATACCGGCTGGTAAGTATCAGACCACCAAATAACAGCAGGATAGTGTAATATAGTGGTAGTGTATCAGTATTAGTGTAATAAGAGTAATAATACTAGTGATAATAGTAAGAAATAAATAAAATAGTAATAAAATAACAGTAGTAATAGTAGTAGGTAGAATAGCAGTGTGATCCAGGGTCCTAGGACTGATCGCCTTTTCTCGGGGTCAAGAAGGAATTTTTCCACTGTGACACAAATTGGCTGAAGGTGTCCAGGGGTTTTTGCCTTCTTCTGGATCAATACTGTAGTTATAGGGTAGTATTAGTAGTGATAGGAAAGAATAATAATAATGTAAAAATATAGCAGGTTATTAATAATAATAAGAATATTAAATAGCTATATTTATAAAAATAAAAACATAAATTAAAATAACTCCAGTAGTACAATAAGTAATATATTAATTATACAATTAATAATAACATTATTAGGTTTGATCCAGGGTCCTAGGACTGATCGCCTTTTCTCGGGGTCAAGAAGGAATTTTTCCCCATTGACACAAATTGGCTGAAGGTGTCCTGGGGTTTTTGCCTTCTTCTGGATCAACACTCTAGGTATAGGGTAGTATTAGTAGTGATAGGAAAGTAGAATAATACTGTAATAAGATAGCAGGATGTTAATAATAGTAAGAATATAAAAATAATTATAGTGTTGTTTTGATTATTTTAAGTAGTTATAGAAAAGTTAGAATAGCAAAGTAATAAGATAGCAGGACATAAATAATATATAATCTATAAAAAGTACAAAAACCTAAATTAAAATACTAATAACTACAGTAGCAGTACAATTAGTTGTGTAATATTAATAAGAATTATTAATAACTAGTAATAACATTATTAGATTTGATCCAGGGTCCTAGGACTGATCGCCTTTTCTCGGGGTCAAGAAGGAATTTTTCCCCTGTGACACAAATTGGCTGAAGGTGTCCTGGGGTTTTTGCCTTCTTCTGGATCAACACTAAGTATAGGGATTTTAGTAATACCATTATCATAAACACAAGAGTAATAAAAAATTATAAAACTAATTAAAAAAATGAATTATAACAGGTACAATTGATTGCATTAGTACAGTAATAATAAACATTAAAAATGGTGGTCCCAGTTAGTAAGTTAGTGTAGTGTTAGTGTAGGGACCCATCTGAAGAGGTCGCCTTGACGTTGGCAAATGGGCTCGCACAATTTGCTCAAAGTGTGCGCTAAGAACCTCATATTTCTATGTACAGGAGATCTAGCAGTAATACCATTCAGGAGATAGGTATTTGTGTACACACATTTTGTTATATACTTTTGCGCCGCACACAGGGCAGGTATACAGGTACAGGACGCTCATATGTAGTGAAAGTGTTGCAGTAATATTATAACTGGGCCTTAAGGGTAAAATTTTGATAACTACAGGTCCTGGAAACACATCAGAAATTAGAACCTGTAAGTAACTGGTTCCCAGCTAGTGATTAATATGTAAAGGGCAGTCTGGTACCAGGACCTGCGTTATAGGACACATTATCATCAGGCAGGTGCAGTCAGGGCTCTTACAAGATCTGCGTCAGTCGTGTGGCGGTATAACACAGTCCCGCTCCTGCCTCAGGCGCCAGCAGTGGAACCAACCCTGATCCTGGCAGCTTAACCCCTTATATGACACAGTCAGTGGCTTTCACAGCATTTAGGCACTTAAGACCGGAGAGGGAGGCGCGATCATGGTGCCGATGAGTTTCTATGGCAGCCGAGATCTAACAATGGACACCATGACGGCCATCTTACTGCTCTTATTAGACCCCGGCTGAGGAGAGGTCTATGAGGACACCGGTCAGAGTTATGTCGCCTGCTTTGCAGCTATTAGAAATATCTAGGGCTGATTAGTTTGCTATCTGTAAATCGGATCTAGCCCTGCCCCCCCAGCAGCACTGGGCTACCACTGGTGTGATCAGGGCTATTGGGCTCCTAGATTGGGCAGAGGAGCTCAATCTTCAGCAGGAGCTGGCTGAGGAGAGCGGAGCGACTTGCATGGGGCTGCTGCACAAGAAGCAGCTCACAAGGTGGAGATTTATCCGGAGACGCGGTACCCGGGCTGTGATCTGCTTTGCAGGCTGCATAGTCGCTGCCTCCTAGGACCCGAACTTCACCCCTAACAGGCACAGCAGAGCTCGGACAGCTGCAAGTGCCGGAGAGTGGCTGATTAGTGACTGCTGTGTCTCCTGCACTCAGATAAGAGCGGTACAGAGCGGGGGCTCAGTAATGGTGAATACGGGAAGTGTCCACCCCTCACATGCCCTATATGTGGCCCCCAGAGGTAAAGTCTTCCCTGTACCCAGCGCCTCCTCCCGCCTTCACTGCTGGTGTGCGCCATTGCTTAGAGGGGATGTCTGAAGATAACAAGTTACATACATAGTAACATAGTTTTTAAGGTTGAAGGAAGACTAAGTCCATCTCGTTCAACCCATAGCCTAACATGTTGATCCAGAGGAAGGCAAAAAAAACCCCTGTGGCAAACACTAAGCTACACATTGGGGGAAAAAATTCCTTCCCGACTCCATACGACAATCAGACTAGTTCCCTGGATCAACGCTCTATCATGGAATCTAGTTTTTGTAACCTGTAATATTATAGTTTTCAAGAAAGGAATCCATGCCCTTCTTAAATTTTAACAGTGAATCACTCATTACAACATCATGCGGCAGAGAGTTCCACAGTCTCACTGCTCTTACAGTAAAGAATCCCCGTCTGTGATTATGATTAAACCTTCTTTCCTCCAGACGTAGAAGATGCCCCCTTGTCCCCGTCTCAGGCCTCAGAGTAGAAAGATCAGTAGACAGGTCTTTGTACTGTCCCCTCATATACTTGTACATAGTAATAAGATCACCCCTAAGCCTTCGTTTTTCCACAGTAAATAATCCCAAGTGTAATAACCTGTCTTGGTATTGCAGACCCCCCAGTCCTCTAATAACCTTGGTCGCTCTTCTCTGCACCCTTTCTAGTTCAGCTATGTCTTTCTTATACACAGGAGACCAGAACTGTACACAGTATTCTAAGTGTGGTCGCACTAATGACTTGTATAGAGGTAAAATTATCTTCTCCTCATGAGCATCTATGCCTCTTTTAACGCATCCCATTATTTTATTTGCCTTTGCAGCAGCTGCCTGACACTGGCCACTAAACATGAGCTTGTCGTCCACCAATACACCCAGGTCTTTTTCAGTGACAGTTTTGCCCAGTGTTTTACAATTAAGCATATAATTATACATTTTATTTCCTCTGCCCAAGTGCATTACCTTACATTTATCCCCATTAAAGCTCATTTGCCATTTATCAGCCCAAGCTTCTAGTTTACATAGATCCTCCTGTAATATAAAATTGTCCTCCTCTGTATTGATTACCCTGCAGAGTTTAGTGTCATCTGCAAATATTGAAATATTACTCTGTATGCCCCCTACAAGGTCATTAATAAATATGTTAAAAAGAAGGGGGCCCAATACTGACCCCTGTGGTACCCCACTGTTAAATGACACCCAGTCTGAGTGTTTTCCATTAATAACCAACCTTTGTTTCCTATCACTGAACCAATTCTTAACCCACATACATATATTTTCCCCTATCCCCATTGTTCTCATTTTATGTATCAACCTTTTGTGTGGAACCGTATCAAAAGCTTTTGAAAAGTCCATATACACAACATCCACTGCATTTCCTTGGTCCAGTCCAGAACTTGCCTCCTCATAAAAACTGATCAGATTAGTCTGACAGGAACGGTCCCTTGTAAACCCATGTTGATATTGGGTCATGAGGTTATTCTTCTTCAGATACTCTATTATAGCATCTCTTAGGAAACCCTCCAGGATTTTACCCACAGTAGAGGTTAAGCTTACTGGCCTATAGTTTCCAAGTTCGGTTTTTGTCCCCTTTTTGAATATTGGCACCACATTTGCTATACGCCAGTCCTGTGGTACAGACCCTGTTATTATGGAATCTTTAAAGATTAAAAATAATGGTCTATCTATGACGTTACTTAATTCCTGCAGTACTCACGGGTGTATCCCATCCGGGCCCGGGGATTTGTCAACTTTAGTTATCACTTATCCACAGGCTCAGTGATCACTTACTGATCGTGGGGTCTGACCACTGCGAACCATCGTCTGATCGGGAAGGAACGGAAAGTCAGGGAACAACTGCAGCTCCATTCATTCTCTATGGGGCTCTGTAAAAAGCCGAGCTCAGCGCTTGGATGCCACATAGGGAATGAATGGAGCAGATCCTGGAGTAATAACATGTCCTCCTCAGCTTTCTGTCTGTGTAAGTGGCTCAGCCCTCGTCTCCCCTTCTGTTCCCAACTTCTGTTTTGTTCCCTGTGGACTTTCTCTCAGTCCTCTGCAGCCATTATGTGTGTAGACAACTTCAAAAAGAAAAAGTAGCAGAACATCAGTCATCTAATAATCCACGATATTCAGGGGGGAAAACAAAACGGTGATGTTCTTACACAGTCGCCTCCTCCTGAGCTGATGAAGATGTCGGTGGCAGCACATTGCGGTTTGTGTTCTCTGCCTGAATATCGCGGATTATGTGACGTCCCGCAGCTTCTCATCATCCATGTTGGGCTGTTGGACGACGTGTGGACGCTCGGCTTGTTGGATTCTTGTGTTACTACCAGCACTGACTTTATATTGTGACTCCTGTGCCGATTCCCATTTCTAATTGCAGCGTGTTATACCAGCACGTGACGGCTGCCACAATCACGTGATGGCTGCCACAATCACATGACGGCTGCCACAATCACGTGATGGCTGCTACAATCACGTGACGACTGTAGCGTCGGCGTCCCTGCCTCCTGCTAGGCAGGGACTCCGTTCCCCTCACCTCTCCGCTCCATGCCCGGCGTCTTCCTCCCGCTCTGCTGGCAGCGTACGCTGCTTCCTGGTTAATGTGCTTAGGGCGCGCGCGCGCTCCCTCTCTCTTAAAGGGGCCGAGCGCACAGTCCTAAGGAGTCCCCGGCCAATGACCTCACCATATATAAGGCACCTCCTCCAAAATGGAGGTGCACGAGCTCTGTTGTTGCAAAGCCTTTCAACTCTGCTTCAGCCCTCAGGTCCCATTGCCTGATACCTGCCTGATACCTGCCTGATATCTGCCTGATTTCTGTCTACCTGCTTGCAATCCTGTGGTCCGACAGTCTGCCTACCAGCACCTGCCAGTCTGTCTATGGATCAGTCCGCCTGCGGACCCGGAACTACCTGCCAGATACCTGCCTGCCTGTCCAGAGACTCTTACCCGCTCACCTGGGAGCGCTCACCTGGGAGCGCTCACCTGCTACCCGCCTGCTAGCCTACCTGGAGGCTTAGCCATCACTTGCTGTGACCACCTGCCTGTCCAGAGACTCTCACCCGCTCACCTGGGAGCGCTCTCCTGCTACCTGCCTGCTAGCCTACCTGGAGGCTTAGCAGTCACTTGCTGTGACCACCTGCCTGTCCAGAGACTCTTACTCGCTCACCTGGGAGCGCTCACCTGCTACCTGCCTGCTAGCCTACCTGGAGGCTTAGCCGTCACTTGCTGTGACCACCTGCCTGTCCAGAGACTCTTACTCGCTCACCTGGGAGCGCTCACCTGCTACCTGCCTGCTAGCCTACCTGGAGGCTCTGCCGTCACTTGCCGTGACCCCCTGACTGCCTAGAGACTCTTACCCTGTTGCCACTTGCCGTGACCACCCGCCTGTCAAGAGACTGTCCCCGTCACTTGCCGTGACCACCCGCCTGTCAAGAGACTGTCCCCGTCACTTGCTGTGACCGCCCTGCCCTTCTACCCTGAGACTGTCCTTGTCACTTGCAGTGTCTACCTACCCGCCTTCCCTGGGAGACACCCGCTTCCTTACAAGGACTGCCCTTTGTATAGTAGCTCAGAGGTTCTACCTCCCACACCCGTTACAGTTTGCTCGGGCCATGGAACCCGGTGGCACCCAAGCTCCCTCGCTCTCGGACCTATGTCATGAACTTTCCCGTCAGAGGTCCCAACAGGAGTCCATCCTGAGTCACCTGCGTAGTGTTAACTCTCGCCTGGACACACTGACTGTCTCATCGGGAGCTGCTTCCACTCGCACACTTACTACCCCGGCACCGCCGCTGCCCATCAATATCATAGCATCCCTTCCCGGTCCCCGTCTCTCCGCCCCGCCTCGTTTTGGCTGAGATCCCGGTCAGGCACGGGGCTTCACTAACCAGTGCACTCTGTGACGCGCCCCCTGGGCCATGTTCAAGGGATACCCGGAGCCGGATCTGGATAGGGGTAGTAGTCCTTGTGGCGGTGACCCGGTCCGTGCCCAGGGTGTCAGACTAAGTGGCGGTGTATTAGCAGTAGATGTTGGACGACTACGCCACCCGTTGAATGCAGCTATGGAGCTGCCGCTGCAGGGCAGACCGCTGAGGCCGGTGGAAGGATTGTGCAGCGTGGATGGGATAACCCCCAACGGGAGGGGTATGGCCTCAGGGCAGCCGACGTGGATGATGGGGGTAGCAGGAACCACTCAGAGACGATGCGGTGTAGTTCCGGGTCTTTACTGGTGATAAAGATAGACCCTCCCGGAGTACTGGCTAGCGATCGGGGCCTGGTCAGTCTTTGAGCAGATGGGATTTCCCCTGGCCAGGCGGAGTTGTAGGCCTCCCCAAACTAATTGTACTCTTCTGGCTACCTTGCTAGAGGCGGGAAAAAGTAGCCCACGTCCCTGAGTGTACCGCGTGGTGCTCACCCGTATGGCCGGTGACTCGGGGCCTTCTAGTGGCTTCCGCTCCACGACGGCGGTGCTGGTCCCACGCGTGTGACCGTGCCTTCGGGTTTCTTGGCCAGAGGACCTGAAATCCCCTGCCGGTCGGTTTCTGCTGCTGGGTAAGGATTAGTCCCCACAGCCTCGGACTCCGGGTCCGGTAGTAACTCTTCAATCAGGGCGAGCTCTTCAGCTGCCAGCCCCTGATTCCTTTTTGCACTGCTCCCACTGAGCTCCTGATCTTTCTTTCCTATAGCTGCTTCTCCTCTTCTTAACTAACTAACCCTGCCTCAGCCCCAGTTTTATATAGGGGAAGTTCTTCCCCTCCCAGGACTGGGCAGGAGGTGTGGCATGCATAGGATTCCTGACCAAGAGACCTCCCACCTGCTCTCAGACATAATATTGCTATTACTGTGGAGACCAGACCCCTGGGGTGCCACATTCCCCCCTAGTGAAAGTTAGTACTCCGGGACTAAACATACTTTTGTAAACATAACAAGGTGTAAACAATAACATGCTGATAGAGACAACACATAAGGTGGTCACGGCGTGTCCGCAACCGGGTGTAACTTTTGAAGAAAACAAAGGTGTCCATTTCACCAACACAGGGAGACGTAACCAGGTAGGGGTCTGTCCTGCCCCGAGTCCTTAACAGTCTTTCAGTCCGTCCTGGGTTACGCTCCAATTATATGCACAAAGGATTCCCGGTAAATCCACCAAAGACTCCTATAAATAACTAGAAACACATAATTATACACAAGCAACAATAAACAGGTAAACATTAATAAAATAGCTTGAACATTTAGATCCTCCACCGTATGGGCAACTGGCCTCTAGTGACCCTAGTGGACCTACGGAGCTGGCTGACTGGTCCCGAGCTACAGGGTATAGGAGCTGTCAAGGGTAAACTGGGCAGCCGTCTACGGACTCTTTGGCTCACTAGGGGTATGGCAGGCTCACTATAAGCAGAGGGTTGATTCTCCTGGTCTGCTTGTGTGGGGTCTTCTGCCTCCTGGACCGGCTGTTCTTCCAGCTTTACCTGTGTCTCCGTAGGCACTTGGGATGCTGGTTGGAGGAACGTGAGGACGGGTACCACAACAGCACCATTGACTTGAGTCCAAGACCGAGGGAAGTCTCCGAGCACAGTACTAACCATATCTTCCCTTTCCTCTACGGGTCGAGGGTCCTCTTGTTCCTCTTCAGGGTTCCGTAGCTGTTCGGGACACTTCTTTAGGTGATCCCGGGATACAATGGCTGTGGTTTCCCCTCCGTCTTTACTGATTGTACAGACCTTTGGGTTGTCGTGGCTTGAGGGCAGTACGGTGTACGGGTCCTTCTCCCATTGGTCGTCCAACTTGTGGAGCCGTCTTTTCCTCTTCAAGACCTGCTCTCCGGGCACCAGGGGAACAGCGGGAGCATACTGGTTGTAAGCTTTCTCTTGCCTTTCCCTAGCTTGACAGAGACTACGCTCCACGCTCTCCTGTACTTTTCGGTACTGCTGCTGCCTCTCTGTGTCCCAGTCTGCTTCTGGTGAAGTGTCCTCTGGTGTCAGGACTCCCATCTCCAGATCAACAGGAAGCTTACCAGGTCTTGCCGTCATTAGGTAAGCCGGGGTACAGTTGGTGGAACCTACAGGGATGTGGTTGTATAGGTCCACCAGGTCGGGCAGCTTCTCAGGCCACAGACTGCGTTCCTCCAGGGGCAATGTTTTCAGGAGATCTATCACCACCTGGTTCATTTTCTCACAAAGTCCATTAGTTTGCGGGTGATAGGGTGTTGTTCTTATCTTCCGTCATCCATACAGGGTGCAGAACTCCTGGAAGACCTCCGCTTCAAAGGCAGGCCCCTGGTCCGTCAGCACCTGCTCCGGGTATCCATGCGGACGGCAGAAGTGCTGCTGGAAGGCTCTAGCTGCTGTGTGAGCCATTAAGTCCTTGACGGGGACGACAACCAAGAACCGGGAGTAGTGATCCACGATGGTTAACGCGTAGACGTAGCCACTTCTGCTTGGGGTCAGTGTTACATGATCCAAGGCTACCAGTTCCAACGGCTGTCTGGTGATGATGGACCGCAGGGGAGTCTTCTGGCTGGCACGGTCCCTCCTTCTTAAGTTGCATGGGCCGCAGTCTCTGCACCACCTCTCGATGGTTCCTCTCATGCCTACCCAATGGAACCGCCCGCGCAGCAGGAACTCCAGCTTCTTCCATCCGAAATGCCCAGCTCCGTCGTGGTATGCCTCCATCACCATAGCTGCGTCTCTTCTTGGCACCACTACTTGCCAGATTAGTTCATGCGTCCGGGAGTTAACCATTCTGCGGCACAACTTTCCCTTGTAAAGGAACAGTCGACTCTTCTCAGCCCACAGTTGTTTGGCTTCCTCCGGAGCGTCCGGGTCAAGGCGTGCATCAGGCCGAGTCAGCATCTCCTTTACCAGTCGGATGGCAGGGTCACTGTCTTGCGTCTCCACCCAGTTGTAATGAGGTAAGGGGTTGAACGTAGCGGTTTGCTTACTTCTTACACGGTGGGAATACTGGATAGTCCCATGACGGTGGAACGCGGGGAGCTCAACTTCTTCCAATCCCTCTGAATCTTCCCCTACGTCCGGTAGGTTTGGCATCCTGGACAGGGCGTCCGCGTTGGTATTGGAGCGTCCTGCCCGGTATTTGATTGTAAACTCATAGTTGGACAAGCGGGCCATCCATCTCTGCACTAGGGCACCGAGTCTTGCAGTGTCCAGGTGTGTCAACGGGTTATTATCCGTGTACACGGTGAACCGGGAAGAAGCGAGGTAGTGCTTAAAGCGTTCGGTGACTGCCCACACCACTGCCAGGAACTCTAGCTTAAATGAGCTGTAATTCTCAGGGTTTCTTTCGGTGGGTCGCAGTTTTCGGCTGGCGTAAGCAATTACCCGTTCTTTCCCCTGCTGGATCTGGGACAGTACGGCTCCTAGCCCGATGTTACTGGCGTCGGTGTAGAGGATAAAGGGTTGGCTATAATCAGGGTACGCCAGGATTTCATCCCCCGTGAGGGCCATCTTCAGCTGGCGGAAGGACTCTTCTTCCAGCTTCTCCCATCTGAAGGGCGGCTTCTGGTTCTTGGCCTTCCTGGACTGGCCTATCAGGAGGTCCTGCATAGGAGCTGCCTTTTTGGTGAAACCGGGTATGAACTTTCGGTAGTAGCCTACCAACCCGAGGAACTGCCTCACTTCCTTTACGCTGGAGGGGCTTGGCCATTCCTTAATTGCGGTGATCTTATCAGGGTCGGGAGCCACTCCGTCAGCACTCACCACGTGTCCCAGGTACTGCACCTTTGGTTTCAGGAGGTGACACTTGGAGGGTTTCACCTTTAGGCCGTAACTTGCCAGAGCTTCAAACACTTCCGCCAGGTGCTTCAGGTGGTCCTCGTAGGTCTTGGAGTAGACGATGACATCGTCCAGGTATAACAGGACCGTCTCAAAGTTCCGGTGTCCCAGACAGCACTCCATCAAACGCTGGAAGGTTCCTGGTGCGTTGCAGAGTCCAAACGGCATGCAGGTAAACTCGCTAAGTCCCATCGGGGTGGTGAATGCGGTCTTCTCCCGATCCGCCTCTGCTACAGGAACCTGCCAGTACCCGCTAGTGAGATCCAAGGTGGAGAAGAAGTTAGCAGATTTTAAAGCAGCCAAAGACTCCTCTATTCTTGGTAAGGGGTACGCATCCTTGTGTGTGATACGGTTAATTTTCCGGTAATTACACACATTCTCATGGTGTTGTCTTTCTTTTTGACCAAGACTAGTGGAGCTGCCCAGGGGCTACAGCTATCCCTGATTACCCCAGCCTCCTTCATGTCTCTAAGCATCCCCTTGGCGTGTTGGTAGTGTGCAGGGGGTACGGGTCGATACCTCTCTTTTATGGGAGGATGGTCTCCCGTGGGGATGTGGTGTTCTACCCCCTTGACTCGCCCGAAGTCTAACGGGTGTTTACTAAACACTCTCTCGTACTCTTGAACCACCCGGTAGACTCCCTGTTTCTGGTGGGAGGGAGTGGAGTCAGTACCCAAATGTAGTTGCTGACACCAATCCTCCATTATTTTCTCAGAGCCGTTACCTTCCTCCGGATGAGATGGAGGCAAGGATTCCACAGACTGTATAGAATTTTGGTTGATAGTATATAATTTGGCTAGCGTAGCATACCGGGGCAGGTATACTTCCCTTTTCCCAATATTTATTATGCGAACGGGTACCCTCCCATGGCGTACATCAACTACCCCCCGGGCTGTCAAAATGGTGGGCCTACTGTCTGAGTAGACTGGCTCTACCATGGCCTGGTAATCTCTACCTCTCAGACCAATAGCTGCCCGGCACCAAATCATCATTTCACTTTTCGGGGGCATGGCAATCGGGAAAGGGTCACACATTCTTACGCTACCAATCTCACCGCCGGAGAGTTCCACTTGTTGCCGTCGCATCAGTGCCCGGATCTCTTTCTGGAGCACTCGCTGCTGGCCGGAGCTGGCGTTCTTGGCAACCTGCTGTAAAATGAAAATCACCTCTGCAAGACAATTTTCAATCACATTAGTTCCTAGAGTTATCTTTGGGTGACTCTCGCGCTTGTCAATGTCCACAATGATCAGTCCCTGTGCTGCCAGTTCGACTCTACCGATTTTAATGGTCATCTCTTTAAATCCGATCTGCGGCACGGGTTGACCATTGCTGGCAATGTTACTCAAGTCGTCGTCAGGGTAGCGGGTTATATCCGAGTCATTCCAGTACTGCTTGAAGAGCACGTACGGGATGGTGGTGACCTGTGACCCGGTGTCCAGTAGGGCACTCATAGGAATGCCATCCAGTACCACAGGCAAGACTGGACGTCCTCCCACATATTTGTCGCGCCAGTTCGATGGGCCTGGTGATCTTTTTCCTGGGGGTTGGCCCTCTACCCCAGGTTGTGCCAGTTTAAAGGACAGTACCTTGCCATATGTCCGGGTTGATTGCAGCGGCGGCAGATGGGTTGTCCGTCCTCGTTGTATCGGTCGCTGGGTCTTCCTCTGGCCGGTGGGGTCCTCCTTGGTCGACGCCACGGGATGTCCTCCGGTCCGGATGCCAGCTGGATCTTCCCTGGAGTGGAAACCTGTAAAGACTGCACAGTTCGGGTTAGCGCAGCAACGCTTTTAGCTAGCTCTTGGACCTGATGGTGCAGGTCTGGAACCGGGTCATTGTTCAAAGCCTGCGCATCAGCCCCCACAGACCCTGCCGACAAGGGCGCCGCCTCCTGGTGGTAAGTGATAGCTGGGCGCCTGTGGGTCACAACGCCACCCGGTGCCGGTTCTCGGAGCACCCGGATGGCTCTGTCCTTGAACTGTGCAAAGTCCAGATGAGGATCCTGTAAGGCTATGGCCCGCAACTGGGTTCGGTGGACATTGCAATATAGTCCCTCTATAAATTGTCCGGTCAACAGCCTGTCCTCGTTTCCCACGCTGTCGGGGTCGGTCTGCTTAATGGCTCTCAGGGCCTCTTGTAGGTTTAGTGCATAGTCCCTTATACTCTCATGTGCTCGCTGCTTGCACCCATAGAATTTAAGCTTAATCTCGGCTGAGGTGCGGGTATCAAAGGTGTCCCTCAGCCGGGTTAGTATCCCCGCGACAGTCCTCCTCCCAGGTGGCCAGGACTTTACCTCCCTTTGGGCTGCCCCGGTTAGTTGGGCCACCAGGATGCTCACTTTTTGCTCTTCTGTGAGGGGGTACACCTGGAAGAGGCTATCCAGCTTTTCTCTAAAGTCATCCAGGGTATGTGACTCCCCTGAGTATTGGGGTAGCCAGGCTGCTCCCGGGATATAGGGCATGGTAAAAGGCATGACTGCAGCAGCGCTGGCGCTGGCGGGGGTTGAGGCAGTGAAGCTCTCCTCCGTATCCGACATCTTCCTCCCCCCTAGTGGACCGTGGCCTACCTTGCGATGATCCTCTTCCGTAGGCCGCGGCTCCGCAGTGGATCGTCAGGGTCGAGGACCTTCCGTCGCGCTCCTGTGACGTCGGCGTCTGCTGGGCTCCTTCCAGGACCTTACGCAATGTCCGGACGTGAGGCGGGGCTTCAGTTCTCGCGCGCTTTTGGAGTCCACGCCCCTCTTCTTCCCGCGCGGCGTCTTCAAGATGGCGTCCAACGGCGGGAAAACTCCACAGAAGGCGGGAAGAAGGCTGAAAATGGCGCCGGATGGCGGGAATCTTCACGGATGGCGGGAAGAAGGCTGAAGATGGCGCCGGATGGCGGGAATCTTCACCACTGGTAAGTTTGAACAGTCTTTTTCAGGCACGCAGTACCCGGTGGTTGCGGGCACGAAATCCTGCCGACTACGCCAAAAGCTGACGCGCCCCCTGAGCCATGTTCAAGGGATACCTGGAGCCGGATCTGGATAGGGGTAGTAGTCCTTGTGGCGGTGACCCGGTCCGTGCCCAGGGTGTCAGACTAAGTGGCGGTGTATTAGCAGTAGATGTTGGACGACTACGCCACCCGTTGAATGCAGCTATGGAGCTGCCGCTGCAGGGCAGACCGCTGAGGCCGGTGGAAGGATTGTGCAGCGTGGATGGGATAACCCCCAACGGGAGGGGTATGGCCTCAGGGCAGCCGACGTGGATGATGGGGGTAGCAGGAACCACTCAGAGACGATGCGGTGTAGTTCAGGGTCTTTACTGGTGATAAAGATAGACCCTCCCGGAGTACTGGCTAGCGATCGGGGCCTGGTCAGTCTTTGAGCAGATGGGATTTCCCCTGGCCAGGCGGAGTTGTAGGCCTCCCCAAACTAATTGTACTCTTCTGGCTACCTTGCTAGAGGCGGGTAAAAGTAGCCCACGTCCCTGAGTGTACCGCGTGGTGCTCACCCGTATGGCCGGTGACTCGGGGCCTTCTAGTGGCTTCCGCTCCACGACGGCGGTGCTGGTCCCACGCGTGTGACCGTGCCTTCGGGTTTCTTGGCCAGAGGACCTGAAATCCCCTGCCGGTCGGTTTCTGCTGCTGGGTAAGGATTAGTCCCCACAGCCTCGGACTCCGGGTCCGGTAGTAACTCTTCAATCAGGGCGAGCTCTTCAGCTGCCAGCCCCTGATTCCTTTTTGCACTGCTCCCACTGAGCTCCTGATCTTTCTTTCCTATAGCTGCTTCTCCTCTTCTTAACTAACTAACCCTGCCTCAGCCCCAGTTTTATATAGGGGAAGTTCTTCCCCTCCCAGGACTGGGCAGGAGGTGTGGCATGCATAGGATTCCTGACCAAGAGACCTCCCACCTGCTCTCAGACATAATATTGCTATTACTGTGGAGACCAGACCCCTGGGGTGCCACATTTGCACTTCGAACTTTTGGCACACCAGTTTTCCACCGACCGAGCCAAAGTAGCCTTCATCATGTCCCATCTCACGGGGGAGGTGCTGGCTTGGCTATATCCTCTATGGGAGAGAGGAGATTCCCTGGTGTCCAACCTGCCAGCCTTTCTCACGGCTTTCCGGAAAGTCTACGACGAACCAGGACGGAAGACCTCATCCGCCTCATCTCTGCTACGCCTCCGTCAAGGAAGTCTCACCGTGGGCCAATATGCCATACGGTTCCGTACCCTTGCTTCGGAGCTTGCCTGGGATAACGACGCCCTGGTGTCCGTTTTCTGGGAGGGTCTGTCCGGCCGTATTAAAGATGAACTCGCCGGTCGGGACATTCCTACCACTCTCGACGACTTAATAACACTCGCCACCCGGATTGACATCCGGTTCCAGGAGCGCACCAAAGAGGTCACCCGTGAGAGGAGGTTTCCACGCCTTGCCCCTACCTTTCAGAAACCCGTCACTTCCTCCGTTCCTCCGTTACTCCTCAGGCGCACTCACCCGAGCCTATGCAGGTCAACCAGACCAAGATAGTCAAAACAAGTCAAGAATTACGCCGTGCCGAGGGGAGCTGCTTCTACTGTGGCAGTAAGGAGCACCGGATCCGTTCCTGCCCGGAGAGGTCGGGAAACGCCTGTGTCTAGGATCGCTCAGAGAGGTCGTCCTAGACAAGAGTAAACCCTCTCCATCTCTGATGCTGTCGGTCTCTATCATCTGCGGGGAGAACAGTTTCTGTGAACTAGCTCAACTTGACTCTGGAGCTGCCGGAAATCTCATTTCTCTATCCCTGGTAGAGAAATACCACATTCCCACCAAACCCCTGGCTGTACCCTTATCTGTCGCCTCCGTGGATGGGGGTCTCTTACCGCATCCCATTCAACTCATCACCGAATCCATAACTCTGCAGGTGGGAATGCTGCACTCTGAGAGCATTTTCTTCTATGTTCTGCCTGGACTCTCTCACGCCCTCTTGCAAGGCCTACCTTGGCTCCAGAAACATGCACCCGTGCTTGATTGGCAGACCGGAGAAGTCCTTCGCTGGGGAGAGGACTGCAATAAGACTTGTTTAGTTCCCGTTCTTCCTGCCCGTCCTTCTCCTACCCCAGCCAATCTACCCGGCCTACATGTTCCCTATTGGTCTTATGCGGATGTCTTTAATAAAAGAGAAGCAGAGACATTACCCCCTCATAGACCATACGATTGCCCAATCGACCTGATACCCGGCGCTACTCCTCCCCGTGGGCGTATTTACCCTTTGTCCGCTGCTGAGACCTGGTCCATGTCTGAATATATTGAGGAGAATCTGGCCCGGGGATTTATCCGGAAATCTACCTCCCCGGCGGGAGCAGGCTTCTTCTTCGTCAAAAAGAAAGACGGCTCACTCCGTCTAGACATTAGAAACGTATCGTCACATTTAATGTCGGAGATGTAGATCACTTTAAGAGAACTTCCGTCCCGTCCTGTAATGAGCCATGTGAGCTCCTTGTCTGATCAGGATAACAGAGGGGTGGAATGTATTTGTACACCGGACAGATTAGTTGTTGGCTTCTCGGGTTTGGGCTTTGGACGCTGTAGGCCTCGTCTTTACAATGTACTGCCTCCTCTCTGTTTACAGCCTGGGAAGACACATGATAAATTCAGGTAATATGATCTGTAGGAAAAAAATGGGTGAAGCCGGACTGCGGGACTAAGTTTAGATCAAGTGCGTCAGTAACCTTTATCTCACCAAACAGGTCACAGTCGTTCAAGTTCATTTCAGATCTCACATGTACAAATACACATGAATGAGCACGGTCATGCACTGTGGACTTGTGGACTGAGGCCACGGCCCCACTATCAGTATTCGGTCAGTATTTTTTCTCAGGAGTGGGAGCCAAAACCAGGAGTGGGTGATAAATGCAGAATTGGTGACTTGTTTCTATTAGACCGTTTCTCTGATTGTTCCTCACCTGGTTTTGGCTCCCACTCCTGAGAAAAAATACTGACCAAATACTGATAGATAGTGTGGCCAATCATCAGCGTCAGGCCACAGCCCCACTAACAAGTCCACCGGTGCTCATATAAAGCCTTTTCAAAAGGGCCGATACAAAGTGTACCAAGATGGTTGCTTATTGTCGGCAGCACGTCCTGTTTACATGGGCAGATGAGATGACTATAAACAATCCAATCAGGCGATGGATGAGTCTTTTTCTAAATAATACATTGTTCCTGGTTAATAATATTTTTTTAGGACTTGGACCTTCTAAAATTAGGACTTTAAAAATCCTAAATATTTTTACTGTGATAGTGATGCTCATAGTCAGTCTCCCCTCATATGCCACAGCAATTCCAACAGTAAAGCGTTGTCCCATACACAAGAGTACTTCAGCCGAGTGTCTCTGTGTTCTCTATAAGAGAACCGCAGTCCTACATCTTTGGTGATAAGTTATCTCCAGGGAAACAGAAGGATCAATAGTTCAAAATCGGACATGTCGGACACTGTAGAGGTATTCTCATCTCCAAAATCCTATCCCAATATGTAGTAGGTGTAATAATATTAGCAAATACCTACAATTATAAATGTAGGATAGTTCTTCTGATTAGCTATGTCACTTACCCCATGTGCAGGGCATTGCAGTAGCTTAGGTATTCATTGTTACGACCACTAAGCGTAACTATGTGTGGTCGTAACCATGGATGCCTAAGCTACTGCAATGCCTTGCACATGGGGTAAGCAACATTGCTAATCAGAAGGACTATACTACATTTCTAATTGGAGGTATTTGCTAATATTATTATTACACCTACTACATATTGGGATAGGATCTTGGAGATAGGAATACCCCTTTAACTTCCCCAACAATCAGTTGTCTGGGCCCCCATACACATTTGAGTTTCAGCTGAATCTGTCAATATCGGTGGGATAGGTCAGCATTAGTCTAATATGTATAGTGGGCCTTCAGTTAGATATTTTGGTTCTAATACAGCTAAATATACCAGTAGAGTTTATACAATGGGCTCTGTGCTGCTTTATAATGGTCACCCCAGAGTTTGAAGCCCCCGTAGATCCCAGTATACCACACAATAGAACATTTGCTGCATTTTACAACAGTTTGGCTTTTGTAGATCCTTATTTCCATAAAGAACGGATGCAGCCAAATATCCCAGAATACTAAGAATTATTCAGGAATGGTTCCTTGAATAGTCAGGTATTTTCTTTTTTTCCTCGATGTCCTGGAAAGAGGTGAAGGCTCAGCAGGAGAAGCTCCGAGATGATCATTCCATCATAATGTGTCATTGTCGAGTCTTCAGATGTGGTCCTCTCCCCGCGTGGGGTTTTCCTTTTAGGAGGAAGCTTTAGATTTACCACGTCAGTGTTCTGCATTGTTACTTATTTTAATGTTATGTGAATGTTTTATACACGAGAACATTGACCACTGAGCCTTTATTATAGAATTCTCGGTAAAGCTACTGAATATAGCCTAATGATAATATACAATCACGTTTGTTGTACTTGCGGAATTTTATTCTAGTGGTTTCCTGCTTCCTGACTAATTGTGATTTAGATGAAATACTATCTGACCGCGGTCACTTGTGAGGTCCGAGTACTATCTACGTCTTATACGAGTGTTGATCATGTTAAGGAATATATCAGCTAGAAATTTCTGTAATTATTAAAACCAGACATTTATATTCTTTTTTATCAATAGGTTTTTAATTTCTGATTGTCAAGATTTTTCTAATTGTATTCTCTCTAAATGATCAGGTGGCAATATTACCTGAGCTGATAAGCCTTACAGTGGATATATGGACCACTTTAGACTGTGGATGTTCACTGGGTTATAGGCATGCTCTCTGACCTGTGCAGAGGTCATTGTGCAGAGAGGGGGGAGAAGGTCAGCTGAGACCATCACCTTTTGTGAATGGTGGATCCTGTATTATCTATATGACAAGATGTTACCTTTTATTTTAATCCTGTCTGTGATGATAATAAGATGGCTGCTGAGAATCTCTACAGAACAGGCAGGGTAAGCCAATGCTGAGACTTAATATGCATTTACACTGAAAGATTATAAACGAGAGCTGCTGAGAAGTGGAGTGTAAATAGGCTATAGGGTAAAACGAGAAAAAGACGGATTTTGGTAAGACCTTACCTGTAAAATCCTTTTCATCGAAGGAAGGAAGGGAGACACAGATCCATTACTAGTGGGGGTTGGTGGAGCCCCACAGGATAGTTCACCTCAGATTTAGAAAAAGTGACAACCGGCCCCTCCAGCTTAGGCTCCTCCTACTCCCATGTTCTCCAGTCCGTGCACAAGCTAAGGAAGAGCAGACAACACCAGGGGAACAACACAACCCCTTCTGAAAATTCAGAAATGTGAGAGAACAGGTTATGTATATAACAGCATGAAAACACACAGTCCCAGGCACTACTTACTGGACCTGACAACTGCGATGAGCTGGCAATGCTGGAACAGAGCCCTAGTGCGCCAACCCCAGACCAGATGACCGCCATCAGGAGGGAGTCGTGCCGCATCTAGAAAAACCATAATACACTTCTGCCATGGGAGGGTGCTGTGTCTCCCTTCCTTCCTTCGCTGAAAAGGATTTTACAGGTAAGGTCTTACCAAAATCCGTCTTTCAGCAGCAGAAGGGAAGGAAGGGAGACACAGATCCATTACTAGTGGGACGTCCCAAAGCAGTCCAAAATTCAAGGGTGGGAAACAGTGGCAGAATCGCCAACACCCCAACAACTTAGGCAAGTGCGCAACAAGCGCCGAACAAAAAATAAAGAGATAACCTAAACCACCGCCGCCTGCAGGACCCTGCGTCCCAAGGCCGCATTGGCGGAAGCACTCACGTCCACTTTATAAAATTTAGTCAAAGTGTGAACGGAGCACCAGGGAGCCGCCCGGCAGAGCTGCGCTGCCGAAGCCCCCTGACGAAAAGCCCACGACGAACCAACAGCTCTCGTGGAATGAGCTTGAACCTTAACCGGACAAGGCTCGTCCTTGAGCCGGTACGCCTCCAGGATAGCCGAACATATCCACCGAGCTATAGTGTCCTTGGAAGCCCGCTGACCACGGCGACGACCAGCAGGAATCACAAACAGAGAATCCGATTTTCGAAACCCTTGCGTGATTGAAAGATAGAACTTCAATGCCCGCACCAAATCCAACGAGTGCAAGGCCCGCTCCTTCGGACTCTTTGGTTTCGGACAGAGGGAAGGCAACAGGATGTCCTGATTGAGGTGGAAAACGCGACACCACTTTAGGTAAAAAATCTCCACGGGTACGAAGCGCCACACGATCCGGGTGGAATTCCAGAAAAGGGGGCGAGCAAGACAGTGCCGCCAACTCTGAAACCCTTCTTAAAGAGGTGACCGCCACCAGGAAGGCCACCTTCCAAGAAAGCAAGTAAAGCGTAGCTGAATCCATAGGCTCAAACGGCCCATGCTGAAGAGCCTCCAAAATTAAATTGAGCCGCCAAGGAGCCACAACTGCCCTCCGAGGCGGAAACTGACGAGCAACCCCGCGAGAAAATGAACACACATCCCTGCGTGAGGCAATAGCCTTCCGAAAAAGCCCGGATAGTGCAGAGACCTGACCCCGCAAGGTACTAACTGCTAGACCCTTGACCAGACCACATTGCAGAAAGGCCAAGAAGTTGGGAATGGAAAAAACCCTCGGGTTCCTTGACGATCCAGAACACCATAAATAGAAGGCCTCCCAAGTTCTGTGATAAATCCTAGTCGTAGCTGGACCTCTGGCCGCCCGCAAGGTGGCAATGACCTTGGCCGAAAACCCACGACGGGTCAAGATTTCGGTCTCAAGAGCCACGTCGTCAAACGAAGTGACTTCAGGTCCGGATGACGAATGGGCCCTTGGGTTAACAGGTCCAGGCGAAGAGGCAGTGGAAACGAAGGCGCCGCCAGAAGAGACACCAGCGTTGAATACCACACCCTCCGCGGCCAATCCGGCGCCACCAAAATCACCGATACTCGTTCGAGATTGATCCGCCTGATCACCAGAGGAAGTAAGGATACCGGCGGAAACACATAGATCAGCTCGAACTGGTCCCACGGGGCCACTAGAGCATCTACCGCCACAGCCTCCGGGTCCCTGTACCTGGACATGAATGTCGGAATCCTGGCGTTCAGCCTGGATGCCATCAAGTCCACTTGGGGAGTCCCCCAACGGGAGCACAGGAGAGCAAAAACCTCCGGATGAAGACTCCATTCTCCGGGATCTACCCGCTCGCGACTGAGGAAGTCCGCCGAGATATTCAGCACACCCGGGATGTGAAACGCAGAGATGACTGGAACCCTGGACTCGGCCCAAATCAGGATCCGAGAGACCTCCATCATGAGTCTGGAACTCCTCGTCCCGCCCTGATGGTTGATATACGCGACAGCTGTCGCATTGTCCGTCTGAATCCGGACCGGCAGACCGCTCAAAGGGACCGTCCAATGTCGGAGGCAGAGAAATATTGCTCTCAAATCCAGAATGTTGATTGGCAGAGACGACTCCTCTGACGAACAGACCCCCTGAACCCAGAGGTCGTTCCAAACCCCCCCCCCCCAGCCAGTCAGGCTGGCATCGGTGGTAATCACCGATCACCGTGGGAGAAGAAGGGATTTCCCCAGGGATAGAGCCTCCAGACGTAACCACCATCCAAGAGACTCTCGCACCCTGCGGGAGATGACGACACAGCGATCCAGCGAAGTCGGCAATCGATCTCAACGGGTCAGAATAAGATTTTGGAGATCCCGGGAATGAAATTGTGCAAACGGCACCGCTTCCATTGCCGCCACCATCAGACCCAGAAGGCACATGCACTTCCGAAGGGACATCGCCCTCACCGACCTCATAGCCTGGACGTGGTGACGAAGGTTCGCTTGTTTGTCCAGAGGGAGGGACACCACTGCCCGTACGGTGTCGAAATGCATCCCCAAGAACAGGATTGACTGCGACGGCTCCAATGACGACTTCTTCCAATTGACCAGCGACCCGAAGTCCTCCAAGTGCTGAAGGGAGAGATCGCGAGCTGTCACTGCCTCCTCCGCTGTGGGCGCCACAATTAACAGGTCGTCTAGGTAGGGGAGAATCGTAACTCCTTGCTTTCGAAGGAGCGCCATGAGCGGCGCCAGAACCTTTGTAAAAACCCTGGGCACCGAGGCCAACCCGAATGGTAGGGCCACAAATTGGTAATAGGCCTGCCCTACAGCAAAACGCAGGAAGCGCTGGTGAGCCCTGCCGACAGGGACATGCAAATAGGCGTTGCGGATGTCGATCGACACCAAAAAATCGTACTGCGACAAGGCCGCCACGACGGAGCGAAGAGACTCCATACGGAATTTCCGGATTCGGACATGAATATTCAAATCCTTGAGGTCCAGAATGGGACGAAACTTGTCCTCCTCTTTTGGAGACCACAAAAAGGTTGGAGTAAAAACCCCCTTCCCCGGTCCTCCGGCGGGACCGGAACCACTACACCCTGCTGCAGAAGAGAGTCGACCTCCTGCAGCAGAGCGGCAGCCAGCTTGGGCACGGACGGGATGCGAGACTGACGAAACCTGTCCGGGGGTAGAGAGTGAAACTCTATGAAATAGCCCGCTGACACAACCTGCGTCACCCAGGCGTCCGATACGTGGGACGCCCAAACCGACCCGAACTGTAGCAGCCGACCTCCCACCCGAGAGCCCTCGAGAGGGATCCTGGCGTCAGTCTGCCTTAGCGGGCTTTTTGTCAACCTCCCTTTTGTCCCGACGGAAATGCTGTTTCCAGGGAGTACGGGATTTCTGGGTGGACTTCTTACCGGAAGACGAGGGATGACCCGATCTCCAAGAGGGCTGATCGAATCGTCCCCTGGGTCGAAAGGACCGACGACCACTACCGGCACTTGACCTGTCAGACGTAGAAGCCGCAGCTTTCCGCTGTGGCAAAGCCACATCCTTGGCCTTAGCAATCAGCTCCGTGAGGTCCGAACCAAAAAGCTGACTGCCCTTGTACACCAGAGTAAGCAAACCTTGTTTGGATACTGCGTCTCCAGTCCACTGTTTGAGCCACAGTGCTCTCCTGACTGTGGCGGCCAAGGCTTGAGCCCTGGACACAACCGAAGTAGTATCCAGCACTGCGTCTCTGCTATATCGGGCCGCCTCTTCCAACAGCTGGAAGAGCCTTTCCACGTCAGACAGCGGAGTCCCATCTTGCCATGCCGACTGCAGCTGATCCAACCATCTCAGGGAAGCCTCACCAGTATAATGTTAGGTGTCAGGCATGTGCTGGGCATAAAATTGGGTCAGAATCATCTGTGGATTCTATGGTCTCCCATTCTGGTCCAGCCAGGGCAGACACTGCTCAGCATCACCATCTGGCCCAACACCTAACTAGTGCACTAGATGGACAGGCTGTCCCCACATGGCCCCCAAGGCCGCTCGGAATCCATGACCCGCGGCCTCGTAGATGGACTTCGCCGCTAACTCCGTCCTTCTGTCCAGCGGATCCTGTAGACTCGCCTTCCCTTTAACCGGAAGCAAAGAAGATTTGCTCAGCTGAGACAATGGCACGTCCACTTCAGGAGAGGGGACCCAATTAGCGATCGTCTCTGTGGAGCAGGGATACAGGGCATCCAAAAACCGCATCCCTTGGAAGCGTTTATCCGGACACAGGCGTTCTTTCTCCACCACCTCGTTAAGTTCATCGTGCGCCGGCAGTGTCGAACGAGCCCGACGCGACTCCTGATACAGGCGGGCCGACTTGCCCGGCCTCGTCACCTCTTCAGACAGCTGTAACACTTCCCGCATGGCTCCAATAAGAGCATCCACGCGGCCTGAAAGCGAAGCCGGGCGACCCTGCCGATCCTCTTCATCAGAATCGGAGATCTCACCAGCAGAGCTTGTCGGTGAATCCGAAGGCTCTGATGCGCTGCGCGGAGGAGACAGCGCCACCACAGGCCTGAAAAGACAAAAGGTGCAGTCACCATAAGACAGTAACACACACACACACACACACAGGGCACTTACCCAGCTGAGCGCCACAGGGACCCCCAGGGATGTGTGGCACCATGGCACTTCGCTCCCCCCCACGGCGGAGCTCGCAGGGACCCCTAGACACAGTGTGCTTCTCCGCCAGGGAGCGCCCTGTATCCCCCGGGGCCGGCAGGCTTCTGCGGGGACCTCCTTAGGGGGTACGCAGATCCGCCAGGGGAGGGCCAGGGGTCCCAGCAGCGCTGAGACCCCCTGAGACCTCTAGACCACGGGGGGTCCAGGTCTCCTGGTAAAATAAAAAATTCTTCTGAGGAGCTGCAAAGGCAGTGACTATCCTCTGCGACCTCAAATTTTAGACTGGAGAACATGGGAGTAGGAGGAGCCTAAGCTGGAGGGGCCGGTTGTCACTTTTTCTAAATCTGAGGTGAACTATCCTGTGGGGCTCCGCCAACCCACTAGTAATGGATCTGTGTCTCCCTTCCTTCCCTTCTGCTGCTGAAATGCTTGTTCGTAGGGTGAAATTATTTTTAAATCATTAAAAATCATTCTTCTTGGCGGCGCATCATCCTGTATAAACAGGACTTGCACTGCCAAGAACAATGGTAAGCTTACGCCTTCTGAACGTTCAACGCACATAATTTAGCATGGTTTTCCTGTGTAAACAGGCTTCTAAACCTCCGACTATCAGTAAATATTTACCAGTTAGTGGTAGTTTACTGCCACTAATCTGTCTGTGTAAATGGAGTATTAGTGGGCAAAGCAAAAATTCCAAGATTTTAGGATTTTATTTTTATATGTAACCTCTCACCGCATTAAGATGTGAATGAACATCCTGAGAAGGAGCCTGCGTGTGTGGAGGTGGCTCAGGAGCTCCACAAGAAGCTGATGGTGTCTGTTAACTATTTTGAATGTGCGCTGTTAATCGATGGGTTACCACAGCAGCCGGGGGCCAGCTTAAGCAGAGGCGTTCATAGAAATCATGGGGCCCCATACCAAGAGTCTATATTGATGGACTAGGCAGGGTTAAAACATATTGATGCAGTCACACAAGGGCCTACTTTCCAACTTTTAAATACAGGGAGAGGACATGTTTTGTGGCTTGGACACAGAAATAATGCCCCTGCTACTGATTCCTCTTGTTTGCACACACTGATACCATTTTAATAAACCCCATAGAGTATGCTGCCCTCCACACACGGTGCGATACCTCGGAGTGAATCTCCTGTCATCATTTTCTCCCACAGTAGTCCTTACATGGACAACATGATGACCCCATGGCAAACCCCACCAGTATAATGCACCTACACTACTCCCCACACACACACACACAGTATGATGCTCTTACAGCCCCCCACACATATACACACACAGTATGATGTCTTCCACAGTTCGCTCACACAGTATGATGGCCCCCAACAGTTCGCTCACACAGTATGATGGCCCCCAACAGTTCGCTCACACAGTATGATGGCCGCCTCACATCATGTATGATGAATCCCACAGTATACGCTTTTCTTGTTGCCAAAATAAAAAAAAACTCCACACAGAGGGCCCGATCTAGTGACGTCATTGCACCTGCAGTGCTGAGACTTCGAGCACAGACGTACAGGCTGAATGATGGGGAACAAAGGCCATCTTTCAAAGAATGATATGTGGAAGAAGAAAGCCCTGTAGCATCAGGCTTTCCCAGCTAATGAGCGCCATAGTGGCCACGTGGTCTACTGCTATGGGCAAAATGCCTTTACCTTTAAGGCCCATCTTAGTACTTTTTACAGCAGACTGAGTGCCATAGGAAACCATGATTTCCAGTAAATACCGCAATACTGTGGTATTACAGTATATATAAGCAATCCAAGGATCACATGTTTAAGTCCACTAATGGGTACAAAAAAAATGTAAAAAAAATAAAAAGTCAAAATATAAAAAATAGATAATTTTTAACTATCCCACGTTTTCCCTATTAAAAACAAAGAAACGGAAAAAAAAACATTTGGTATCGCCACATCCGTAAAAGTCAGATGTATCAAAGTATGGAATTATGGTAATTAACCTTTACGGTAAACATTGCAGAAAAAAAATATCAAAATGCCAAAATTGTGGGTTCTTTGTCACCTCACTTAACAGAAAAAATACAATACAAAGCTAGCAAAACGTTCTATGTACTCCAAATTGGTATCAATAAAAGCGTCAGCTCCATAAACACAAAAAGCGCTTAAATAAAAAACTCCCTGGTTCTTAGAGCGTTAAAATAGCGATCACAAGACGTTATGTCACCAAACTCATTAAGGCCTAGTACATTAATGGTGCCACAGGAACGGGCAACAGCGAAAAATGTTATTTGCAAATCTCCTTTCAGCGTATGTATGTTGGCCCTTGAGGACATTGCACACGCTGCTGCCAATTTATAGTTTTCCATGAATGTTTATTTTGTGCATAGGGTAAAAGAATACATAAAAGATATTTCTTATAGATGGCAGCTAGCGTTCTATTACTCCTGGTTTAGGAGCTGGGACTCTCACAATCCCTCCAGGTGAGCACCTCAAATTATTTCTTTCCCCCTCCACTGTTTTTTTTCCCTATGTTCTGTGCGCTCTATTCCCTAAACAGCTCCATTTTCAATGGACAAATCATGATGTCTAGAGATCTCAATATTCTCCTTGTCAGAGGTGTCCCCATGAGGGTTGTCAGAAGATCTCAAAAACAGCAGGTGTTGTGGGGTGTGCCTGGCATACAATAGTTAGTGCCTACCAGGGTAGAACATCCGGTGAGCAGGTGGCGGAGTCATGGGCGCCCAAGGCTCATTGATACTTGTGTGGAACGAAAGGTACAGTAGCCCCAGCTGGTCCGGTGCTGCAGAAGAAATACTGTGGCACATATTGCTGAAAAATTAACTTTTGGCTATGAAGAAAAGATGTCAGGATAAAGTATTGCAGCTTATTACATATGGAGATGCACACTGGTCATTGTCATGCTGACCCGGTTACAGCCAAAAGCACCTACAAGGGTATATGGGCATCAGAACTGAACCATAGAGTAATAGAAGAAAGGGTTCTGGTCTGATGAATCATGTTTTCTTGTACATCACGTAGATGGGTAGAGGTGTATAACTTACCTGGGGAGAAACATGGCCTCCAGGCGCACCTTAGGAAGAAGGCAAACTCCGGGGAAGTAATCTATAATTGTATGTGCCAAACATTACATTTTATCACCCTTTTGGAATTTTTTTAGATAAAGTGACCAACCCCAATATAATAAATAATACAGAATTTTACATTTTCATTGTACAATTTTTAAGTCATATCCTCACTTGGAGTATCCTACACAACCCTATATATATACAGTCATGGCCAAAAGTATTGAGAATGAGACAAATAGTAATTTTTCCAAAGTTTACTGCTTCATTTTTTGTAATGGCAATTTGCATATACTCCTGAATGTCAAAGAGTGATCAGCTTAACAGCAATTACTGTACTTGCAAAGTCAATATTTGCCCAGAAAATGAACTTTAACCACCAAAACACATTTCAACATCATTGCAGTCCTGCCTTAAAAGGAGCAGCTAACATCGTTTTAGTGATTGATCCATTAACACAGGTGTGGGTGTTGATGAGGACAGGGCTGGCGATCAATCATTCATGATTAAGTAAGAATGACATCACTGGACACTTTAAAAGGAGGCTGGTTCTTGGTATCATTGTTTCTCTTCAGTTAACCATGGTTATCTCTAAAGAAACACGTGCAGCCATCATAGCACTGCACAAAAATGGCCTAACAGGGAAGAGTATCGCAGCTACAAAGATTGCACCTCAGTCAACAATCTATCACATCATCAAGAACTTCAAGGAGAGAGCTTCCATTGTTGTCAAAAAGGCTCCAGGACGCCCAAGAAAGACCAGCAAGTGCCAGGACCGTATCTTAAAACTGTTTCAGCTGCGGGATCGGACTACCAGCAGTGCCGAGCTTGCTCAGGAATGGCAGCAGGCTGGTGTGAGTGCTTCTGCACGCACTGTGAGGCGGAGACTCTTTGAGCAAGGGCTGGATTCAAGGAGGGCAGCAAAGAAGCCACTTCTCTCCAGAAAAAACATCAGGGACCGACTGATATTCTGCAAAAGGTACAGGGAGTGGACTGCTGAGGACTGGGGCAAAGTCATTTTCTCTGATGAATCCCCTTTTCGATTGTTTGGGACATCTGGAAAACAGCTTATTCGGAGAAGAAGAGGTGAGCGCTACCACCAGTCTTGTCTCATGCCAACTGTAAAGCATCCTGAAACCATTCATGTGTGGGGTTGCTTCTCAGCCAAGGGAATCGGCTCACTCACAGTCTTGCCTAAAAACACAGCCATGAATAAAGAATGGTACCAGAATGTCCTCCAAGAGCAACTTCTCCCAACTGTCCAAGAGCAGTTTGGCGCCCAACAATGCCTTTTCCAGCATGATGGAGCACCTTTCCATAAAGCAAAGGTGATAACTAAATGGCTCATGGAACAAAACATAGAGATTTTGGGTCCATGGCCTGGAAACTCCCCAGATCTTAATCCCATTGAGAACTTGTGGTCAATCATCAAGAGACGGGTGGACAAACAAAAACCAACAAATTCTGGCAAAATGCAAGCATTGATTATGCAAGAATGGACTGCTATTAGTCAGGATTTGGTCCAAAAGTTGATTGAGAGCATGCCAGGGAGAATTACAGAGGTCTTGAAGAAGAAGGGGCAACACTGCAAATATTGACTTGCTGCATTAACTCATTCTAACTGTCAATATAACCTATTGGTACTCATAATATGATTGCAATTATATTTCTGTATGTGATATAAACATCAGACAAACACTAATAAAAACCAGAGGCCAGCAGATCAAGTGAAAATATAATTTTGGTGTCATTCTCAATACTTTTGGCCATGACTGTATATATATATATATATATATATATATATATATATATATATATATATATATTCTCTATCTCAAGTCTTGGAGCAGAAATACTTCACATACAGAATCTGTTGCTATAGTGAGCTTATTGTTCTGTTCATGATTGCAGTTTGTGAGCTCCGATCTCCTTCTATGGGTGAATTTCTTTGGGGTCTTGAATCCTCTGGCTGGTTAAAACACGTGAAAACAATCCTAGATGCTGGTATCTTCATTGCAAAGGTAAGATGTGTTGTATCTGTTCATATTCTACTGCTGCTTGTCTGATTTGTACTATTCTAGGCACGGACTGTACAAAAATGATCCTTTTAGTGCTGAGAATAAACGAGATTTGTAATTATATAAATGTGTAATATTTTACATTTAATTTGCACATTTAGGCCGTGTCAGAAGAGGGCGCCAGCGTGCTCGTTCATTGTTCTGATGGATGGGACCGCACCGCTCAGGTCTGCTCTGTATCCAGTCTGTTACTTGACCCCTATTACCGAACCATCAGAGGATTTATGGTAAGAGGTTTTATTTCATATACTCTATGTACTGGTGGAGATTTACGGAGTTGATATTTTTTGCATAGTGTAACTTTTATTTTTCCCAATTACTATTAGGTGTTAATTGAAAAAGACTGGATTTCATTTGGACACAAATTTAATCACAGGTAACCCTGGTCACTGCACATACGTTGGAAAAGTCAAACAGAGTCACTTATTTACAGAGGGCCTTTCACCAAATTTTTCATGTTGAACTGAAAACACGTTGTAGCTTCAGAGCAGAAAAAAAAATAATTTGTTAGTTCTTTTTTTATTTTGCATCTCTGTTGCAGGGATATTAACAATCAAAGTATTTGTCACCTAATGAGTTAATTTTCGTTACATCCAAGTGGGTGTTATCAGAGAGCTTTCACTGTGGGGCATGTACTTCTCCTTGTATGATGCTGTCCAATTATAAACAGGCAGCAAGATGCTAGAAAAAGAACACGTCCACACCATATCTTACAGCAGGTTTCTCAGTGTGTGGGTTATAATGAAAGCCCGGATCTCCTGGTCTAACCTCCTGCATGATTAGAATATCAACTGTATTCAAATCCCATCAATCAACACATTTCAGATATGGGCCCAGCAGTCAGTGTGGGGCTAGGGTCAGCACAGCTGAGTTTAGCTGTGTCACTTTCCAAATCTTCCATCAGCTCTCCTCCTCTCAGCAAAAGAGACAAAAAAAAACACCATACATTCTAATATAATATACTAATATACTTACTGTAGTTTTTCTGTGCCATTCCCAGTCTCAGGTGGTTTGGGGAGCGCAGTCCACCTGAAAAAGATGTTGCATTGCATATACCCCAATTGCATTGCTTCAGCATTTTTTTTTTTTTTTAAGGTATGGAAATTTAGATGGGGATCCCAAGGAGGTGTCCCCAGTGATAGACCAGTTCCTGGAATGTGTCTGGCAGCTTATGGAGCAGTTTCCCTGTGCGTTTGAATTTAATGAGAGATTCTTGGTCCACATACAACACCATATATACTCCTGTCAGTATGGAAACTTTCTGTGCAACTGCGAGAAGGAGAGGAAGGAACTGATGTGAGAGAATATGTGCTCTGTGTATGGCCACTATAGGCTTGTAACAGAAATAGAATATGGATGGTTGACGTGTCCCTGATGCTGATCTGATCACACGGTGCCCCACAGTCTGGATAACAGCAATCACTTATAAACTGTGAAGGTTGAACCTTGGCAAAAAATTTTCAATAACTGTGCAGGAGAAAAATGTATAAAGTGATGGCATATTGGTAAGATATGCCATCACTTCAGGATTGGTGGGGGTGTCAGACCTTAGGGACTCCCACATATCCGGAGACTGAATGGGTATGTGAACCTAAACCATTTCAGTTTTTTCCTGCCCATCTGGGTCGCTGGCATCGCTGGCAGTGCCACTGTACAGAGAAACATAAGAATGGTGAAATCAAAATGCCAATAATAAAATAAGATGGGTACATGGATTTAAGAATTGCACAGTTCCTGATGTAACCAATGGTCCACTAGAAGATACTTTTTGAAGATATTCTCTGTCCTGAGTAATGTTGAAATCTTGTAGATCTTCTTTCCCAGTCAGAAAATCTCCTAACCTGCAGGTCAGTAGCCAAGGACATGAGATACATCCTTGTAACTAGAGGATCATGGCTTTAAAGAGATATTCTTAAAATATCAAGCTCTCATTGAGGCCTCATTCAGACATCCGTATCCACATGTACGTGTTAATGCTAATGCCATTCACATGCCTGTGTATTTTCATGGACTATGTGTCTGTGCAAAACTCACAGAGACATGTCTGTTTTTTCTTCCAATATCACAGATGAAAAAGACCTATACAAGTCTATGGGTCCATGAAGAACATAGACAGCCCACGGATGGCATCATGGTGCTGTCTGAGATTAAAGGGGTTGTCCAGTACTTTATATTACCCCCCCCCCCAATGTGTGTCCCCGGGGCCCCTAAGGATTTTTGTAATTACCTTCCGTTGCAGATAATGCCTGTGAGTGGCGCTATCACTGGCCGCTCACAGGCATCACGTGACCCCCGGCTGCAGCCGGCTTTGACATCCGCCGATGTCGCTGGCAGCAGCCGGGGGTCTCTGTCTTCCGCGTTCCAGGTGGATGCCAGACTGTGGGCGGGGTTACCCCCCCCCACATCACACCCGGCATCCACCGCACGCTCTGCCTCTCCCCATTCATTGGGAAAGCGCGGTGGATGCTGGGTGTGACGCGTGGGGAGGAGGTGTAACCCTGCCCACAACCCAGCAGCCACCGTAGGGACCCCAGCTCTGAGTCACGCCTCACTTGTCGTGACATCAGCGTGGGGTCACGTGATGCCTGTGAGCGGCCACCGATAGCGAAGCTCACAGGCATTATCAGCAACGCAAGCTAATTACAAAAAGTCTTAGGGGACCCGGGGGGATACATTGGGGGGGGTAATATAAAGTACTGGACAACTTCTTTAACATTACAAAGCATAGGAGAAACTTTATAACATATTTATCCATACGAGAAGAACACTGATAACACAATGATGGTAAAAATGGACACACTGATACCATTTTTTCACATACCTGTTTAAACCTGTACATGTGAATGAGGCCTTCTGCTGATCACTGAAGAGCCCCATTCTCAGCATCGCTAAAAGTCCCATCGGTCGGACCTCCAGCATTCAGAAAGTTATCTCCTAACTCTTTACAGCAGTGGTTCTCAACTCCAGTCCTCAGGACCCACCAACAGGCCATGTTTTCAGGATTTCCTTAGTATTGCACAGCTGATAATTGCATCACCTGCACAGGCAATAATTCCATCACATGTGCAATACTAAGGAAATCCTGAAAACATGATCTGTTGGTGGGTCCTGAGGACTGGAGTTGGGGAACACTGCTGTAAAGGGACTGTCAGTACAGAAGGACTGTTCAAATCAAGTACAGGCGCTCGGTGCACCGTGGTGGGGCCAAGCAGTTCAGTGCATCTTTCCATCTACTTTTTGGAACCGGATTTTCCAATTTTGACTATGAAGCTACACAGCTACTATGCAAAGAAACACTGAAAGCTATAGAACTTGTGGCTCATTCATATAAGAGAATCAGGCACAGTTTCACCAGTTTGGTCAGTGTCAGTTTTTATCATTAGAGTTTGGCCTGAGCTTCAGTTTCTTCATCTTTTTCCATCAAACAGACCTGGAAAACTGGACAGCGCTCAGATGGCAATTAATTGTTGGCCGATTTTTTTTTTTCACTGACCCATGGATGTGCATTGTTAATTTTGACCTGACACTCAGATAACTATCGTACATTTTGCCACGATTTTCCGTCTCTCAAACAATCACAGATATGTGAATGGCCCCATTCACTCTTCTAGGTACAAGTGCTATCTGGAAATAACACAAATAGGACTCGTACACAAAAAATGTACGTCTGAATGAGCCCTTAGTGTTAGTGCAGGTTGCAGTGGTGACGGGTATACTTGCAGCTCTCATAATCTCAATATATCAGTGATGCAATCATCATCTTCCAGAATTCAGGAGAGGACCTACTCCCTCTGGTCTTACCTGTGGAGCAGCGGTTGGATTACATGAACCCTCTGTACAGAGCAGATCACAGTCAGACCCAAGGACCTCTGAGACCACACACCACTCCATGCCACTTCAGGTAAGAGGTTATTCTGATTCCTCCTCTGCACTGAATAAAGCAGCAGAACTCTAACACACCATATACTTATCATTCATATATAGAAATGTGACACCCCAGGGGTCTGGTTGCCACAGTGATAGAGATATTACATCTGAGAGCAGGTGGGAGGTCTCTTGGTCAGGGATCCTATGCATGCCACACCTCCTGCACAGTCCTGGGAGGGGAAGAACTTCCCCTATATAAAACTGGGGCTGAGGCAGGGTTAGTGAGTAGAGAAGAAGTAGAGACAGAGAAAAGAAGCAAATATAGGAACAGAACATCAGGAGCTCTTTGGGAGCAGTGTTACAAGGAGTCAGGGGCTGGCAGCTGCAGAGCTCACCCTGACTGAGAAGATTTCTTACCGGACCCGGAGTCCGAGGCTGTGGGGACTAACTCCTACCCAGCAGCAGAATCCGTCAGGCAGGGGATTCCAGGTCCTCTGGCCAAGAAACCCGAAGGCCCCGAGTCACCGGCCATATGGGTGAGCACCACACGGTACACTGAGGGACGTGGGCTACTTATACCCGCCTCTAGCAAGGTAGCCAGAAGAGTACAGTTAGTTTGGGAGGCCTACAACTCCGCCTGGCCAGGGGAGATCCCATCTGCTCAAGGACTGACCAGGCCCCAATCGCTAGCCAGTACTCCGGGAGGGTCTATCTTTGTCACCAGTAAAGACCCTGAACTACACCGTACCGTCTCCGAGTGGTTCCTGCTACCCCCATCATCCACGTCGGCTGCCCTGAGGCCATACCCCTCCCGTTGGGGGTTATACTATCACGCTGCACAATCCTACCACCGGCCTCAGCGGTCTGCCCTGCAGCAGCAGCTCCTTAGCTGTACTCAACAGGTGGCGTAGTCGTCCAACATCTACCGCTGATACATCGCCGCTCAGTTTGACTCCCTGGGCACGGACCGGGTCACAGCCACGAGACTACAACCCTCAACAGATCCGGCTCCGGGTAAGCTCCCGCGTGCGCAACGCAGCGCGACACAGGCCCAGGGGCGCGTCAGAAACATCAACCCTAACTTTACAGGTGAAAGAAGCGGGGTGACGTATCATGAGCCCAATGTGTCCTTCAGTGGTGAAATCCAAGGCCCAACACTCTTCCCACTTGTAACCATGGTCTACATATAGGGGTTGCGTCAGAGCTCACTCGTCAGTTCTATCTTCTGCCTGGCACAAATCAATTCACTTTAGACAGATTTACTGACATCTATGACAGCTTGTGACACGGTGATTCATTTTGCACATATTTAGACTGCGATAAAGTATTGATCTTTGGGGGTCAGACCGCTGGGACCCCCAACAATCCCCAGGAGGTTCTGTAGAGCAAGCTTTGAACAGAGCAGAGGTGGAGCATGTACATCTCTACTCCATTCATTCTCTGTGGAACTGACCCCTAGCGATCAATTCCTAAATCCTGTTGATAGGGGATTACTTATATACTTGGTACAACCCCTTTAATAGGGCATGCGGATGTCCCTGATCGGGAACTTTCTATATAAACGCATAATATAAAGTCGAGTTTGGGTCAGGAGACCTGAAGCCAGTCTTTGCATTGAAGCATACTCAGACCGCAAAACACATGTGTGAATCCAGGCAAAAGCTGTTTTTTTTTTGTTTGCCTGTACAAAACAAACCAATTTTGCAAGTGTGTTAGATCCAATTTTCGGGCATATTTAGTCCACATGTCCGTTTTTATCAATGGTTTTGCCATATGCAAAAACAACGTGACAGAGGTTTCCCAAGCTTCTTCCAAGTACCCAGTCAGTGAAAATGAAGAATAGCAGTAGGATGCAACTTGGATGTCCGCAAATAAGGTCAATGTAGGGGATGTCTCTGTTTATATACAGACCATCAGTCAGCAAAATAACAGAACGGACATGTGAATAGTGTAAGGATAGGATGTGTCAGTGTGCTGTCCGAGTAATGAGGCCCAACTTGCCACCACATATTTTCACTGATCTGAAGTCACCAGCCATAGATCAGCCACTGAGGGACTCATTAGGACTCGCTCACATTGCCAAGTAACACGGCCGAGTGCTAGTGCTATGTGATGTTTTATCGGATAGCACTCGGACCAATAATATACTATGTTATCCGAGTGCAGTCTGATGTACGTGCACAGAGACAATGGAGAAGATGGAAAAATTAAGTCCTCCATCTTCTCCACACCTGTGCTGCAATTCTTCCATGCGAGAAAATTGGATCACACTCAGAGTTAAAGCAGAGTGTCATTAGCATAATCGGCCCAATTCTCTGGCATGGGAGAATATACAGCATTGTGAGCTAGCCCTTCATGTGTGTACCATGAGCTAGCACGTCTTAAGAACATATATCATGAGAATTGCTCGATGATAATCTTCTGTACTTGTGCATATACTAACTCTTCAAACTTATTTTTCACCATGGAAGGTTTTGGAGGGGCCTCTATAACCGATTTGAGAAAGGAATGCACCCTCGCCAGTCAGTCACTGATTTTCTACAGGCAGTAAAAGAAGAGACGCAGCAGCTGGAGGAGGAAATGGAGTTCATGGAGAAGGTGTGGTAGAAATACTGAAAATCCAGCTTCCTGGCCTATATGTTTTTGATGTTTATACCTCCGCTTAGGTTTCAGTGTAAACCAATTCAGCTTTTAATGGTGACTGAGAAACAATTTTAAATGATTATATATAGAAACCCTGCACAAGATAAAAAAGAGGCAATCATTTTTACCCGATGCCCTACGTCTTTGGTGTTCTCCAACACAATAACTGGAAGAGAGCACCATTAAAGGGAATCTGTTACCAGGTTTTTGCTACCCATCTGAGTGCAGCGCAATATAGGGGCAGAGGCCCTGATTCCAACAATCTGTCACTTACTGGGCTACCTGCTGTCATTTTGATAAAATTACTGTGTTATCTGCAGCAGACCCCGTCCACATCACTGATTGGCAGTTCTCTGACTGCTGAGCTCTGTATAACCCCGCCCACACCACTGATTGGCCACTTTGTGTATACTACATTTGCAGAAAGCTGCCAATCAGTGATGGGGCCGGGGTTGTACAGAGCTTATGAATTTGTAGGACTACCTGGCAGCAGGTTTACTAGTCCCCAATGATAATCTGCTTGCTGATAAAATAGTGATTTTATAAAAACTACAGCAATCAGACCATTAAGTGACACATCACTGTAACCAGGGTCTCTACCTTGTGTCTTTTCAATGTCAGTAATGCCTGAGCACTGTGGCGTTATGGCTTTCTTATGGCACCAGAGAAGTTTGTTCATTGGTATAAAGTTTTCAAGTAAAGGTTCATTTAGGCAGGCCAATAATTGGGTTAGGGAGCGTTCCCTCATTCCCAACTGTTGGCTGCCTAAACAGGCCATCAAACATCCAATGGAGGGGCAAAACATTCATTGGTGTGATAATTTTTGAGCAAGTTTAAAAATTATCATTAGCAGCACATTGTCCTGTGTAAACGAGAAATGTGCTGACGATAACATAAGTGCGGCCGGCCTTACTAAACAGACCATTAAACCACTGCTGATCGACTTGCATGTAGAGGTTACATTAACATGCCCTAACCCAATGTAACTTTTGCTCTTGTCTAACAATTTTTCCTTTAGAGATTAACAAAACTGGAAACTCGAGAGTCAAATGAAACCTACAAGAATCTCAATGACCAGCCAAAAATCCACAACTTCCAGATATGCATCACCAATCACTCTCCGGCTAATACGCCCCAAGATTACAGCACCAATCTGAAGCTGTTTCCCTCTCGTAGTCCATCCCAAGGTGAGGAGGACTCGGCCCTGATCCTAACCCAGGACCATTTGAAGAGCTCGGACCCCGACCTGTCGGCTAACAGTGACCAGGAATCTGGGGTGGAGGACTTGAGCTGCCGGTCTCCGAGTGGTGGAGACTCGTTACCCAGCGAGGACAGTGGGAAGGATCCCGATTCAGATGAAGCAGTGTTCCTGACTGCTTAGAGGTCTTATTAACCACTTGCTATTATATCAGTGCTTCTATTTATTTATAGGGAGTGATGTAAGCTGGGAGGGATATACTGGGGGGAAAAAAAACATATCGACTTTGTTCACATGTATCAGTGGTAGTTTGTGCAGCGGAGACCAGATACTAATGTCCTATATAGTCGGTCTGATCCAGGCAATTGAACGACTGACAATTGGAAAAGTGCATACACAGGTTGACGAAACAATGACGGGGACACAATGATCGCTAATAATCTGGTATCATGTTATCAGCAGCACGTCTCCTGTTTACACTGAGTAATGTGCTGCCGTTAAGAATTTTAATGAATGCATAAAATGTATCGCACCCAATGAAACGGTGCTTTCCTAGTTTGTCTGCCGATTGTGGTCCTGGTTAGATGGGCCAATAATCGTATGTTGGAATGAGTCCTATGAGCGCTCGTTCATCGTTTATTGGCTCTACGCCTTAAGTGCGTGTCTGCAGCCTCCGGGAATATTCAGAAACAGTTATCTTTTTTTAAGAGCCAACCTTATAATGCATTTTGTTTCCTTTCATGATTTCAAACCACATGTCCGTGGAGCACGAATCCTGTCCCAATATATTTGTATATTTAAGGTTTGTCATTGACAAAGGTGCCCTGTACTGGAAATATGGACACTTACATGGTTTTCGGGTTTAGGTCCACTGTGTGAAAGATCTGAATGTGCTTTACTTCTGTGTAAGTTGCTGGTAGACTAATGGTGGTCATCCAGGATCTGACATTGGATATTAATTCCCTACCTCCTAGTTATGTTAGGCATGACTATCACATGTAAGGTTCTTGCCACCTGGCCGAGAAAAGTTGGAAAAAAAGGACGCAAGCATAAAGTGTTTGGCCTGTGACCACAGCAATTTACAGTAAAACAATGTGATTTTCGTCACATGATTAAAACCATGACCCAATGTCTATGGCTGAATAATCCCTTAAAGACTAATGTTTTGTGCTATGGTATACCATCGGTCCGATCTTCTGTAACTTTATACTGTTTCCACATAGACTGCCAATGAAACAAAACTTCAGAATCTCATTTGGAGACTTTAAAGGGGCTGTCCAAGACTTTATTGAAGGCCTATACTTGATCATCAATGTCTGATTGATAGTGCATGCTGTAGCTGTTCCTGTGTCAACGGTGGCCAGAAATGCTCAGGTGCCGAGCTCTGTTGACGGAGTACTACATATCGGCCACCCATTCAAATCATTAGGGGGCAGATGTGTAGTACGCAGCCGCAGCCACTATTCCCTCCACAGAGCTCTGCATTGCAGCTCCGCTAATGAGCACCCCAATTGATCAAACATTGATGACTTATCTTAAAGAGGTGGTCACTACATTGTATAATGCCCCCATCAAATTACACCTTTTAAATACCTGCAGCCGGGGTCACGTGATGCAGACTGAGCAGTCAGCAATAGCGCCACCCACAGGTACATATGGAAGCAGGAGGTATTTACAAAAGCATTTATTTAGTTAACATGTGTAAATCGATGGGGTCATTATACAATGTAGTGGACCGTCTCTTTAAAGAAAGGCCATCAATGTTAAAGTCCGGGACAACCCCTTTAATTATTAATCGGTATCGGTACAGATCTATTAGACTTTTCAGAACTTCAAAATAGGTCCATCCTTCAAACAGATGCCAAAAAGTACAGTATGCTGCAAACTTTAATGGAAGCTTTCCTGTATGAATACAATATTGGAGGAAATAAAGAAAAAAAAACAAAAAGCTTTGGCACTTTTATGTAGGTCTCCATAATATAGTGGGGAGAGACTTTCTTATTGACTTATATAAGTGAGGTAGAGCAGTAACCCCAAAGAAATTGAAAAATCAGCTGTGGTCCCTATAGGATGGCCCTACACATTGCATTTCCCATCACTTTTTTGAGAATACATTGGGGTGGAAAAATAAGATACCACTATTGAAAAGCGAAAATAAAAGCCGATAATAAGAATTTATAGTCCAGAATTTACTGGTCACTTTTGTATTTCTGTAGGAATTCCAGCTCTGTACGTTGCAGATATCCTGCCCATCAGCGGATTAGCGGGGTCCCGCGTACTTGAATCCTTGCATGTTATCTGGGGGCTAAGAGCCATAGGGTTCTCTCTAAGTGCTTCCGACACTGGTTTTCAGAAAACGTACTGATCCTTTTATATTCGTGCTGCAAGGTAGTTACATGTGGGGTCTCAGCGTCACATTACTGGGCTAGTACTAATATGGTAAGAGTCAATGTTGTGTAGTATCCCCCCGCCATCCTTTACGTGTCTGCCTGCTGCATAGTGAACGGCTGCCATCTTGAATGCTCATTGAAGCTGCTATTAGGTTTTTTTGTAAATTGCATGGATAATCTTACCAGAATAATCGTTCTCACTTCTTGACTTGTCGGCTCATTGTGACCAATATCATATTGGTTTTCTAGACGAGTTTACAAGCGCTTGTAGTGCTACAATACAAGAACAAAGCTACTAGATGTAATAGGAAGATCATCATAAAATGACCGTCCCTCCAACTGCAGATTCCAAAATCTTCTGAAGATGCAGCTTATAAGTGAGGTCCGTGATAGTCAGAAGCAGCGTCTTCTTCCCATGATCTGTGCCTGGGGTGGGAGCCCAGCCATGTAGGGGCTGAGCCGCAGTAACAGACATGGGGCCGTGTCTGCGGGGGAAGGTGGGGAATAGAGTTTTCATTTTCTAATCCAGGACAACCCTTTTAAAAGTAGAACTCCCAAAAACAATGAAAGGTAAAGCCTCTTAAAGGGACACTAATCCTCCAAATGAATGAGGGCAAAAAATAGAGCAGCTCTTACTTTTGTCCAGTCTGAACATGATCCTAAAAGAGATGGGGCCAGAGTGATCAAGAGCGGCGCTGTTCACATTGGTCTTGATGAGGAGGTGTGCTGGAGTCAGACAGACGCTCACGGTTCATGAAAAGGTGCATGCTTCTTCCTGAATTGAGAACGCACCGTGGGGCAATAAACAAATATGCAACATGTGAATGAGATTTTGTGGCTATTTATGGTACAAAGATTTAAAAAAAAAATTCTGCACAAGCGCTGTGTGTGAACAAACCCCAACGGTGGTGCCGCAGTTCTTTTGGGAGTTCTCCTTGATTGCAAAGGGTTTTGTGTGTTTTTTTTTTATATATATTATTTATGGTTTATTTATTGATGCCATCATTGCTTATTTTTGTGACGAGTATAATAAAATCATGATCTATTTTTTTATTTTGTGTTGCATATTTTGGCTGTAATTTATATGCAGAAAATTTTGTTTTAAGATATTTTAAAATATGTTGTCAAGCAATATTACCCTAATTGTGACTATATCAGTACAAAGTACGTATGTAAAGTAGTTTATTCCGTAATGTGCAATTAGAATATTTTTGTAAACTCCCTTGTGTTGTGTGTGTGCTGGTGTGTATAGATTAGATTGGGCCTCTGTCCTTTACGGACATAGCATTACAGTCATTTATGCTGCACTTATAGAAGATGCTAAAGAATTACACTACAGGTTTTTTAATACAATTTTCTTTTCTTTTTTAAAGCAATACTTTACTCACCCTCTCTGGGTCTAATGCAGAGTGTCAGCTATTTGTCACATTGACAGCGCTGCAGCCAGTCAGTGAGTTCAGTGACTCTGAGCAAGTAGTGCCGTTAACTCGGGCAAAGCTGCTGATCTCAGTTATTGGTTGCAGCGCTGTCGACGTGAGGCCAAAGGACAGTAACAGACACTGGGAGCAGTGGCAGAGACCCTGTGCTGGACCCAAGGAAGGTGACTAGTGCACAGTTAAAAAAAAAAACAGCTGCACCAACGGGTTAAAGGAAAATCCCTTTAACCCTCAACTGGTGAGGTGGGGCTTGCCACACCCAGGGCCGGCTCCAGGTTTTTCTGAGCCCCGGGTGAAAGAGTCTCAGTGGCCCCTTTAACACATACCACGATTCATGATGCAGAGATACGGCGGAGAAATCTATATATATATAGTACAATGCAATGATTTCACTTACTACATTACATGAGTGATATCTATTGTAAATTCCACAATAGCTCAGAAACCGGTGAATCGCTCCACACAGAATACTAGCCCCCATATAAGGCTCCATGCGGAATACTGGCCCCCATATAAGGCCCCATGCGGAATACTGGCCCCCATATAAGGCTCCATGCGGAATACTGGCCCCCATATAAGGCCCCATAAGGAATACTGGCCCCCATATAATGTCCCATGCGGAATACTGGCCCCTATATAAGGCTCCACACAGAATACTGGCCCCCATATAAGGCTCCACACAGAATACTGGCCCCCATATAAGGCTTCATACGGAATACTGGCCCCCATATAACGCTTCATACGGAATACTGGCCCCCATATAAGGCTCCATACGGAATACTGACCCCATATAAGGCTCCATACGGAATACTGGCCCCCATATAAGGCTCCACACAGAATACTGGCCCCCATATAAGGCTCCACACAGAATACTGGCCCCCATATAACGCTTCATACGGAATACTGGCCCCCATATAAGGCCCCATACGGAATACTGGCCCCCATATAAGGCCCCATGCGGAATACTGGCCCCCATATAAGGCCCCATGCGGAATACTGGCCCCCATATAAGGCTCCATGCGGAATACTGACCCCCATATAAGGCTCCATGCGGAATACTGGCCCCCATATAAGGCTCCATACGGAATACTGGCCCCCATATAAGGCTCCATACGGAATACTGGCCCCCATATAAGGCTCCATGCGGAATACTGGCCCCCATATAAGGCTCCATACGGAATACTGGCCCCCATATAAGGCTCAATACAGAATACTGGCCCCCAAATAAGGCTCCATACGGAATACTGGCCCCCATATAAGGCCCCATACGGAATACTGGCCCCCATATAAGGCTCCATGCGGAATACTGACCCCCATATAAGGCTCCATGCGGAACACTGGCCCCAATATAAGGCTCCATACGGAATACTGGCCCCCATATAAGGCTCCATACGGAATACTGGCCCCCATATAAGGCTCCATACGGAATACTGGCCCCCATATAAGGCTCCATACGGAATACTGGCCCCCATATAAGGCTCCATACGGAATACTGGCCCCCATATAAGGCTCCATACGGAATACTGGCCCCCATATAAGGCTCCATACAGAATACTGGCCTCCATATAAGGCTCCATACGGAATACTGGCCCCCATATAAGGCCCCATACGGAATACTGGCCCCCATATAAGGCTCCATACGGAATACTGGCCCCCATATAAGGCTCCATACGGAATACTGGCCCCCATATAAGGCTCCATACGGAATACTGGCCCCCATATAAGGCTCCATACGGAATACTGGCCCCCATATAAGGCCCCATACGGAATACTGGTCCCCTTATAAAGCTCCATACAGGATACTGGCCCCCATATAACGCTCCATACAGGATACTGGTCCCCTTATAAAACTCCATACAGGATACCGGTCCCCTTATAACGCTCCATACAGGATACTGGCCCCCATATAATGCTGCATGCAGGCTGTTACCCCCCCACATAATGCCCCATACAGGCTGTCCCCCCCCTTATAATGCTCCATGCAGGCTGTTACCCCCCACATAATGCCCCATACAGGCCCCCCCCCTTTTAATGCTCCATGAAGGCTGTTACCCCCCCACATAATGCCCCATACAGGCTGTCCCCCCCCCTATAATGCTCCATGCAGGCTGTTACCCCCCACATAATGCCCCATACAGGCCCCCCCCTTTTAATGCTCCATGCAGGCTGTTACCCCCCACATAATGCCCCATACAGGCTGCCCCCCCCTTATAATACTCCATGCAGGCTGCCCCCCCCTTATAATACTCCATCGAGGCTGTCCCCCCCCACATAATGCACTATGCAGGCTGCCCCCCCCCTTTATAATGCCCCATGCAGGCTGTTCCCCACCTTATAATGCCCCATGCAGGATGTCACCCCCCCCCTCTTTATAATGCCCCATGCAGGATGTCCCCCCTTCTCTTTATACTGCCCCATGCCGTTGTCGGCGTCTTCCCGCTCAGCGCTCCCTGTGACGGCTCAGGGGAGCGCACGGTGGAAAGACGTCACCGCGCCCTCTGACCTGAGACGTCACAGGGAGCGCAGAGCAGGAAGACAGCTGATCTGCGGAGGCACGGGGAGAGGTAAGTATCCGGCTGCCGGGGCCCTGAGCAAGCGGGGGAGAAGGGCGGGCGCTGGCACCGCTCTCCTCCGCCCATAGCCCAGCGGGGTGCGCGACCGCCAGTGGGCCCCTCTGCCTGCTCAGGGCCCCGGCATTTGCCCGGGTGCGCCGGGTGCTGACGCCGGCCCTGGCCACACCCCAGGGAATTTTTGTTCGGCTGCCATTCATTGAAAAA